>NW_012123482.1:0-1036 GCF_000951035.1 Colobus angolensis palliatus
AAAAAAATTTTTATTTCCAACTTATATTTTAAGTTCAGGGGTACACGTGCAGGATGACCAGGTTTGTTACGTAGGTAAATCTGTGCCGTTATTTGTTATTTTTTTATTTTTAGAGGCACAGTCTTATTGTTGCCCAGGCTGGAGTACAGTGGTACAATCATAGCTCACTGCAGCCTTGAATTCCTGGGTTCCTCCTGCCCTAGCCTCCCAAGTAGCTGGTACCACAGGTGCATGCCACCATATCCAGCTTACTTTTTAAATTTTTTTGCAGAGGTGGGGTCTTGCTGTGTTGCCCAAGCTGGTCTCAAACTCCTGGCCTCAAGAGATCCTCCCACCTTAGCCTCCCAAAGTGCTACTAGGATTACAGGCGTGAGCCACTGTGCCTGGCCAAAATTTGTTTTCAACTGGTGACTTTTTAAATATTTATTGAACAATATAAATACATTTTATCAACAATATAAAACTGCAGTGGCAATTAATATCCTACTATTATTATGACCATTTGCCAAATACATCAACTCTCTCTGTGCCTTAGCCTCCTCATCTTATATGAGGACGATGATACTGCCTATGTTACTGGATTGTACTGAAGACTCAATGAGATCACATATGTAAAGGGTTTAGAACAGTGCCTAGACATATGAAATCCTCAATTATATTAGCTGTTACCATAGTTTTTACTTCTACATCTGCTATTATGACATGCACAGTGGTGGTCTACATGTCTTCATCTCCTCTTACCTGCATCTCAACACCAACTCTGCAATATGGGCATTACAAATGGGAAAACAGACTGGGCCTGTAATCCCAGCACTTTGGGAGGCTAAAGTAGGCAGACCACTTAAACTGAGGAGTTCAAGACCAGCCTGGGCAACATAGTGAACCCCGTCCCTACAAAAATACAAAAATTGGCTTAGTGTGGTGGCACACGTCTGTAATCCCAGCACTTTGGGAGGCTGAGGTGGGTGAATTGCTTGAGCTCAGGAGTTTGAGACCAGCCTGGGCAACATGGAAACCCTGTCTCTACAAAAAAAAA
>NW_012123483.1:0-1788 GCF_000951035.1 Colobus angolensis palliatus
TTCCCTGGGGTGAACAGTGCTCCCACAGGGTGAACAGTACTCCCACAGGGTGAACAGTGCTGCCATAGGGTGAATGGTGCTCCCACAGGGTGAACAGTGCTCCCACAGGGTGAACAGTGCTGCCATAGGGTGAATGGCGCTCTCATAGGGTGAACAGTCTTTCCCTGGGGCGAACAGTGCTCCTGCAGGGTGAACAGTTCTTCCCTGGGGTGAACAGTGCTCCCACAGGGCGAACAGTGCTCCTGCAGGGTGAACAGTGCTCCCACATGTAAAGCGTGTCCCCACAAGCATGGCCTCAAGAAGTATTTCAGCAGTGAGCGCAATGTGCTAACAGAAGAATTTTGGAAGTTCTTTTATTTACCTTTTATGTATCTTACTTATTTTCAACAATGTACATGAAACAATGGGAGTTACTTTTTAAAACAGGTTGAAGAATGGAGACAACCTGAGAGCCAGTGGGAGAGTGATCTGAACACTGTGTCTTTTAAGTTTCAGACCTAGTTATCCTCAAAGTCTAACTTATTGTAGATAGGCTGCAAAATGTGTCTCATTCTGAAGCTTCCCAACCCATCAGACAGATAATTTATTGCAGGTAAACTTTTTTTGATATGTATTTAAATAACCAGACCCTCCCTTCTCTTCTACAAGTGAACGCTAGCTTGAACATAGAGATAGCTGAGAAATAAAGATGGGGGAAAGATACTTACCCTGTTTTTGTATTGTCTAGTTGTCTGTACCATGGGACTTTTTTTTTTTTTTTTTTTGAGGCGGAGTCTCGCTCTGTCGCTCGGACTGGAGTGCAGTGGCCGGATCTCAGCTCACTGCAAGCTCCGCCTCCCGGGTTTACGCCATTCTCCTGCCTCAGCCTCCCGAGTAGCTGGGACTACAGGCACCCGCCACCTCGCCCGGCTAGTTTTTTGTATTTTTAGTAGAGACGGGGTTTCACCGTGTTAGCCAGGATGGTCTCGATCTCCTGACTTCGTGATCCACCTGCCTCGGCCTCCCTAAGTGCTGGGATTGCAGGCGGGAGCCATCTCGCCCGGCCTTGTTTTTGACTTTTAAAAATTGGTCTGACCACAATGAGATGCTACTTCAGATCCATGAGAATGGCTCCTAGCAAAAAAACAAAATCACAAGTGTGGGTGAGAACACGGAAACATTTGAATCCTCATGCACTGTTGGTGGGAATGTCAAATGGTGCAGTCACTATGGAAAATTACAACCAGAATTACCGTGTGATTTGGCCATTTCACTTAAGGGTATACACCCCAAAGAAGTGGAAGCATGAACTTGCACAGATACTCACACCCCCATGTTTATAGCAGCATTATTCACCATAACCAAAAGGTAAAAGCAACCCAAGCATCCATCAGTGGATGAATGGAGAAATAAAATATCGTGTATCCGTGGAATGGAATGGGATTCAGCCTTGAAAAGGAAGGAAACGCCAACACATGCTACAACCTGTATGAATCTTAAAGACCTTATACTCAGTAAAATAAGCCAATCACAAAAGCACAAATACTGTACACTTCCACCTGCATAAAGTTCCTAGAGGGGTCAGATTTATAGAGACAGGAAGTGGAATGGTGGTTGTCGGGGGTCAGGGGTGGGAGGAATGGACAGTTTGTTTCATGGGGCGAGAGTTTCCGTGAATGGTGGTTGTCGGGTTTCAGGGGCGGGAGGAATGGACAGTTTGTTTCATGGGGCGAGAGTTTCCGTGAATGGTGGTTGTCGGGTTTCAGGGGCGGGAGGAATGGACAGTTTGTTTCATGGGGCGAGAGTTTC
>NW_012123484.1:0-1044 GCF_000951035.1 Colobus angolensis palliatus
TTGTATTTTTTTTTGTATTTTTAGTAGAGACGGGGTTTCACCGTGTTAGCCAGGATGGTCTCGATCTCCTGACCTCGAGATCCGCCTGCCTCGGCCTCCCAAAGTGCTGGGATTGCAGGCATGAGCCACCGCGCCTGGCGGAAGTTTTTCATGGAAGAGTCCCTCTTTCTGATTTTTCATATTACAGTTGTCTGTCAGTATCCATGTAAGACTGGTTCCAGGACCCCTAAGGATACCACGATCCATGGATGCTCAAGTTCCTTATAGAAAATGGAGTAATATTTGCATATAACTTATGACATCATCTCAAACACTTTAAATCATCTCTAGATTATTTATAATACCTGATAGAATGTAAATGCTATGTAAATAGTTGTTACAGTATATTGGTTTTTAAATTTTAAGTTTGTTTTATTTTCCATCATTGTATTGTTATTTTCATTGTTTTTTAAAAATATTTTCAATCCACAGTTGGTTGAATCCTCAGATGAGAAGCTCTCAGATACAGAGGGGAGGATTGACTGTATTTATATGTGAATGTTATCTGCTTTCTCAGCTCAAAGTAATTTAGAAAATGGTAATCTGGGAGGAATTAAGTGCAGCATTGTGGAAAGAGTCTTTGACTCAAGAGTTAGACTGATCCAGATGCAGATCCCAGTAAGGGAACATAAAATCCCAGACAAGTCAAGGACTTCACCTCTCTGAGCTTCAGCTTCCTCATCTGTGAAATGGTGACAATAATGGTATCGACCTCATAATGTTGCTGCAAGGAGGACATTAAGTCATTGGTGTAAAGTGCAAATAGTAGGTCCTTGACAAATAATATCCATTTTCATTGACTATTGACAAGTTTTTATTCCTTCCCATACTCATTTTCCTCATTTATAAACTATGATTTATAACAAAAATCCTCCTGGACCATTTTACAAAGTTGTTGAATAGCAAAGTAAGGTAATGGAAATAAAAGTGTTTTGTAAGTGGTCAAATGTCTCTTAAGTATAAGGCAGAATTACATTTATTAGTGCTAGAGCAGTAGATATTATA
>NW_012123485.1:0-1881 GCF_000951035.1 Colobus angolensis palliatus
TTTTTATTATACTTTAAGTTCTAGGGTACATGTGCATAACGTGCAGGTTTGTTACATATGTATACTTGTGCCATGTTGATGAGCATTTATTACCACACCAAGACTGACTGTGATGGCAGGGGCTCTCATTTGTTCTTTGATCATCCCTATTGTAACCTTCCTTTCAGGAAAATGGTCTACCATCATCTTGGAAGGGATGCTCCCCAAAAGTGTTTGAAGAAGTAGATCTAAACAATCCAAGACACACAAATACGGATGTGCTACCTTGATCTGCCTTCAAGAAACGACTTGCTGCCCATCTTTTACAAGTGTGGTCAGCCGACAGCCTCTAGTAGTTATCAGCTTTAGCGATTGGCTCAAGTGCAGAAACCTGGTTCTCCCAAGGTCACAAACTTCCCAGGGCAGACTGCATCTGAGAATTGAGTTCAGTGGGGACATAGATTCCCAGCCATTCTAGTCCTACGCAGGGAATCTCTGCTGAACAATATTGAATCTGGAGCCTCCATAAGGGTTGACTAAGGCTTTGTTAGACCTGAATCACAGTTCAACGTTTATTTTTGCCCAATCCTGCTTCACTTTCATTCATTACATAAGTTTTGATCCCTAATTAAACTATCTTGTATCCCAAACTGTGCCTCAGCATCCACTTTCAGAAAACCCAACCTGTGTGTCCAGTAAACTTTTAAAACAACAGCTGGTTTCCCAAGCTAATACATTGATGTAGAAGTCTCTGGTGGTGATGAAACATATAGGAAGTCACTTCCTAGAAGACAAGTTTGGTAAACTTGCTCTTCCTCTAGAACCTCAAAGGGAGAGTAGTTGGTTTTCAGGATTTTCCATAGGAGACTGGATAGAGCAATCTTTCCAAGTTGCTTCAAATTAGAAGCAGCAGCACAGTTTCACTGCAGGTTGAATTGACTCAGCAAACTCAGCAAATAAACAAGGAGAATTGTCACTCCAAATACTAAGATGCCTCACTTTGGTCAGTTGACTGGGCACATCAAGTACCATGGGATTTAAGGTCTTCATTCCACTCAGCAGAAAGCTTCTGGGTCCTTGATCCTTTCTTGTTATAATCTTGTCCCCCTGCTGCCCCACTTCTCCTTGAGTGCCCCAGACCTTCATATTTGACATCCTCTTAAGGTTTTTAAAATAGGCTGAGCATTTCTTATTGTTTGGGGTACCTAGAGAAGAGCTATTAGAAAGAGGGAGTCATGAATATGAATTCAGGTTACCATCTTCTGAAACTCAGGTAAAAAGTCCCCAATTATGAAATAAATCCCAGAAACACTGTGAATACATAGAAGCTCAGAGATTAACCCAGAAAGATATGTTTCATTCTATCATTTAAGACAGTTAAAAGGACCACTTCAGAATAGATTAGTCTTCCTAAAACTGTAATGACCCCCAGAAGTACTTGTTCATTAAGAGGATGAAAACTAAACTTAAAATAAATATTTTCACAATAGTTAATGGCTAAATGATGACCTTCTGAAAATCACCTAATAAGCACATTTTAAATTATCTCCTTAGTGTGAGGTTATTATTAATAGAACCGTACATTTAAAAAAATGAAAGAACACAGAAAGCTAGAACATTTAATTATATTTGATGATGATGATTATGATGATGTCAAGGCTAAAATAATAACAATGAAGATTACCATTTTATTTATTTATTTATTTATTTATTTATTTATTTATTTATTTATTGAGACAGAGTCTCACTCTGTGGCCCAGGCTAGAGTGCAGTGGCCAGATCTCGGCTCACTGCAAGCTCCCCCTCCCGGGTTCACGCCATTCTCCTGCCTCAGCCTCCCGAGTAGCTGGGACTACAGGTGCCCGCCACCTCGCCCGGCTAGTTTTTTGTATTTTTTAGTAG
>NW_012123486.1:0-3718 GCF_000951035.1 Colobus angolensis palliatus
CCAGGATGGTCTCGATCTCCTGACCTCATGATCCGCCCGTCTCGGCCTCCCAAAGTGCTGGGATTACAGGCTTGAGCCACCGCGCCCGGCCAATAAGAATTGCTTTGTAAGTTGGATTTATTACATTTGAAACTTCATTAACTCTTCCCAGAGGACTAAGTTGCCTGTGGTAGGCACAAGTGTTGGAAAGAGATTGCTTCATACCTCTTTATACTATATCTCGATGACTTTTTGATGGTTTCAGACAGCATTAGAATATTTTTCCAGAAATTCCTCAAATTTGTAAGTTCCCAGAACAATTCTTATTTTTCTGCTTAACGTTGGTTGCATACATAGGAGAATTGTGATAGGTGAGCTAGTCACAGGGCTGTGAAAGACATTGTCATCTTAATCAGAAAAAAGTGTAGTGAAATTGATAATTGTAAAAGATTTGAATTTCATCCACCTGTTTCAAAGAGTAGAGGGAAAACAGTAGTAGTTGGTTGGTTTTTATTCAGTTGTTGTAATGTGTTTTTGCATTTTATCATTCTTTAAGTACTATTTGTGTTTAGAACTCAAGTAAGATGGATAGTCTTAGACCCTAGTGGCATTCTTTTTTTTTTTTTTTCTTTTTGGAACATTTGTTTTACATTGATTTAATTCAGAGCTGCAGACCACAAAGACTCCTTAATGCCAATGATAAAATTATTAGGTATTTCATCATACTGAGAATGACACATTCTGAGCAACTATAACTGTACTCTACAAGAAGACAAGGCTGAGTGCTTGGCTCACACCTGTAATCCCAGCACTTTGGGAGTCAGAGGCAGGAAGATCTTTTGAGGCCAGGAGTTCAAGACCAGTCTGGGCAAAATAGCAAGACCTTATCTATACAAAAAATAAAAATAATTAGCAATGTGTGGTGGCACATACCTGTTGTCCTAGTTACTTAGGAGGCTGAGGCAGGAGGATCACTTGAGTCCAGGAGCTCAAGGCTATAGTAGGCTATGATTGCACCACTGCATTCCAGCCTGGGCTATAGAGTGAGCTCTTGTCTCAAAAAAAAAAAAAAAAAGAAAAAGAAAAAGTTTAAAGAAGGGAAACTAGTGAAAATGTGATTAAAGAATGTAATAGGTGGAAGAGTTTAGAAAAAAAAAATTTTAATTTTATGTTAAGCTACATCTAGGTATTTTTTGATTGACTACATCTATTTGACAATTTATCAAATATTAATTGAATGCCTTCTGAGTTTCAAGAATGGTGCTAGATATTAGGGATTCAGTCATGAAAATATTACACCATTTGCTTGCAAGAAACTGACAGTCTGGTGAAGGACATGCCATTCTATCACCACCTTCTATCTTCTGTCTAAATAAAGACATGTCAGTTTAGGCCATTTTAACTCATATATCTTCTCTGGTCGTTAAATCAGGTGTCCATCATTATTTTTATAAAAAATTAATTTTTAATTGACAAATAAGAATTGTGTATATTTATTATCAATATGGTTTGAAATATGTATATGTTGTGGGATGGCTAAATCAAACAAATTAACATATCTATTACCTCATATATGCAGTACTTATTTTTTATGGTGAGAACACTTAAAATCTAACCCCAGTGGAATTCTCACATGTAGAAGAACGTATATAGATAACTGATTTAAAAATCAGTGAGTAAATATAAAACAGTTACATTGGATTACAAGAAGTGTGCACTTTGGGAGAAGGAGGAGTCCTGATTATAAGATTTTTTAGGATTTTATTATGCATACCTTGAGAAAACTAGGAAATTGTCACCATATGAGAGGTTTTCCTGGGAGGCTTTCTACAAGAGCTGGGCTTTCCAGAACTACTAGAATAATACACTGAGGACATTCAAAATGTATTTGCCTGAACCATGTCTGACTGCTCCAGCTCCATTTATTGGAAAAGCTATCCCTTTTCCATTGAATTGCCTTTGCTTATTTGTCAAAAACGTATTAGACATATTTGTGTGTGGTTCTCTTTCTGGGTCCTGTATCTTTTTCACTGATCTATGTTTCTGTCCCTCTGTCAGTACCTTGCTGTCTTTATTATTGCAACTACACTGTAAGCCTTAACGTCGGGAAAGTGGGGAGTGATTTCTCCCACTTTATTATTATTTTTCAAAAAAGTTTAGGATATACTTGTTTATATCTACAGTGAAACTTGCTGAGATTTTGATATGAATCGCATTACACCTATATATCAATTTAGGGAGAATTGACATCTTTACGTTCAGTCTTCCAATCCATGAACAGTTTGTCTTTCCAAATGTTTAGGTTTTATTTGACTTCTTTCATCAGCATTTTAAAATTTTAATCATAGGGATCCTATACATGTTTTGTTAAATTATACCTCAGGATTTTATTTTTCTTCGGAGCAACCGTAACTGGTGTTGCATTTTTAATTTTAGTTTCACTTGTTCATTGTCACCAAATAGAAATGCAATTGATTCGGTGGCTCAAGCCTGTAATCCCAGCACTTTGGGAGGCCGAGATGGGCGGATCACGAGGTCAGGAGATCGAGACCATCCTAGCTAACACAGTGAAACCCCGTCTCTACTAAAAAATACAAAAAAACTAGCCGGGCGTGGTGGCAGGCGCCTGTAGTCCCAGCTACTCGGGAGGCTGAGGCAGGAGAATGGCGTAAACCCGGGAGGCGGAGCTTGCAGTGAGCTGAGATCCGGCCACTGTACTCCAGCCTGGGGGACAGAGCGAGACTCCATCTCAAAAAAAAAAAAAAAAAAGAAATGCAATTGATTTTTGTGTCTTGTTCATCTATCCCGTGACTTTACTTAATTCACTTATTAGTTCGGGGCTGCTGCTGCTGCTTCGGAATTCCTCCATATACCAGCATGTCATCTGCAAATAGAGACAGTTTTATTTTTTCTTTTCTAGACAGTGAGCCCTTAAGTTCTTTTCCTTGCCTTATTGCAGTAGTTACAAATTGCAGTACTGTGTTTCAGTTCTATGTTAGAGTGGTGAGAGTGAAATTGTTGACTTGTTTCTGAGCTCACTGAAAACATTTGTTGTTTCACCGTTAAGTATGACGTCATAAACTGTAGGTTTTTTGGTAGGTGCTTTTTATGACATTAAGTTCCATTCTATTCCTAGTATACTGATAGTTTTTTTTTTTTAATTATTATGAATGGTATTCAATTTTATCTAATGTTTTTTCTGCAACCACTGATGTGACCATATGATTTTTCACTTTTAGTCTGTTGATTTGTTAGATTGTGTGGTTCATTTTTGAATCTTGAGACAGCCTTGTATGTCTGGAGCAGATCCCACTTTGCTGTGATATAATACTTTTTCTTTTTAAAAATATATTGTTGGATTCTCTTTGCTAAAATTTTGTCTAGGACTTTTGCACCTAGGTTAATGAGAGATACTGGTCTGTGTTTTTCTTTTTGTGCTTTGTTTTTGATACCGAGATAATACTGGTCCCATAAAATGAGTTGGGAAGTCTCTTTTGTTTCTGGAAGAGGTAGTATAAAATTAGTGTTGATATATTAATCATGTTTTTAAAAAACAAAACTTGAATTGTCCTCAGATACAGTTGCTTGAGGTGGAAAGTTTCTCATAGAAGTAGACTTCTGGCCAGGCACGGTGGTGGCTCATACCTGTAATCCCAGCACTTTGGGAGGCCGAGACGGGCAGATCATGAGGTCAGGAGATTGAGACCATCCTGTCTAACACAGTGAAACTCCATCTCTA
>NW_012123487.1:0-12023 GCF_000951035.1 Colobus angolensis palliatus
TGGCACAAGTATACATATGTAACAAACCTGCACGTTATGCACATGTACCCTAGAACTTAAAGTATAATAAAAAAATAAAAAATAAAAAATAAAGAACTTAAAGTATAATAATAAAAAAAAGAAAATAAATAAAATAAAAATAAAAGGCAACCTCCAAGATGCTGTTTCTGTGTGTGATGTATCCCATCTCCTTAATGAGAGCTTGAAATCAAACGTTGCTGACTTAATTATGGAAGAGAATGAGGGACGTTGCATTTGTCATAAGAGTCTGAGAAACACACTCCATTAAAGATGTGTACACCCTCTGTTTCTCACCAAGTGTGGCCAGCTGCAAAATGCAAACTTATTTTTCACAGCAGGAATAATTTCATTATGGACCTATATGTATGCAGGGGAATAAACCACTTGATTTCTCATCATTTTATTTTAAACATATTGGCTAATATGTCAGAAGCAATCACATTTAAAGGGGCAAAGAAATTAGATGCAACGTTGTCAACAATTTTAAAGACTTAAAATCTTTTTAAACTAAAATATGACAAGAATAAATATGTAGAAAAACAGCCTTTAGTTTTAATGAGACTTCGTTTTTAAAAATATATGTATTTAAAATACTAATGACTACTTACAAACAAGATGTTGACTTGCATCCCAAATTTAAGTCATGTCGATGCTAAGCAAAATTTCCGCTAAAATCATTAGGAGTAAAGAATCTGTCAAGTAGAAACATGGTCATGACTGGGGCTATTTACCCATGTTTCTGATACTCCTTTAGGACACTTAATAAAGTCAGGCAGTCTTGTGGCTTTTTTTTTTTTTTTTTTTTTTTGACCAACAGTATCTGAGCAGAGCTCATGGATGTACTTCCGTGTGGATGCTGCAAGAGCCAGCTAAGGACTTGATAGCCTCCTCCCAGTGCCATGGTGACCAATGATGCTCCAAATGGAGAACAGTGTCACTTGGGTCCCAGGATGAAGACAACACAAGATCAAGCACCAGCTGTCCCACATGGTGATAAAAGCTGAATGAGAGGTAAACTTTGCTGTTTTCAGCCAGAGAGTTATTGCATCTCATCCTGGACTATCTTGATTAATGTTGACATTGAAACTATACTTTTAGCTTTGCATGTGGTTGTCTTTATATTGCAGAGAGACAACAGTTATTCATGTGTGCAGTTGCTTAGTCATTTATTAACTGAATATGATTGCGCATGTACTCTCTGCTGGGTTCCAGGAAGACTGTGGTAGGCAGGACAAATTATCTGTTTTCATAGAGTTTGTATTTAAGTAGAAAGAGATGAACAATACATAGGTAAGTGCCTTTAGAAATTTATTTCACATTATGAAATGTCCTATGCAGAAAACAAAGGAGTAAATGAAAGAAAGTAACTGGTAGTGGGAAAGAAGGCTTAGGAGAGGCAATGATTTTTAAGCTCAGATATGAATAGTGAGAAGGAGCCAGCCATGGAAGAATCCAAGAAAAGGAAATAACATGTACCTAGACAGCAAATTTGAACTGTTTAAGGGACAAAAAGAAAACATGTGGGCAGAGTTGAGATGTGAAAGGCAGGAAAGAGCTGGAGCCACCCCTAAGATTTGTGGGTTTATGGAAAGGCTATAGCTAGAGATCTCTGGCCCTTCAGTTGCCCTTTTCTTTTTTATCTGTCTCACTCCTTGAAAGACCTAATGCAAATGTGTGTGGATAACCTGGAGCACATGTCCATAGACCCCTCCCAAGTAGCTAACACTTGGTACCCTTGAGGCCTAGGCATATTCACAGTGGTGGCTCAGTTGGCCTTCAAAGAGCAAACCAGAAAAGAAACCTGTACAGCCCAAGGAAGTAGGCCCTCAGTCACTGGGGCAAGGAATTCTAGAAGCCTGGTCCAGAATAGGGGGATAGGGAGGAAGCCTGGTCTCTGAGCATCCATGTCCCCTTGACCCTGCAGACTCCTGACCCTATAGTGAAAGTTATGGCCACTTTAAGTCCAATGGCAAGGACCATACCCAGTCAGATTCTCATGGTAAAAGTTTCCAAAAGCTTGTTTTGTACAAAAAACAAGTAACAATGTGCTTGGCTCTGAGAAGGAATTAAAACAGTCTTTTCTCCCCGCAAGTGATATATTTCATTTGCAAAGACTCTCCCAAATAAGAAATATATTTCCAAATAGCAAATTCCCCCAAATAAAAAATATATTGTTAAGCCAAGCTGGAGAATATTGTCAATAATCTCTTATCTCTAGTAAAAAGAAATAACAAATTTAGCATTGAGGGAATACGTGCATATCAGGAGAATGCTTCAGAGAAAAAACAGCCTGTTTTCACATGTGGAAATTCCCTACCACTAAAAAATCAAGGAATTATAAATTAAAATGGCTACTGGGTCCGGGAAGATAACACACACAAGTGAAGTAGGCCTACTGAGACAAGGATGCAACACTTAGTATGTGCCCCTTTAAGAGATAAGTGCTACTCAGTGTCAGATGATTGAGCATTTGGTGTGGCCAGATATTTTCAATTTTTCAGAAGAAGCCAGATATCAAGTTTATCTGGAAAATATCCCAAATTCAAAAATGTAGCAGGGAGAATAACAAAGAAAATTTTAATCCCTGGGTAGTACCAACATGTATGACTAAGAACCACATATAACTGTAGGTGACCAGTTGTAACTTCCACAAGAGATGAAAATCTTTTTTGAGGAATTCAGGTTGAAATGAGTTGAGTGGCAGAAATAATGTTTCCTTTCAAGGGGACATTTTAAAAAGTCTACATTTATGTGTCATATTGACCTATTTGTTTTGTCTGACTTTTCGTTACATTTTCTGATCACACTTTTCTGAATGTCAGGGCCTCTGTAAACCTGGGTTCTCCTTCTCAAGCATCACTTCTTGGGGTTCTAAGGACATATCCTGCCCTTGCAGCCTCCACTACACACACCAAACTTATCTATAGGCAAAATCAGTTTATGTGAACTTAGAATTTCTTTGCCCCCAAACCTATAACCAGATGGAAAATGTTTATAATTAGTAATACGGATCAAGATATTAATATGGTTTTACTATGTCCCCACCAAAATCTCATCTTGAATTGTGGTTCCCATAATCCCTATGTATCGTGGAAGGGATCTGGGGGAACGTAATTGAACCATGGGGACAATTATTTCCATGCTGCTGTTCTGGTGATAGTGAGTGAGTTCTCACAAGATCTGAGGGTTTTATAAGGGGCTCTTCCCCATTTTGCTTGGCACTTCTCCTTCCTGCCATCACGTGAAGAACATGCTTGCTTCCCCTTCTGCCATGATAGTTAAGTTTCCTGAGGCATCCCCAGCCATGCGGAACTGTGAGTCAATTAAACCTCTTTCCTTTATAAATTACCCAGTCTCAGGCAGTCCTTTATAGCAGTGTGAAAATGGAATAATACAGTAAACTGGTACTGGGTAGTGGGGCACTGCTATAAAAATACCCGGATATGTGGAAGTGACCTTGGAACTGGGTAACAGGCAGAGGTTGGAACAGTTTGGAGGACTCAGAAGATGATAGAAAGATGTGGCAAAGTTTGGAACTTCCTAGAGACTTGTTGAATGAATTTGATCAAAATGCTGATAGTGATATGGACAATGAAGTCCAGGCAGAGGTGGTCTCAGATGGAGATGAGGAACTTGTTGGGAACTGGAATAAAAATGACTCTTGCTATGTTTTGGCAAAGAGATTGGCAGCATTTTCCCCCTTCCCTAGAGATCTGTGGGACTTTGAACTTGACAGAGATGATTTAGGGTATCTGGCAGAAGAAATTTCTAAGCAGCAAATCATTCAAGAAATGACTTGGGTGCTGTTAAAAGCATTCAGTTTTATGTATTCACAAAGATATGGTTTGAAATTAGAATTTATGTTTAAAAGGAAAACAGAGAATAAAATTTCAGAAAATTTGGAGCCTGATGATGCGATAGAAAAGAAAAACCCATTTTCTAAGGAGAAATTCAAGCCAGCTGCAAAAAAAAAATTGTGTAAGTAACAAGGAACCAAATGTTAATCACCAAGACAGTGAGGAAAATATCTTCAGGGCATGTCAGAGGTCTTCAGAGCAGCCCCACCCATCCCAGGCTTAGAGGCCTAGGAGGAAAAGATGTTTTTGTGGGTCAGGCCCAGGGTCTTGCTGTTTTGTGTAGTCTTGGGTTTTGGGACCCTATACCTCAGCCATGGCTAACAAGGGTCAAGATACAGCTCTGGTCATGGCTTCAGAGGGTGCAAACTCCAATGCTTGGCAGCTTCTATGTGGTGTTGAGCCTACAGGTGCACAGAATTCAATAACTGAAGTTTGGGAACCTCCACCTAGATTTCAGAGGATGTACAGAAATGCTTGGATGTTCAGGCAGAAGTTTGTTGCAGGGTCCTCATGGAGAACCTCTGTTAGGGTGGTGTGGAAGGGAAATATGGGGTTGGAGCTCCCACACACAGTGTTCACTGGGGCACTGCCTAGTGGAGCTGTGAGAAGAGGGCCACCATCCTTCAGACCCCAGAATGGGAGATCAACTGACAGCTTACACTGTGTACCTGGAAAGCCACACACCCTCAATTCCAGCCCATGAAGGAAGTGGGCTGAACCCTACAAAGGCCCAGGGGCAGAGCTGCCCAAGGCTATGGGAGCCTACCTCTTGCATAGGTTTGACCCGGATGTGAGACATGGAGTCAAAGGAGATTATTTCAGAGCTGTGAGATTTGACTGCCCTGCTGGATTTTGGACTTGCATGGGGCCTGTAGCCCCTTCATATTGGCTAATTTCTCCCATTTTTTAAGGGTGTATTTAACCAATGCCTGACTCCCATTGTATCTAGGAAGTAACTAACTTGCTTTTTATTTTACAGGCTCATAGCCAGAAGGGATTTTTCTGTCTCAGATGAGACACTGGACTTGGACTTTCAGGTTAATGCTGGAATGAGTTAAGACTTTGGGGGACTGTTGGGAAGGCATGACTGTGTTTGGAAAGTGAGGATATGTGATTTGGGAGGGGCTGGGGCAGAATGATATGGCTTGGCTGTGTCCCCACCCAAATCTCATCTTGAATTGTAATTCTCATAATCCCCACATATTGTGGGAGGGACCTGGTGGAAGGTAATTGAATCATGGGGTTGGTTACCCCCATGTTCTCATTATAGTGAGTGAATTCTCATGAGATCTGATGGTTGTGTAAGGGGCTTTTCCCCATTTTGCTTGGCACTTCTCCTTCCTGCCATCATGTGAAGAAGTATGTGTTTGCTTCTCCTTCTGCCATGATTGTGAGTTTCCTGAGGCCTCCCCAGACATGCAGGAACTGTGAGACTGTGAGTCAATTAAACCTCTTTCCTTTATAAATTACCTAGTCTGGGACAGTCCTTTATAGCAGCATGAGAATGAACTTATATAGTAAATAGGACCTCTTCCATCATGGAAAAGGCAGCAGTTTGTCTCCAACAGAATAGACACTTACTCTGGATATAGGTCTGCCTATCCTGCATGCAATGCATCTGCCAAGACTACCATCCATGGGCTCTTGGAGTTCCTTATCAACCATCAAATTATTCCACATAGCATTGCCTCTGGCCAAGACACTCACTTTATGGCTAAACAAGTGCAGCAGAGGACTGATGATCATGGAATTCACTGACCTCACCATGCTCCCCATCATCCTGAAGCAGCTGGTTTGACAGAATGGTGGAATGGCCTTTTGAAATCACAATCACAATGCCAACTAAGTGACCATCCTTTGCAGGGCTGGGGCAAAGTTACCCAGAAGGCTGTATATATTCTGAATCTGCATCCAATATATGATACCATTTCTCCCATGGCCAGGATTCACGGGTGCAGGAATCAAGGGGTGGAAGTGAAAGTGGCACCACTCACCATCGTCCCTAGTGACCCACTAGCAAAACTTTTGCTTCCTATTCCCATGACATTACATTTTGCTGGCCTAGAGGTCTTCGTTCCAGAGGGAGGAATGCTGCCGCCAGGAGACACAACAATGATTCCATTAAACTGAAAGTTAAGATTGCCACCTGGCCACTTTGGGCTCCTCCTACCTCTAAGTCAACAGGCTAAAAAGGGAGTTACAGTGTTGGCTGCAGTGACTGACCCAGATTATCAAGATGAAATCAGTCTACTACTCCACAATGGAGGTAAGGAAGAGTATGTATGAAATACAGGAGATTCCTTAGGGTATTTCCTAGTTTTACCATGCCCTGTGATTAAGATCAATAGGAAACTACAACAACCCAACTCAGGCAGGACTACAAATGGCCCAGACCCTTCAGGAATTAAGGTTTAAGTCACCCTATCAGGTAAAAAACCACGAATTGCTGAGGTGCTAGCTAAAGGCAAAGGGAATACCAAATGGGTAGTAAAAGAAGGTAGTCACCAATACCAGCTGCAACTACATGACTGTAATTGTCATGAGTATTTCCTCTTTGTTAAGAACATGTTTCTACATATATACACTCGAACTAAGAAAATATCTTCATTTATTTCCTTTCTTTGTCCTTTATCATGTGACATAAGATTTACTGATTTTATCAGCATTTAAGTGTTGTTACTTTGTGTAATAGCATTTGGGGTGGGAATTTTATGCTTCCAGTTATATGAAGGATAGCTGTAATTATGACCTTATTATTGTCTTTATCTGAAGATTATGTATGATTTCAGGAGATGTGTATGGATTCAAGTTGACAAGGGGTGAACTTATGAAGGTTAAATGTTGAGTGTCAACTAGATTGGATTAAAACAGGCGAAGTACTGACCCTAGGTATGTCTGTGAGGATGTTGCCAAAGGAGATTAACATTTGAGTCAATAAGAGGCAGACCCACCCTCAATCTGGGTAAGCACCACCTAATCAGCTGCCAGTGTGCCCAAAATAACACAGACAGGAGAAGGTGGAAGAGCAGACTTGCTGAGTGTTTTGGCCTTCATCTTCCTCCCATGCTGGATGCTTCCTGCCCTCGAACATCAGACTCCAAGTTCTTAATCTTTTGGACTCTTGGATTTGCACCAGTGGCTTGCCAGGGGCTCTTGGGCCTTTGGCCACAGACTGAAGGCTGCACTGTTGGCTTTTCTACTTTTGAGATTTTGGGACTCGAACTGGCTTCCTTGCTCCTCAGCTTGCAGACGGCCTATGGTGGAACTTCACCTTGTGACTGTGAGTCAATACTCCTTAATCAACTCCCCATATTTGCATCTATCCTATTAGTTCTGTCCCTCTAGAGGACACTGACTAATGCAGATTTCATCTTCAACAGGGAAAAAGTATAGAATTAAGTCCACACTAAAGTGCAAGGTCTTTGCCTGGGAGCACATCACCAGAGACGACATTAAGGAGAAGCTAGGAAGCCTGAAACTTAACACATATAATGATAGAACCCTTATGTTTCTATCATGTTTATAAATTTCAAATTGTATTTGCATATTTTCTATTTTATCTAATTTTATCTTCAAATAGTTACCACCCAGTTATGGGATTTTTATATCCTCTTTAGAAAAAAATTTTTAATCCTGTTTGCAAAACTTAAGAGCAAAAACTTCATAGCTTAGTATTTTTCTGGTCATTTGATATGCATTCTTACTTATGAATATACTGTCACATGAAGATTGTCATGGACTGAAGTGTGTCACCTTCCAAAATCCATATGTTGAAGCCCTAACTCTCAATGTGACTGTATATGGAGAAAAAGTCTTTAAGGAGGTAATGAAGGCTAACTAAAATCATGAGGGTGGAACTCTAATTCAATATGACTCGTGTCGTTAGAACAGAAAGAGACATGAGGATGCCTGGGTGTAGAAGAAGGACTGTGTGAGGACCCAGCATGAAGGCTGCTAGTCAAGGAGAGGCATCAGGCGAAAGCAAATCCATCACCACCTTGATCTTGGACTTTCAAAATTCCAGAAAAATAGGAAATAAATTTTTGTTGTTTAAGCCACCTAGCCTGTAATATTTTGTTATAACAGCCCTGGAAGACAAATACAAAGATGTTAAACATAACCGTGATTTCCCTATGTTTTCTCATGCTCTGAGTTCAATCTCTTTGTGGGGTGTAGGTTCAATCAGTGTTTATTGAGCAAGCGTCATTCAATAGAACTTACTATACAGTGACCCAAATTAACTACTGGAATGGCCTGAAACACTGGAGGAGTTATTTCTCAATTTACTGATCTATGAATTGTGATCATATCAACATATAATCAACCTTATCTCCTTACTCTGAAATATGGTCAAATTGTTTTCGACTCTATTAGCAATTAAATCAAACAGATCCTCTGCTGAACCAATTAATTTTTAAGAAATCAACTAAATCTATCTCAAAATAATTATTGAGTCTGTGCAGACTAAAGTTAATCATATTCTGTGAAACTTTATAATAAATCCTATTATAGCTCATAAAATTAGAAATTGTAAAATATACTTTATTAAGGTACTTTTCCCTTCAAGTTTTTATCATTATAGTTCCTCTTTGAAAGCACTAAAATCATAATGAATTCTCCACATAGTCCCTAATGTGCTCATCATAATAGAGTGAGGTCTCAAAAACCTGAATGCATGAGACAAGACAAGTTCACAGAAAAATTCATTGTGTAAGAGAGTAATTTGTGGAAGAATTATAGCATGTATGGAAGATTCGAAATAAGAAAGAGAACAAAATTCACAGATGTCACTTGAAGTTGGCATAATATTGAAAAACAATCCTAAAGCAATAACAGAATGAGTAATAGGAAAAAGATAAGAATTTCCACATTTTGCTCCTCTCAGAAAACAACCATAAAAAAAAACTTCCAAAAAAGCATATATTGGCATTCTGGTTTTGGCTTTGACAACAGAGTATCAGACTTGATCTTCTGCTATAAATATGTATAAATAATGGACAAAATATAAGAAGCAATTTTGTCTATGCATTGGAAAACAGAGATACAGGTCTATAATCCTTAAGAGAAAGTAGATTCAGAATGTTAGTGTCATATTCACCTGAACTTTCTGTGTTCACATCCAAACATCAGTACAAGAGACTAGAGTCAAACAGGTAGCAGAAGTCTCACTGTGCAGAGAAAGTCAAGAGCAATATCAAGGCTATTGGGGCAGTTGGAAATATGGAGCAGGATAACAGCAGGATAAAAAGTTGTCTAGAGATGATACCCCAAGGATATGAATAGGGTTCCTCTTCCATCTTTGGCTAAATACTAAGCTGTGAATGCAATAGGTGAGATTCCGCCAGACCTTCTGGAAGCTGTGAGAAGAGCAGAGATTTTAGAGCTTATATGGTGCAGGAAAATGTTAGAGCTCCCTCCAGCTAGGGTGAGGTGGCCCTACTAAGACAATAGTTATTCATCTAAAACACTAGAAATGACAAGCCCTAGGGAAAAAAACTATGACCTAGAGTGAGGGCTCTACTGGATTCAACCTAACAAAGCTTAAAACCAAGTCTTGATGAGATCAAGCTGATGTAACAATAAAGTAATTTTCTGACAAAATAAACTTAACACTGTCTAATGAAAATAAAGTTCAGAATATAGTAAAACATCATCAATAATTTCCAGCACTCAATGAAACATCAAATATATAAAGAAGCATGAAAATGAGACCATAATTGGAAAAAAGGTCACTGAGATGTTAATGTTAACAAATGTTATATTAACATGTTGACATATATGTATGCTTATATGTGGGTATATGTGTAAGTGTGCAAATGTGTTTGTATGCTTTAAAATATGTTTTTTTTTTTTAATTTTATTTTTTTTGAGATGGAGTCTCGCTCTGTCGCCCGGGCTGGAGTGCAGTGGCCGGATCTCAGCTCACTGCAAGCTCCGCCTCCAGGGTTTACGCCATTCTCCTACCTCAGCCTCCCGAGTAGCTGGGACTACAGGCGCCCGCCACCTCGCCCGGCTAGTTTTTTTTGTATTTTTTAGTAGAGACGGGGTTTCACAGTGTTCGCCAGGATGGTCTCGATCTCCTGACCTCGTGATCTGCCCGTCTCGGCCTCCCAAAGTGCTGGGATTACAGGCTTGAGCCACCGCGCCTGGCCAAAATATGTTTTAGTATTAGTTAGATGTGACAATGCCAATAGATCAGATGACTGACACTGAAAAGACCATTTGTTATACTCACATATTCCAAGAGAAGGGGAACACCAAACCCTGGGGGAGCCAACTGGGGAATCACCATGAACAATCAGGAGGCAGAGGGAGCAATGGGAAAACACAGCCTGTGTTTTCAGTGTCTGTGTTCAAATGTTTCACAATGAGACATGACTTTCATCAAAATGACTAAAATTAAAAGAGTAACAATACCAAATATTATCAAATATATGGAGCACCTAGAACTGCTAGACTTTGTTGAAAGTATAAAATGTTGCAATATCTTTGAAAAAAATGTTTGGCAATTTTTTCTGATAAAGTTAAACATACATACACCCTGTGACTAAGCAATTCTACCTCTTGGTATTTTTCTAGGGGTAATGGAAATGTATTTTTACCCAAAAAGTTGCTAGGAATATTTGTAGTTGTTTTAGTTATAGTAATACAGAAGTTGTATTATTGAAAACAACTTATACTATATTCATACAGTTAAAAATAAGCTGTACTATATTCATACAGTTGAGGCAGAGTAAGCAAGCTTAGGACTGGCTAATTTGAATAATTTTAGTGGGCTCTAGAGCATAGGGACTGTCCCTAGTTGCCTGGTACTTGGCCCAGGGGTAATTAGGGCAGGTAGACAATTTCTAAGAGTATGAGAGCCCAGTAGAGGAGGTGGTTGGGGGTGTGGGCTCTGGATTGGTTTACATATGAAAGTTAGGCTCACACACAAGTTTACTACCTGAAGGAACTGACTAGTCCTGAAAGAGGCATTTCTTCCAGAGTCAGCAAGGTCCCCAAAATAGAAACAAACACACACACAACTGATACAATACATGTGTGCTCAAGATTTAACCAAAATCACCATCACAATAAGTAAACAGAAAGACAATTTCAGCCAGGAAATGAAAACAAACAAATAAAAATAGCCATATGAATATCCTAGAACTGAAAAATACATTAACATCTCAAATTTAATAAATAGGCTTGATAACAGACTAAAAACTCTAAAAATGAAAGATCAGTAGACTTGAAGACAGAGCAATAGAAAGCATATACAATCAATTAAGAGAGAAAAATACTGAAATTAAAAAGAATAAACAGGGCCTTAAAAATGTAGGGCATTGTCAAGGGGCCTAACTTTTTTATAACTAGAATACTAGAATGGAAAAAGAAATGAACTCATTTTAAAAAACTGAAGAAATAATGGCTAAAATTTTACCAAAGTAGAAAAAATAATCAAATCTGAGAAGGTCACAGAAGAAATATAAAGAAAACTACATTTGTGTATCACAGGGAAATCTCTAAAATCTAAAACTAAGAACAAAGTCTTAAAACAAGCAAGAAACGAGGGCGGAGCAAGATGCCCGAACAGGAACAGCTCCAGTCTCCAACTCCCAGCGCGAGCGACACAGAAGACTGGTGATTTCTGCATTTTCAACGGAGGTACTGGGGTCAACTCACTGGGGAGTGCCGGACAATTGGAGCTGGTCAGTGGCTGCAGCCCGACCAGCGAGAGCTGAAGCAGGGCAAGGCATTGCCTCACCAGGGAAGCGCAAGGGGGAAGGGAATCCCTTTTCCTAGCCAGGCGAACTGAGACACACAACACCTGGAAAATCAGATAATTCCCACCCCAATACTGCGCTTTAAGGAAACGGGCACACCAGGAGACTATACCCACACCTGGCCGGGAGGGTCCCACGGCCATGGAGCCTCCCTCATGGCTAGCACAGCAGTCTGCGATCTAACCACAAGGCAGCAGCGAGGCTGGAGGGTGCGCCCGCCATTGCTGAGGCTTAAGTAGGTAAACAAAGCCGCTGGGAAGCTCAAACTGGATGGAAGTCACAGCAGCTCAAGGAAACCTGCCTGTCTCTGTAGACTCCGCCTCTGGGGACAGGGCACAGCTGAAAAAACAACAGGGGAAGCAGCAGAGGCCGTGCAGAC
>NW_012123487.1:17256-35956 GCF_000951035.1 Colobus angolensis palliatus
TCAAGGGGGAAATAATATAAAATATTCTGTCTTCTCATCAGAAAAAAATGAAAACCATAAGGTAATGGAATAACATCATTCAAATGCTGAAAAAAATACTAAAGCTGTAAAAATAAAACTCTGTATTTAAAAAATATTTCAACAAAATGAAGATAAACTACAGGCTTGTTCAGGTAAACAAAAGCTGAGATACTTTTTCACCAGTTTTTCAAAAGGAAAAAAATAGATTGAGTACTCTCTTCCCTTTTTCAATGTGTATAAAGGAATTCTCTGTATGTTCTACTTTTCTGTGAAACCAAATCTGCTCTAAAAAAAAGTTCATTAATTAAGTGAAAGTCACCATAAAAGAAAATAAGTAAGTCATAACCTGGAGGAAAATATTAGGTAGATAGATGATAGATTAATAGATAGATAGATGATTGATAGATGATAAATTATAGGTAGATATATAATATGTATTATATATTATATAATTATGACAAAGAACTTTACGTTAAGATGTAATAATGAACTCTTACAATTCCATAATTGACCTTAAAGATGGTGAAAAGTCTTAAACAGACACTCCACGAAGAAACATACACAGCTGGCCAACAAGCACATGAAATACGCCTCATCACTATCAGTCATAAGAGGAAAAAAACCACCACAATGAGACATGATTTGCATAAAAATGGCTAAAATTAAAAAGAGTGATAATACCAAATATATGGAGCAACTGGAACTGCTAGACTTGTTGAAAGTACAAAATGTTGCAATATCTTTGAAAGGTGTTTGGCAATTTTTTCTTATAAAGTTAAACATGCACGTACCCTATGACTAACCAATTCTACTTCTAGGTATTTATCTAGGAGTCATAGAAATGTATTTTCACCCAAAAACTTGCAAAAGAATATTTGTAAGAGCTTTAGTCATAATAATATAAAAACAGTATTATTGAAAACAAGTTGTGCTATGCTCATACAATGGGAGATGACCTGTAGTGTGTTGGAGCCAGTTCGTGCTGGGTCACAAGAACTAGCTGTTCAGTTCTCAGTAATTTTTCAAAATGATGGAGGACATGTTAGTAGCATGAAATTGGCTACCCTCAGAGTATTTACATCATGAGAATAGACAAAGACTCAGTTTTTGTTTGTTTGCTTGAAAGCCAGTTGTTAAACAGTTATCACCAAATCACTGAATCCAACTCAAAAATAAAAAGAAACAAATTTCTAGTATCCTAACTACATTGCTGAACCTCAAAAGCATTAGGTTGAGTAAATGAAGCCAGACACAAAATATGTATTTTTTTCACACTGTATTTATATAAGAAGGTCTATAACAGAAAAAAACTAATTGGTAATCATAAAAATAAAAACTGTCTGATTATAAAAATAAAAACAGGATAGTTTGGGACCATTCTGGGATTATGGAAGTATGATTTTTTTATATAGATGTAAGTTGCAGTTGATGCATTTGTCAAAACAAATTGAACAGTATACCTAATATCCGTGCATTTTGTTGTAAATTATATCTCAATAAAAGATATTGCAAAAAAGCATACGTTGACAGTTGTTATAAAAACACAAATCAAACAGATAAGTAACATAGCCAACTGATAGAACAAAAAAGACAGTGATTTACTTATGAAGTAGCACTTGGGGCCACTATTCCTACTGCTGACATTGTATTACTACTCCTGGCAGTGCTACTACTACTACACTACTATATGGAACATGAAAATACTTCCTAATTACTTTGGCACATATTTCCTAAGTAAATTAGCAAATTTATGGATGAATATGCCAACTAACCTACATGAATCTCTTATTAGCACATTAACTAAAGTATTGGGATGAAATACCTTTTCCTTTGTTTTTTGCAGTGCTTTTGCCCAAATTGGCACATTATATGACATGCATGGTAGTTAAACTCCAAAATTGTGTGAAATGAGAATGTGGTACTATGAGGAAAATCCAGTCACTTTTTTGCCATTTTCTGTATCAATTTTTTTTTTTGCAGTATCTCTCACTAAAATTAAAATAAAGACAAAGTTTTTCTTTCTCCTATCTCACAGCACACTGTTCTACCTCAATCTAGCATTTATTTTATTCTGCTCTGTTTTGTGGGTATTTTATAGCTTATTATATATCTCCATCAAATTAGTTGCACCTTCCTTAAGGGCCAGGACTATTCCTGTTCATCTTTGTATCTCTAAGCACACTCATAACATGCAGGTTTATGCAGGATTTGGGGTGCCCTAAAATCTCAGATAAATTGACTTGATTTCTTTCCAGAATACTTTTATATTACATCAGCAACATTCCTACATAGCAAGGGCTTCAACCATCAATTTATAAGGCATCAACTCACGTAACCTTATAAAGTAGATTATAAACTTCTATTTTTTCCGACGACATTCTACTAAACTTTCAGCATTCTTGGGGATCAACAACAACAAAATGTATAAATTATTATCTCAGAGGAATCAAGAAAAGCAAAGGAGAAAAGAGAAGAAACTATTGACTTTTATTGAGAGACTGTTACGTGCCAGACATTATCTCTTACCATTGTCTATTTAATTTTCACAACAAGCATGTTAGTTGCACACCATTGCCCAGGCTGGAGTGCAGTGGCGCCATCTCGGCTCACTGCAACCTCCGCCTCCCAGGTTCCATCAATTCTCCTGCCTCAGCCTCCCAAGTAGCTGGGATTACAGGCGCCCGCCACCATGCCAACAAAATGTATAAATTATTATCTCAGAGGAATCAAGAAAAGCAAAGGAGAAAAGAGAAGAAACTATTGACTTTTATTGAGAGACTATTACGTGCCAGACATTATCTCTTACCATTGTCTATTTAATTTTCACAACAAGCATGTTAGTTGCACACCATTGCCCAGGCTGGAGTGCAGTGGCGCCATCTCGGCTCACTGCAACCTCCGCCTCCCAGGTTCCATCAATTCTCCTGCCTCAGCCTCCCAAGTAGCTGGGATTACAGGTGCATGCCACTGTGCCCAGCTAATTTTTGTATTATTAGTAGAGATGGGGTTTTACCATGTTGGCCAGGATGGTCTCAAACGCCTGCCTCAGGTAATCTACCCACCTCGACCTCCCAAAGTGGTGGGAAGACAGGCCTGAGCCACCACACCCGGCCTCCTGAGAGCCTTTATCTACAATAGATTTGAACTGTGTTGAATGCTTTGTTCTGTATCTACTGAGATAATCATGTGGTTTTTTGGTTTACTAATATGTTGAATTACATTGAATACTGAACATTTTGTATTTTGGGATGAACATCACTTGTAATGATTTTTATGTATTTATACATCATATATAAATATATATAATTCTTTATATAGTATATATAATTCTTTATATAGTATATATAAATATAAATTTTTATATATTTTATATAAATATAAATATAGCTATGACAAGTCGGGCTCATCCCAAAATACTATACACACACACACACACACACACACATATATATACATTTATATATATCTATTGCTACATTTTAATGGGATTGAAATTTTTATGTATATTGATGATGATGTACTGCTATATAGTATAATTATCTGATTTGTAACATTAAAGCAATGTAAATTTTTCTCTTATTTCCTGGGAGAAACTGTAAAAGATGAATTATGTCTTTCTTAAATTTTGGGTAGACTCTAGAAGAGAAACAACCTGAGCCTGAAGTTTTTATTTTTGGAAGGTTTTTATCTACAGTGTCAACTTTAATAGATACAGTAATATAGGAATGCTTAAGTTACAACATACACACAAATGTATTTTGCAAGTTTTGATGGTTTGGACATTTCAATGACTTGGCATTTTTCTTTCCATTCTTAAATACATAGGTGTAGTATTATTTGTAGCATGCTTTTATTAGCTTTTGAGTATTTATGGAGTGAACAGTGATATCATCTCCTTCATTCCTAATGTTAATTTTTTTGTCTTTTCTTGCTTTTATTTTCTTTGTCAGTCTGGTTAGAGGTTGTATTAGGATTCTCTAGAGGGACAGAACTAATAGGATAGATGTATATATGAAACAGAGTTTATTAAGGAGAATTGACTCACAGGATCACAAGGTAAAGCCCCACGATAGGCTGTCTACAAGTTGAGGAGCAAGGATCGGTCCAAGTCCCAAAACCTCAAAAGTAGGGAAGCTGACAGTGCTGCCTTCAGTCTGTGGCCAAAGGCCCAAGAGCCCCTGGCAAACCACTGGTGTGAATCCAAGAGTCCAAAAGCTGAAGAACTTGGAGTCTGATGTTTGAGGGCAGGAAGCATCCAGCATGGGAGAAAGATGAAGGCCAGAACACTAACCAGTCTAGTCTTTCCACATTCTTCTTTTTGCTTTATTCTAGCCAGGCTGCCAGTTGATTAGATGGTGCTCATCCAGATTGAGGGTGGGTCTGCTTCTCCCAGTCCACTGACTCAAATGTTAGTCTCCTTTAGCAACACCTTCATGGACACACCCAGGAACAATACTTTGCATCCTTTAATCCAATTAAGTTGATAATGAACCATCACAGAAGTTTATCCATTTTACTGATCTTTTCAAAGTATCAGATTTTGGTTTGAATGATTTTTTTCACTTTTCTTCTGTTTTCAACTTTATTTATTTCTGATATTACCTTTATTTTATAGCTTTTCTTTCTTTCCTTTAACTTATCATTTTATGAATTTTTTTCCTCTTTAGGCCCTTAATGTGGAAGCTTAGGTTACTGATTCAAGATGTTTCTTCCTTTCTAATATAAATATTTAACATAAAATTTCCCTGTAAGCACTGCCTTAGCCGCATTCCACAAATTTTAATATGGTTTCATCTTCATTTAGTTAATTTCCTTTGAGACTTCCTCTTTGACCTTTGGGTTACTTAGAAGTGTGGGGTTTAATATCCAATTGTTTGAGGATTTTTCAAATATCTTTCTGTTATTGGTTTATATTTTAATTCCATTATGGTCTAAGAACATGTGCTATATGATATCTCTTTTTAAAAAATTTATAAGGTTTGTGTTATGTATGTATCTTGGTGAATGTCTCCTGCCATACCCACCAGGGCTGCTGTATAAGGAAATTTTATTTCCTTACCGTTTTATTTTAAATTCCCATGAACTTCTTTGAGTTGTGGAATGCCTTAAACTTTTTTGAATTATAGAATGCCTTAAACTATATTATAAACATCTTGGGGCTTAGAAAAATCATTAGGTCCAAGACACAAGGAAAAAGTTGACCCTACAGCAACAATGTTGAAGTCCCTGTTTTGCGCCTTATCTATGCACAATGAAGCAAGTGCAAAAAACATCAAAATATCCTATTGCATCCCCTTATCTTTAGGCATTTAAGATTCACAGGGTTTAGTCAAATGACAAGCGTTTGCTAAGTTCCTGTGTATAGCTATTTAAAGCCATTTTCCAACTTGTGTTAAAGAAGAAAAATTAAAATAACATGTTTTACTATCAAATAACTCATAGTAGAAAAGAAGTAGACTTCACAAATAAAAACATGGAAAGGAGAAAATTAAGCAGAGAAAAAAATGAACGCTTCCTGAATGAAGCAAATCTTCTGAAGCAAATTAAATATGTATCTTTATTAAATATTCTTCTATATGATATCTATGATTATAGATAAATGTATTTGATAAATGTAAATTGCATATTTTATCAGATTTTTGCTTCTATTTCTAGAAAATAATTAATTGCTTGCTTTCATTTTATAAATGTATATACTATCTTTATTTTTGGAGAAATATCAAACCATCTGGAAACTATTAAATGTTGAAGGAAAAACTGTTATTAAATTACACTTGATATTGTTGATGACTTCATTTATTTTTACAGTTTATCTGAGAACAGAAGAGTTTGCTGTATGTATAAGTCTCTTGGCTTGACAATTTGTGTTCTGTGTATGTTCTGGACCACTAGGAAACGACGTCTGTACCTTTACTAAATTCATATATCATTAAAAATTCTCCTTATACGTATCCAGTGTCAGTCACTATGTTTCCAAAAGGATATCACCCTTATATTCAAGTCTGAAATATACTGAATCCCATTTTTCTGTTAGCAACGTATCACTTGTATTGTAAAGAAAAGAGAAAATACTGTACTTGGTTTGCCACTTAGCTCGTTTCAATTTTTCGTCACCATATGTTTTACTTTTGCAGCAAATATGTACCTGCTGTGTCACAGAGCTGCATTCCAAAGGAAGATATAAGCTATCCTATACCTGATTGTCCTCAAATTTGAGTCCTTGTTCTTGACCAGTTATGTATAGTTTTATTTGCTATGCTCTGAATTACCTTTCACTAAGACAGTTATAATTACCTTTTCCCTCGTCACTTTCTCTCATTACATGGTGATATCATTGAGGCAAGAGAATAGTACAGACCAAAAAGTTGTTTGCAAACTATCAAGGTTAATCTATTATGTCAGCACTAGGCTTTGCAACAGACTTTCAGGTGGGCTTCCAGTTGGCACATTTGTTATAGAGCAGAAAAAGTTGACATGTGCAGCTATAACATTTCTTCTGTAAATGCAGTTCTACTTCCAAGTGAGTTCACTTCACATCTCCCTTCAACGTGAACCAAGGGGCTTTGTCTGCCACTACAGTCTTCGGTGAGAGAGTGTAGTTGGATTAGTACATTAAGACAACCTTTTCACTTTCGGAAAAGCAGTACTATCTTCTTTCAGCATCTTCACGTGAGAACACACACAAAGGAAATAAAGTATGACATTGGCTAAGTTAGTTATAATTTCAGCTTTACAATTTTCTTCTTGGGATACAAATAAGGGTATTTGGCAACCAAAAATATTCCTCTTTTTCCAGTGGTATAAAGAGACTGTCATTCAGAGATGCCAAGCTCCTATCAAAGATTCCTTGACTACTTAAAAGAAAAAGCTGACTTAAAAAACAAATATATCCATGGTGACAGTACTTCTCAACCATTTTTTCCATTTAGTTGCCTTTATTAATAAGTTGAATGTATATACAAAAAAGATTTTCATAAATTAATTTTATATTGATGCTAGTTTCTTTTAGATAGGGAAATATATTACTTTGAAAGTTACATGTAACTAGAGTTGCCAGATTTTGCAAATAAAATACAGGGCAACCAGTTAAATTTGAATTTCAGATAAGCAAGGAAGAATATTTTAGTGTATGTCTCAAATATTGCATGAACATGCTTTATTTTAAGGTAAGTGCTAATTTTATTTTAAGGTAAGTACTATTTTAAAGTAAGTACTAATTTTCATTGGAATTAAATGGAGTTCCTATATTAGGAGCAGGAGATTTAGAAGCAGGAAATAAGAGCAAAAGTTGGAAAAAAATTCTTGACTAGAAGGAACTTTTAACAGAGCTTTCCTACCTATGATACTGAAAGAAAATGGTAAAATCAACCAATACCATTTGGAGAGGGCCACAACCCTTGTGTCAAGTGATGCTGAATCTGTGCCTCTCTTTGGTGAAACATTTAGTGCCTTGCTATATTCTGAGGTTGGTTTTCAGCAACTTTTTTGGGTGAATGGAGAGATAAGGTCTCTGTTGCCCAGGCTGGAGTACAGTGGTGCAATCATAGCTTACCATATCTTCAAATTTCTGGGCTAAAGCAATCCTCCCACATCAACCTCTCAAAGAGCTCAGATTACAGGTGTGAGCCACCACACCTGGCCACAACTTATTGATTTAAAATAACGAAGTATGATATAAAAGTATATAAGCAACTTTGTGAAATTCTCTGACCTTATTTATGACTTCAAAAGCCAGAAAGACCCAAGTATGACACCAGGAAGAACTCTAGTGTCACAGAAAAGGAATCCACAAGGCACAAGCAATCGTTAGCTATCTCATGCAAAGTTCTATAACTGCTGAATGTGCCTTCAGGGCCAGCTGGTTGATTGGACAATTTAGAAGAATGAGGAACAAAATAGATACCATTCAGCACAGAGGACTTGGAAATGTGGGAGCTATGACTGTAATATGTACCTTGAGAGACATAAATGAGTATGTTATCCCCACACACTCTTTGATCACTAGTGCAGTATATCATGCTTGTTTTCTGCTAGTGCACTCACTTACTGCAAGATGGTAATTGATTAATAAAACCTTAATTTACAAAACATTGGTTTTTCAATAGAGTCACTCTTTCCTAAAAGAGGAGAAGGTTGTCATTGTACCTGAAGTGGGAATTATTCAACTGAGTTCACCTAGTTCTCCTTAGATAAATCTTGCGCAAAGCTAGAAATAGGACTATGAAAACTAAGTCAAGGTGCTCAATGAAAGAGAGCCTGCAGTCCTTGCATAAAAGTGGCAATGAAAGCAAGGAGTGTGAAATACATTACTGTGGTGGTGCTTTATTCTTGGCAACCTGATTCTGCCTCATGCTAAAACCTATGCTCTTTTCTGGGCACTGTGTCATAAATTATTCATTCATTCATCAATTAGTTTATTCATTTAGCAATAGTATACAAGAGAGTCTAATTTTCACCTAGCATGAAGCACGCACACACATACAGTCACACACACATCCTTTGACTTTTATCCTTCTACTTCGTGATAATAGCCATTTGTTGAAATAATGCATATAAGCATCATAGTGCCTAATATCAAGATTTACTAGCATGGTTGTGTCATGAGCAGGTACTCTTCATTAGTGGTGCGATTTGGACAGGGGTTGAGGAATATTGGTGAAAGGTGACTTCCACTGCTCCCAGCGTCATACTCCCAATGAATGCTATTAGTTCTTGGCCTATGAGTGTGGCCATGATTTGCTATGTGATGTGTTAACTTTGCTTAGTCTAAAGGAAATTTGAGGTAGATAACACCTAATTTCATTCATTGCTAATTTATTCTGTCACATGGGACCATACATTATACTGACTCTAACAGGAAAACTGAATTTGGATTAAGAATAATAATGTTTTGGCGGTACATGGCATCACAGTGGCAGAGGAAAGAGTAGAACCAACTAATTTGGGATTTTTGTTTTTTGCCTACCTTCCCCAATATGGAAGTAGTAAATAGCTTTTATCCTACCTGCTATATTTATGTGGTAGGATTGCCATAACAAATTATTAGAAACTGAGTGGTTTAAACAACAGTAATTGATTGTTTCAGGGTTCTAGATGCTGGAAGTCCAAGGTTAAGGTGTCAGCCATTGGGGTTGGTTTCCTCTGAGGGCTGTGAGGGAAGATCTGTTGCTTCCTTCACTCTTGGCTTCCGGTGGTTTGCTGGAAGCCTTTTACACTCCTTGGCTTGTGAATCTCTACCTTCATCCTTACGTGGTCTCCTCCCTGTGTTCATATCTGTCTCCAAATTTCCACTTTTTATAAGGAATCCAGCCATATTGGATTAAAGCTCACCCTAATGACCTCATTGTACCTTGATTACCACTGCAAAGATCATATCTTCAAATAAAGTAAGATTCTGAGGAATTGCGGATTAGGACTTCGACATATGATTTTGGGGGAAACACAGTTTAGCCCACAACATCTGCCAAAGCTGGCTGGTTGTAGGTATAGCATTCTCAGAGCACTGTGTGGAGAAGGCCTCCCTGGCTATACCTGGCACAAGCAAAGCAGAATGTGGTGGTTGACTGATGATGTCTACCATGGGACAGGTGGAGTACTTTTGATGTATGCAATGTATGTGGTGCTTGATTGGTGATGTCTAGCATAAGACAGATGAAGTTGTTTCGATGTCTGTGACACTACTGATTGTCTCAGCCCTAGTGAAAGAGAGGTAGTAAAGGTATTAACATGGTAAGTTAATCAAATTATCATAATTTATTTTCATCTATATTGGATGCCACTTATTCTTAATGTGTAACAAACATGAGCTTGGATTCTCGATTCCAGGACCGTATAGCAGAGATTTAAAACCAGGTTTATAAAGGAGAGAGGAAGATTGTCTCTCTTGGTGTTAGGATACAAATGGACTTTGGAAATAGACACACCTGTGAATCCTGCTGCTGTCATTTACTAGTTCTACGATCTCTGGAAAATTATTTTACCTTGGAGACTCACCTATAAAAGGAGACTAACATGAAGTAGCTGATTCCACAGCACAACCCACTTGAAGCTCTAGCATGCATGTAGGCTGCTCATGTGATGATCAATGCACAGGAATGCTTAGACCACTAATTTCACCCCACAAGAATACCCCGAGTTCCCGCACTGTAAGTGTTGCCTATTCTGCTGACTGTGCACATCATGCCACAACAGTCACTTGTTTCCTTGCCTGTCTCTGTCCTCTTTATTAGAAAACATACACATATAACCCATAACAGGAATTCATAAGTGCTCAATAAATGAGATTGGTGAATATTCACAGAAACAATGTCACCATCTCCTTAAAGCAAATAAACAAACAGACAAACAAATAAATGGAGCTCTACAGACCTCTTAAGAGAGATGCCACTCAAGGGTAAGTTGAAGTTGGACTTTTCTTAGATAATCTGTTGCAATGACCATTGTCTAGAAGCCTAAGAGAGCAGCAAGAAGCAAGTGTAAAAGAAAAGTCAGCAGGATAAATGGTGCACGAAGGAAGAAACAAGCACTGAATAATAAGAGTTGGCTTGATGGAGAACAGATCTAACAAAGAATGATGGCTGTGCCTGGAGGAATCGTCTAGGAGGCTGTTCAATGCAAGGCAAAGGCAACTACAAGGGGTGAAAGCACATCAGGGAGAAGTGAGTACCTTCTGCCATAGGACACACTGATGATGATTTTCCCTGTGACTGGGTGGACACAACCTGGGACACTTCCTAAAAAGGTACACACAAAACATTAAAATAGGTTCAATTTGGGGATTCTCCTTCCTTGTCCAGAATCTGAAGGATAAGTGCTTTGACAGTAAAGGTGAGGGGGCAGGGAAGATTCAGTACAACCTCATGCACAAGAGAATTTCGGATTGGCAGTATCCCAACCTTCAATCACTCAAGATCTGGTCAACTTTTTCTTTAGTAAAATCCTTGGTTAATGCCACTGATTTATGACATATTCCCTCTACCGAATGTGAAGAAACATGTGACGCTTGAATGTTTGATGGGAAGTTCAGTCAATGCATCTCTTTACCATGGCCTGATTTCCCTTGTGTTTTTGTAGAGGTTGGAGGGAATGACACTCTGTATGTTTAGGGCAGAGTCTTCTGCTAAAGGTCAGGTTTTTAATTTCACAGTGTTCAGCCTGGCTGCTCTGCTGTGTAAACTTTGACTAAATACAGTGTATGTTGTTATTGTTGAAAATATATTGCTCATGGATATATAATGCAGAAAATTCCTGTGTAAATTTCTCTATAGCTTGAAGTGTTGAAACTGTAGCCAGTTTATCAAAAACACAGCTGCCTTCCTTGGGGTTTCCAAAGGCTCATAACAATTTTTTTCTTTATGAACTTGTGAGAACACCCTGAGGAAAACAGCTGCGTTATTGCAGAGATGAAGAAATCTCAGATGAGTGTGAAGTATTGTAATTTAAATAAGAGCACTATTTTCAGGCCTTTTCATTTTTAAGATCATTTCATTATTGTATTTTTCCCTAAATAAGTTATCCAGGAAAATAAGAGAGCAATTACTCTAGGGACTACAGGCAGTATAGCGGGCAAATTAAGGGTTTTAATTGAGACTATCAAATGTTGTACTACATGATTAATAGAGATGTGATACCAGTATTTACATCTGTAAAATATTTACCGTATTCACTTTTTTCTGTTTAAATATGGAGCCAAAAGCAAATGAAAAATAACAGATTTTGTTGTCTTTAAAATTGTCTTCAAATGTGGTGTCTATTTCAGCCACTCATGTGATGCATGACAAATGTTAAATTTTCCTTATACTACTGTTTGTAAACCATACAAATTTTATAAACAAATATTGTATAAGTATACTGCTATTCACAGAACACAATAAGAAAGATGCTCTCATGTTTAAAAACTTTTAAGTAAGAAACTTTATCTAAAATTGAGTCATCTATTGAATATGACTTATTCAGATCAGCCAGAAAAATTTAGTTGAACTACCCATGTCTAATAAGAGTGTTCTGAAAAGTATATATTTTTTATGTTGCATGTCCTTTTTGATTACAAATTTAAGTGCTTGTACTTATACCTTGAATCTTAATAAGTTACTTCAATCAAGTTATCAGAATAATAAATATTTGGGGTATCAATGACAAAAACCCAACTCAAACTGGTTCAGTGTTTTAAAAGGTATGTTTTCATGTAACTAAAAACTCTTACAAATGTGGCTTGAGAAATTTTGGATCCAGTTACCAAAAATTATCATCAAATTCTTCCCTAGTGTTCTCTCTCTCTCTCTCTCTTCCTCTCAGCCTCTCTTGCCCTCTTGCTTTCATTTATTCTTCTATTTTTGTTTTGTCTTCTTTCCTCCTGCAAATTCTCCCAAGTGATTATGGTTAAGAAAGCCACAGTAACTTCTATATACTTTTTTTTTTAATTATGAAGAAGGAGGCTCTACCTTCTTTGTAGCTTCTATATATCAAATCTCAAATATCTGACAACTGTCTAATTGGCTTTGCTTGAGGCAGATATCAACACTTCACCAATTGCCATGGTCAGGGAGCTGGGTTACTCTGTTTAACCAGATTTCTATCTGTGTCTTCACCTGTGGCTGGATAGAGAATTGGGAAGGAACGGCCATGCCCCTCTTAGCAATATAAAATGGGGGGAAGAAGAATCAAGAAAAAGAGGAAGAGAAAGGGGTGCTGGAAAGAAAAAAAGTTGTTTGCTATAATTAATAAATGATGATGCTGTGATGATTATTTAAAAAATTAGAGGAGGAAGAATAGAAGAAACAGAAGGAAAAGATGAAGAGGAAGAAGAAAAGGGGGAGGAAAAGGGAAAGAAGGAGGAGGAAGACAGGGAGGAAGAAATAGTAAAAAGGAGTAGGAATAATTGTTGCTGATATTCTTCCAATTTGTCTAACTGACATTCAGAAGCACATCTGAAAAGTAAGCACGTATCAATAGATAGATGTTGAAAAACCTGTTTTTGAATTACTCAGGCTCACACTTTTGCTGAATCAGTGGCTTTGCAGCTATGCCTGCCTGTGGGGGCATTTTTACTTTTTCCATTCTCCTTATGGTCATGGAATGAGTGCTTCACCATCAGAGGGACTGAGTGTTTTTTTCTTGATTTAGTTACATTCACACAAATATAACCCTATTAAAACAAACCTAAAACCCCAGAGTTTTTACTGGAAAACATTGCACTGTTTAAAATACAGAAGTCGCCATCTCACTATCATTTTTCTCTCCTTTCTCATCCTCATCATCACCTCTAACATCTATTGAATGCTTACTAAGTGCTAGATGCTGTATTAGCACTATGCTTGCATTATCTCATTTAATCCTGAAAATAATCCTATGTTATAAGTAGCATCTTTCTGCATTTACAGATAAGGAAACTGACATTTAGTAAGGTCAGTTAAACAATTTCATGGCTTAATGTGGAACAGATACATTAAAAAAAATCTTTCCCCAAGAAAAACAAAAGTAACAAACTAAGCAAAAGACAAACAAAAACTTCCTAGGGATATTTTTAACATTTTTTAGATCCTGTACATGAAAAAGAATTTACATATACCATTATGTATATCTGTTTCTGATATTGTGGTAACTTCATTCAGCTTCTTGAACTTCTGTTTCTAAATGTTGTTATTATGATCTATTCTCTACTTTCTGTTCCGTAACCTACAAAATTACGCTCTCTTCTAAAACTACAGAAAGAGGAAAACCTTTATTCTCTAAAACTAGTCCAAAGTTCAGGGAATCTTATGACTTCTGTGAAATGGTCTAGGCTGTACAAAGATTTAATGAAAATGTGTAGAATTCAAATCCAAAGGAATCTGTTCTTACAGATAAGGAAGTTGAGACATAGAGAGTTAAGGCAACTTGTCAAAGATCGTGCATGTACTTAATTGAACTCCCTGACCTAGAGCCTAGGCCTCCTGGCTCCCTATTTTCTTCTATTTATTTTCATTGTTAATTATTCACACTTATAAAATAGTGTATAAAGCATTCCTGTATATTGTAAATAATAGAATTAGCATCCATGTACTCACCACCTAGGTTAATAAATAGCACCTTGCGTATCACTCCTCGATAACATTTTCCACAGTACTCCTCAAAGATAATCACTATTCTGAGTTTTAGATTATTTGCTGATATCATAATTTTACCCTCTATATAAATCTCCAAATAACATATTGTTTAGCATTGAATGTCTCTGTGTGTGTGTATGTACACAAATATGTAGTATCTTTGCCCACTTTACGTGTGTGTGTGTGTATATATATATATATTTGTGTGTGTGTGTATATATTTGTGTGTGTGTGTATAGGTATGGAAGGGTACTGTATGCTATCTTCTGTGACATTATTCTTTACTTGAACATTATACTTTAGAGCTTATTTCATTGATGCACATGGCATTTATTAGGACAGGGGCTAAGCTACTGTAACAAAAAAAAATGCAGTGGCTTAAACAAGACAAGTTAATTTCCTTTTTAGGTAAGAGGTTTTTAGACAGCATTGCAAGCTGGGGTGTGGCTTTACCCTACATGGTCATACAGGACTCAGGATCACCCATCTGGTTGCCATGGCACCCCCTTGAGCTATGACCACATCTGTCTGGTCAAAGCTGGGTTCTAGGCATGGTCATATTTCATCCCAGAGAAGAGAAAAGAAAAAAGTCTAGACCACGAAATGCTGGGATCTCATTGTAAAATCAAAGTTAAAGAAAAGCATATCATATTTACAAACACTTCTTTGGCAGAAACTTAGTTATAGAGAAGAGCCTAGCTTCAATGGAGGCTGGGAAAATCAGTTCTATCTGTCAGAGCTGACATGTGCCAGGAAGAACAAAAGAACAGGTTTGGGGGAACAGTTTGCTAATTTTCACTCCTGTACAGTATTCCAATATATATATAACCCCTATTTTTATATCACTATGATATTTGAATTTGTTTATTTATTTATTTTTATTTAATTTTTTTGAGATGGAGTCTCGCTCTGTCACCCAGGCTGGGGTGCAATGGCACTATCTTGGCTCACTGCAATCTCTGCCTTCTGGGTTCAAGCAATTCTTCTGCCTCAGCCTCCCGAGTAGCTGGGACCACAGGCACACTCAACCACGCCTGGCTAATTTTTGTATTTTTAGTAGAGATGGGGTTTCACCACACTGGCCAAGCTGGTCTTGAACCCCCGACCTCAGGTGATCCACCCATCTCTGCCTCCCAAAGTGCTGGGATTACAGGTGTGAGCCACGGTGCCTAGTCCAAATTCAATTTTTCATGCTGCTTCATGCTGTCTCTTTGAACCTACTTCCCCCGGGTTCAAAGAAAGCAAGTTCTTCACTGCTTTCTCTCAAAATGATTGAGGGGTTTTTGTTTCATTTCTTTTTTTATTTTCTAATTCAATTTCCCTCTTTCTGCTATCACTGGTTTGGAAGTGATATGTTCTCTGCCTAACAATCTAGTGCTATTTTAACACAAATATTGATCAAGAACCAAAGATGATCATTTATTTTACCCTTCTGAAATTAGAAAGGCTTTAGTTGCTTTTGACTTACATACTATTATACTTTAATACTTTAGTACTAAACATCTTTTATCCAAAAAATGAAATATGTTTTATTGCTTTAAGCAATTGACAATGTTTAGCTGTATGCAGCTTTTACCAAATTCCAAGCCCATCATCCCTTCTTACTCTCAGAATTTCTGCCTTAGATCCTTTTTTTCTACTTGAAACATATTCTGCATAATATCCCTTATAATTGGTATTTAGGTTATAAACTCTCTCAGATTATGTTTGACATGTCTTTATTTCACCTTAATTTTGGAAAGATAGCTTCACTGGGTAAAGAATTTCATAAGCGGAGAAGTTTTTCTTTCCATAGTGTCTTTTGTCTTCCCTTAATGTCATGGAGAAATCCGTTGCCCACCTAATCTCTTTGCAGTTTGATCTTTCTCTTTAGCTGCTTTTAAGATCTCTTTATCTTTGGGCTCCTCAGTTTCTGGTGTTTCCATGTGGACTTCTTTTTCTTCCCTTGGAGTGGGGGTGGGGTGCGGTGAGCTTCCTATATCTTAAGTCGGTATCTTTTAACATATGAAGCCATTATGTGTTATCAAGCCATAGATATTAACATATTTTCTCTGTTCCATTCTATTCATTCTGTCTGAAATTTCGTTTACGCAAATATTAATCTTTCTCACTCTATCATGTCTCTTTACATCTCTTTCACATCTTTTCGTGTTTCATTTGTCTAGACTCCTTTTTGGATAAATTGATTTGGATTTATCTTGCAGCACACTAATTCTTTATCCATGTCTAAGGTGTTTATTTCATCTGTCAAAGTTTTAATGTTAATTACCATTGTACTTTTAATTTCTGGAAGTTCTACTTGGTTCTTATTGAAATCTGTTTATTCATTTCTTAATGTCTAATATTTTCTATGCATGCCTTCAAGCTCTATTTAAGTATATTAAACACATTTATATTTCATATCTACTAATTCTGGCAATTGAACACTTTACAAGTTTTTACAAAATCAAGACACTTCCAATATTGAAGTCTTGGTTTTGCTATCTCATTTCTGCTGGTTCTCACTGTGTGTGTCTACTAGCTTTTTGATGCTAAATGTGGGAAGCACCTTTTCCTTATAAATTTTTCAATGGGAATTTGTTGAGGTGTAGGTTAAAACTGAGTTAATCTGGGGAGGGGGGGAAATTTAAGTTTGCTTGCCATTTCTCTTACTGTAGAATAAGAAAGGGAAAATAAACTTGGGAGACCAATAACTCAAGAATATGCTAAAATAAATTAGCTATTTATTTTACATTATACAGGTAACATAATGTTTGACCAAAAAACTGCACAAAGACTGGCTTTTAGCTACACATTCTTTGGTGACATTATTTTCCCCCCACTAAGAGCCATGTTTGAGAAGGGCAAGTTTCTTTGCTATGTTTCTCTGAATGACAGGTTTTATTTTTTATTCATACTTGAGCCTTATTCAGAAATTTCCTTTGAAATTCCCCCACTTTAGTGGGCTTAAAATTTAATTTCTGTACCCTTATACCCACCTCCAACCCCATAAAGCAATCAAAGTTGAAATTTCAAAGTACCCAGGATTCAACAGAGACCTTCAAGGTAAAAGCCAGCTTTGGTGCCTATTTATATCCCAGGATTCTACTTTCTCTTTGTATTTAGAATATATGCATTTGGTTATTTCATGACTGCTCATAGATATAGTTTTTCATGTTTTACATGGCTACCCAGGGCTAGGACGATGGCTCATATTTTAAAGTATTTAATTTCTTCAAGATACTTAACTTGTAGTGCTAGAGATACAAGTTGAGTCTATTATTTTCTTTCCAAGATGCCTCTAAGGTTAAAACTTTACATTTAGAAAATGTATTCTTAAAAAACAAGAAGAATCAAAGCACTTTCCTGAGGAAACACAAAAACAAAACAAAAATACACTGTTTTCTATCTAACTCATTTTTTACCCCCATCTTGCTATGCTTTCATGTAGCTAAAGGTAAATCTGTAAAATACAAACTGTATTTCCTGAATAGAAAGATAAACAGCTCTGTGCTAAGTGTGCATTCAGGATACTTCTTCACCTGTGGCAAATAAATTCAGATACATTGATTCTTCCAAACTTTTGAAGCATTCAGAAGATATACAGCACTAATCAAATTATTTTGCTAATCCTTTCTTAATCTCTCACATTTACCATATCTTTGTGTGTTTGGACTACATTATCTGAAAAATGTCATTACATTTACCTAAATTGTTAATTAATTTCCTAATGATCAATGGGACACATTTTAAATGTATAATTGAGTGCTCATAATCACTATAACAATTTGATGTGTCAGTTGTAGTTTCATTATGTTCTATATTCCTGTGAAATCCACATGATACCCAGTGTTACTCAGACCCCTTGGATCTAAGAAAGATTGTCTAGAATCCTCATGTCTTGATCCTACAAAGACTCCAATGCCTTGCCCAAGTGCCAGTAATTAGAAAAAATAAAATTGATGTTATCTCCTTTCTTAGATCATCTCTTCACCACTACCTTCTTTCCCATAGTGATCTTGGTGAGAAAAGGCCATACATCTTTCAACTAGGTCATTGAGGAGTCCCTTCTTCTCAGGCCCCCTAATGGTATGCAACAGCGAATCTGTTTCAAAGAGCTGAGCTTGGCATGGCCTAGCCAGGGTTACACTTTCAAGGCTGACCTGGAACTAGAACCCAGATGCCTGTTCCTCATTCTTCTTTATCCATTAACAAATGAGGTCTCTATAGTCCAATGTTTCCTTTTGTGATAAAGGAGGAGGAGAAAGAAAAGGAGGGGATAAAAGCAGCAGTTATGATCATATTCCAAATAAAACTGAGAGTTAATACCTGGAACTTTTCTGTCATCGGAAGTTGGTGAGCAAGTTTTGGTACCCCTTAAAACTCAACAGAGAGGGGGCGGAGCAAGATGGCCGAATAGGAACAGCTCCAGTCTCCAACTCCCCACGCGAAGGACACAGAAGACTGGTTATTTCTGCATTTTCAACTGAGGTAATGGGGTCATCTCACTAGTGAGTGCCGGACAATCGGTGCTGGTCAGCTGTTGCAGCCTGACCAGCCAGAGCTGAAGCAGGGCGAGGCATCGCCTCACCTGGGAAGTGCAAGGGGGAAGGGAA
>NW_012123487.1:41306-57158 GCF_000951035.1 Colobus angolensis palliatus
TGGGTACAGCACACCAACATGGCACAAGTATACATATGTAACAAACCTGCACGTTATGCACATGTACCCTAGAACTTAAAGTATAATAAAAAAAGTAAATTAAAAAAAAAAAAACTCAACAGATAGGCAGTTACTGCTGCTTCCTTTCTTACCTAGGACAGATTCTAAGGAAGGAGAGAAGAGAGAAATGCTTGTTGCCTGGTTGCCACAGTTTATATTCTTTTAACCCAGGTAGAACATAGTCTATACATTCCATTTTATTTTCTGCTAAGTCAGTGAGTGGCCTTAGTAAGTGGCATTCTATGAACCTGTCCAATGTTAGCAGTATCTGTTTGGGAAGACATAATACCAACATCTTTTATAAAATCTGTCCTCAGCCTTCCATTTCTATCTGTCATTTCTCAGCTCCCTATGTCCTAGTCAAACTGAAACCACACACATTTATTTGCTTAGCTTAGAACACTTTCTCCTTGGCTGCCACCTTTGTGAGAAAAGCCAAGAATTAACATCACTTGGTCTTATGAGTGGATAAGAAGTGGCAAATGAGTGGGCCAGGAAAAAGGTAGCATTTGTGTGGCAAGTATAATCTGTACTTATGAATTTTTTGACACTTGATTGGAATCTCCTGTGGTATATATAGCTAGCTACTTGTGTAATCATTAAGTTATCTTGTGTCTCTTCTACCAGACTACATAGAATAAAAGGGTCTAAAATATGGGCACTGTCTGAAAAATCTGTTACTGAGGCATACATTTCTAGGTAGCAATGGATGACTAGTTCTAACCTAGATGGATGAAGGCTTTGAGAGCTGGCTCATAATGGGAACCTCTCCTAGGCCCTGTGGTATGCCCACATTAATGTCTTTAGGCTTTATGAACACAAAGTTTGCCCCTCGTCTTATCTGATCTTTCCTATCACCTCTGTCACTTTTGGATTTTTAGCTGACAACATGGCTGCCCAGGGCAAGCATTACATGTGCCAGCTTCCCTTGCAGAATATGTGTCATGTGACCACATTCTGAACAATGGCCTGTGAGCAGAAAAGAGATGTGGGACATCTGTGTCAAGTCCTTAAAATCAAGATATATGCCTCTCCCTTCCCCTTTACTACTTATACTGTCTGGCATCCAGACATGTGCTGACCATAAATGAGGAAAATTATAAAGGTACTTGGACTGCTGAGGACTGTGTACTACAATGGAAATTCCGTATCGGCCTGGATTTTAAGGAGAGCAATAAATTAATTTTCATTTGACTTAAGTTATTGTTAATTTAGTTTTTCTTGCTGTACCTGCTCTTATATTCTAGCCAATATTCTCAGGCCCTCTGAGACTGAGCTACAGATAGTTTTTCCTGAAACAGAAGCCTGTGAGTATACGCATGGGAGTGCAGGGCTACTCTTGGGACCTCCATTTATTTCAGTGGCTTTAATGTGACATCGTCCCTCTGGAGCTTTGAGGAAAGTGGCCTTTCATCCTCCAACCAGTTCCAGAAGAAGTGAATTTTCTTATTATAGATCTTTGGTATTACATTACAAAAATCCATTTAAAAATAAACAGTGACCTTTGTGCTGTAATTCCTTTGGTTTGAAGCTATTAAGAATTCGTTTATGATTAGAACATATTCAGCAACTGGGGGAGAGCCACTAATGAACAGAAAGCTAAATTCACAAACTGTGAAGATTGTGTTTGGGTGGATAACCACAGCTGTGACACTGAAATTTTGTTTTGTAATTATATCTAACTTCTTTAGGATTAAAATAATTCCAACTCCTTTTCCTTTCTCAAGTCTTTTTTTCCAGCTCACACACTGAGTTTAGTGGCTAGCACACCTGTGATTCCAATCCCTCATTCTGCTCACATCCTCTGGGGAGCTTGGGATGCCCATCCTGAAACACACAAAGAAAAAGAGGAAAACTCAGATGCTTTGTGTCACCCTCCAGCCACTTAGGATGGAAAGAAGACAACTTCTCTTTTTCTGGTACCAAGGCCAAAAGAAGGGAAGTGGCCCAGCTCTATAAAGGGGCAGAGCAGCCCCAGGACCCAAACCAGGAAGGCCTCAGAGATCACGGCTCATGCATATACCAGCCACACCCAATATGAATGTGATGGGTTATGTCTTTGGTAAATTGGATGGTGTGGAGGGGTAAGGAAGAGTTCTCCCAGGGCCTTGTAAACCAGCTTTGCCCATCACATGATGTGCTAAAAATTGAAGTCTAGAATTTCTATTACATTAGGCTGGCCATCACCGTCACCCTTGACTTGAATATTATCCCAAATCGAACAAGCCCCAGAGCAAGCAATCTTCTGCTAGGAGTGTAGTGATAATATTTAATAAAAGCTCAGATTTGCTGAGTGGTTCCAGTGTGCCAGGCACTTTATATACATCATTTCACTAATCCTCAGAACAAATCCCCTGAGATGAACAACATTCATTCTCCTAGTTCAAAGGGAAGACCTAAGGGTGAGAGAAAGTAAGTAACTTTAAGCACCTTTCCCAAGATCTAATGAGTGGCAGAGCCTATATTTGACCCAAACCGTCTGTCACAAATTTGTGAACAGACTCTTAAACACTACACTGTCTAGCAAAGTACAATTATTTAACCAGTGTTTCTAGAAGGCCCATGTGTGCTGAGCACTCTGCTAAGCACTTTTGCATATCCACTCATTTTCTTATATTAATAACCAAGACTAAGATTTGACCCATTTATAGATGAGGAAACGGAGACAGAGAGAAATTATCACTACTTTCCCTGTCCAAGAAGTGAAGAGTGGCTGATACAGAACTAGGCTATGTGGTAGAGCCTGTAGCTCCTAGGCTACCAACCTGTAAAGCATGTTACTGTACTAAATACTGTAGGAAATGGCAATGCAATGGTAAATATTTGTATATCTAGAGATATCTAAACATAGAACAAGTACAGTAAAACATGATGTTATAATCTTATGGGACCACTGTCATGTAAGACGTCCATTGTTGACCAAAATGTCCTTATGCGGTGCATGACTGTACATGTGCACCCGAATGAAATGGATCCCCCAAAGTTGACCAGGAGGATACTGGAGGGATAAGGACCCAGTTTCTGGCATTTGGGAAGTGACTCACTTTTAATAGGTCCACGATCATTTGTAATGGAATAAAATGACATTTTAAAGCACTTATTCTTGCCAGGCATTTTTCTTTTTGCTTTTCTCACTTGTGAGGTAGAAATTAGAATCCTCCTCATTTTACAGAGGCTTAGAAAGGACTGAGAACCTCATCCAAAATCATTCAGCTCCCCTGTGGTGGTTCTGGGCTGGAGTCCACACCTGTTGGATTTGAAAGTCCTGCTCCTTATATCATTGTGCCACGCTGTCTTATTACAAGGGAAGATCTCAATCTGGAGGTGGCGGTGGGAGGGGGGGGGCGGGGTAACTAGTCTAGAACTGCTTCCAGTTGCAGTGACCTTGTTTCTGTTAGCTTTTTGTTAGGTAACTAACATCCCCCTAGGTATCCAGGCAATTATCATAGACCCTGGCTGTCCCAATACCCTTATGCTTCCCAGATCTTGGCTTATCATCCTGCACGTGATGTGTCTGACATCTTCATTCTAACCCTGCTCAAGTGGATGATGCATTTAACCTCAGTTCCGCACAGCCAGTGATCAGTCCTCACCTCTATCTGTACATCTGATCTTGGCCAAAGTCCCTACGGCTTGACAGGATCAACCACTACCTCCTTCCCAGTGTCATCTTCTGATTTAATCTCACCATCCTTCCTGAGAGAGACTTTTATCTTTTAGAAATAGCATAAAGTGGTATTTAAAAAGTTGTTAGCACCACAGTGGGACTCAAAATAGAGGTGGTTTGGCAGAATGGAAAAACCATAAACCAAAACTTGGCAGGCTGTTCCAAAAACTAAGAGTGAAAAAGAAAGGGCTAAGACTAGCCAAACCAATTTCAAAGAACAATACAAAGGGAAAATAAGTGTAGTATAACATATCAAAAATCACAAGATTGTAAACAATGGGATAAAGAGACCAATAGCAAAGAAGAGAGATCAGACCCAGACCCACACACATATGGTGACTCCATAAATGACACAGTTGCATTCTGCATAATAAGAAAGGTGGCTGGTCGAAACTAAAATAGCTAAGTTGGTGATCTATATGAAAACAGTAGATACCTCTATTACATCATACACAAAAATAAAATCCAAATTGACTGAGATCCTTTCTGTAAATAGCAAAGCTTTAAAACTTTTTAGAAAAAACATGAGATTATCTTTCTGATGTTGAAAAATGAAAAAAAAAATCTTAAGATACTAAAAGTACAGGCCAGGTGCAGTGGCTCACACCTGCAATCCTAGCACTTTGGGAGGCGAAGGTAGGCAGATCACGAGATCAGGAGATCGAGACCATCCTGGCTAACACAGCGAAACCCCATCTCTACTAAAAATACAAAAAATTAGCCAGGCATGGTGGCGGGCTCCTGTAGTCCCAGCTACTCAGGAGGCTGAGGCAGGAGAATGGCATGAACCCGGGAGGCGGAGCTTGCAGTGAGCTGAGATCGCACCACTGCACTCCAGCCTGGGCAACAGAGCGAGACTCTGTCTCCAAAAAAAGATACTAAAAGTACAAACTCTGAAGAAGGAAATTATAAATCTAACTACATGAAAATTGAAAGCATCTATGAACAAAACGAAAAAACAAAGAAAAGATAAATTGGAAAGTCATTTGCAACCCACATAAAAAACAAAGAATTTGTAATCAAAACATATAAAGAATTCCCATAAATCAATACAAAATAAATCAATAGCCCTGTAGAAATTTGATCAATGAATAAGGTTAGGTGAGCCACAGAAGAGGATACTTGGATGGCCACTAAATAGAAGAAAACATGCTCCATTTCATTAAGGAAATAAACATTAAGATAAAAAAACATTTATTTTATGCTCATCAAACTAGCAAAAATTTAAAAGTGTGAAAATTCCCAGTACTACAGAAGTGTATGAAAATGGGAAGTCTCAAACACTGTCAATGGGAATATAAATTGAAATTTCCATTTAGAAAACAATTTACTGATATCTAGTAACATGTAGATGTGTACTACCAAGCACCTTGTGATGTTCTTGTGAAATATATGTCCTAGATGAATGCTTGCAAAAAGCTTGAGGAGACATATATGCAGACCATATCGACAGCTTTTTGTGCAATCGACAAAAATTAGGAGCAACAGAAATGTCTATCAATAGGAGAATGAGTAAACTGTACTATATTGACATATGGAATAACACTGAACAGTTGAGACAAATGAACCAAAGCTACACACATCAACAGAAATAAATCCTGAAACAAGATATTGGGTAGAAATGTCAATACTACATTCCTTTTATTTAAGTTAAGGAATACTACATTCCTTTTATTTAAGTTGAAAGTTTCAAAGTAATACTATATGATGCTTTTGGATACAGGTAAACATAATAAAACTACTGACACCTGAATGGAAAGGAACAAACTAACTTCAGCATAGTAGTTATCCTTGCAGCAGGAAGAAGAAAAAAGAATGGAATTAGGAAAGATAATATGGTTTGACTCTGTGTCCCCACCCAATCTCATCATGAATTGTCATCTCCACATGTCAAGGGAGGCACCAAGTGGGAGGTGATTGGATCATGGGGGCAGTTTCCCCCATGCTGTTCTCATGATAGTGAGTTCTATGAAATCTGATGGTTTGAAAGTGGCACTTCCTCCTTCACTCTTTCTCTCTCTTGCTGCCATGTGAGACATGCTCACTTCCCGTTCACCTTTCGTCATGATTGTAAGTTCCCTGAGGTCTTCTCTGCCAGGCAGACTGTGTGTAGGTCTTTTTTTTTAGATGAACTTTCCCTCTTGTTGCCCAGGCTGGAGTGCAATGGTGCCATCTTGGCTCACCACAACCTCTGCCTCCCAGGTTCAAGGGATCCTCCTGCCTCAGCCTCCCGAGTAGCTGGGATTACAAGTATGTGCCACCATGCCCGGCTAATTTTTTTGTATTTTTTTAGTAGAGATGGAGTTTCTCCATGTTGGTCAGGCTGGTCTCGAACTCCTGGCCTCAGGTGATCCACCTGCCTTCACCTCCCAAAGTGCTGGGATTACAAGTGTGAGCCACCGCACCTGGCCATCTTTAATTCATAGAAAGATGCAAATATGGAAAATGGTAATATGTCTTAGACCTGGGTAGCTGATATTGTCAAAATATACATATATGAGAGAGATAAATATTAGATAGATAGATAGACAGATAGATAGAAAGATAGATAGATAGAATATTCAGATAGATAGATAAAATATTCTCTGGATAGGCTTTTGGGTCACCAGTTCTGAGTTAGGATACTGGCTCTACTTCTTCCTGACTGTATATCCTAAGTAATTTATTTCACGAGAATGACCTCAGTTTCCTCTTCTTTAATAATATATATTTCAAAGGGCTAAAGATTAAAAGATGCACAGCATAAAAATATATAGCATATTAGAATAATATCTGGCACAGAGTAGACATCAATAAAATGCTATTATTTTTATTTCTTCAATAAATATCTACATTTTAGGTATTGCCAAGCTTATAAAAATAAATTACCTGGAGTCCCATTATAATGTTTCATCAATAACTTTAACATCATGTGCAATAGAATTGACTGGCACTCTTTTGACAATTTATAGGTATGATTCCAAAAATGGCCTGAAGCAGTTCTCACCTGCAAACTCCTTTTAAAAAGTATTCTAAAGCAATGTTGGCCAATTGTGATGATGGGAATATTTTCTGTGCTGCCCAATACAGTAGCCGCTAGCCATACATGTACTAAGTACTTGAAACGTGACTAATGAGATCAAGAAACTGAAGGTTCATGGATCATCTTAATTTAAATTTAAGTAACTGTCTGGGGCTTGTGGTTACCATATTGGACAACATAGATTTAAAGTAATAAAATGCATTTTTTAACAAGTACCTTCTGAGTTTGCAGAGCATTATGTTGGACAATGTCGGAGAAACATAAGGTAATTTGTGCCCTCAAATTTATAATCTATAAAATGAAAATAGACATACATGAAACATTCAAATGACAACAAGAGGCGGCAGTGATGGAGCTAGTGAGAGTGGAACCTAAGGTAAATATCGGTTAGCTCACCTGGGCAGCCACAATGAAGGCGGGCTCCCAGGCTATGGCAGCTGTGCTCAGGACTTGAGAAACTAATACTCTTTGTAGGAATGAGCAGCAGAGGGAAGACATTCCTGACATCTAGCTCAGCTTAAACAGAGCAAAGGCTGCTGGAAATGTGCCTGGTAAGGAAGATGTGCCGGTGAAGGAATTTGGATTTAATTTGGCTTTCCTTGTCCTGCCCACATCTCCAGCATCATTTCTCATCATCACCCACCTCATGTCTTCTTTCCAGAAGTGATGAGCCACATTTACTTCATCCTGCATGGCCCATCTGCATGCATTAACTGATGTTCCCCCTTCTGCTTTGATCACCTCTTCCACGGCATTGTTTGGGTAACTTCTACTCGCCCTTTAAGATCCACATCAGGTATTGCTTTCTCTGAGAAGCGATCTTCTGACTTCCCTCTCCCACCTAGGGCATATTAGATACCTCCACATTTCCAAAAGACCCCAGGCTCATGTCTGGCATCGATCTTATTACACACTCTTATAATTAAGTTCATCCTCTCTGACTCATCAAGAGCTCCTTGAAAGCAGGAATCATATCACACTATCAGATTCATTTTTGTTTATCCACAGCTCTTATTCTATTTTATATGAATAAATAAATGACTTTGTCATATAAGTAAAGAAGATTCCCCGGAAATTTTTGACTTGATCTTTGTGGCATTTTAGAAAGTATAATTTGTTAATTATATTTAGTCTGGATACACCTGCCTAAAACAAAGCACCAAGCACTTTTAGGATCAGTGATGAGAAAGTATCAGGATATTTTGCAAAATGTTAACATGCTTTTCTATTTTTAATTTTTATATGACCTTTGCTAGCATGGCCTTCTCTCAGATAATCCACATGGCATGGTTTTCTTTCTTGCATCTATCAAGTCTAGTTCAAATGTTACTCTTAATGTCCAGAAATTCATCTGCATCACATATTCTCTCTTGCTTTATTTTTCTCCATATCACATATCAACACTTCATGTATTGACTTTACTTACTCATTTGGTTTACTGATTGTCATGCTACACTAGGAAGACAGCTCCTTGGAAACAGGAATGTATTGTTTTCTTTACCACTGTATCCCTAGCGCCTAGAACAGTATCTGATACATGGTCTCTGTGTGTGTAGGAGAGGGGGTAAGCATGAAACAAGTATCTACTTTTATGTTTGTCATTCAGAATAAGATTTTGCAGTAAGACAAAAGGCTCTGAAGCCAGGCTTTCCTGAAAAATATTTATCTAAAGGTTAAAGCAATTTTGCAAAACCAGAAGCAAACCTAGAGGACTCAGATCTTCAAGTGTTTTCCGTAGTGTTGTAAGATGCCTCTTCCATCCAGGGCAACCAGGCCATGAGACTGTCTGCCAAAACAGAAGATGTGCTACAGAGCAACGACAAGTCCAGCCAGCCTTTGGCAGTTCCTGGGTACTGAGTCTGTGAGGCAGGAGGGCAAGAGTCCAGACTTTGACTCAGAGATCAGGAGAAATTTTAGATAATTTAGCTAACAGATGAAAGAGTCAAAAGCAAGGAACTCTAGAACAGATTCTGATAGAGATAACAACTGTATCACGTTGGTGAGTAGTAGGTGAGGGGAGAGGGTGCCATCGAAGGTAATTAGCAACCCCAACATGATCATCAGAGGAATGACCAGGGTTTAACTTGCTGGAGCCACTCTTGTTTCTGGTGTAGTGTGTGTGGGACCTGGGGTATTTTGCCAGCCTGTGAGGGATTACGTCAAGGCAGTGGAGTTCAGAAGCAACAGGCCTCTAATGATGAGAGAAGGAACCTTGCATCAGGACCACACCTGGGGTGGAAAGGGAATGCGGTTGAAACTCAGAGGACGACAAAGAATCCAGGTGAGGCCAAGCTGCAGAAAAAAGCTACTGAACCAAATGGAGCAAGAGTGAACCCACCACAATTTATACTGGCTACAGATGCTGACAGGGGCCAGGTGGACAGAAGACTACCACTCAGAGAGCAGAGGCAGCAAAAGATTCTGCCTGGACCTTAGGATTCCATCAGTCTGCTGCCTCCAGGTCAGATGAACCATTTAAGAGGGCTGTTGGGGAGGAAATAAGGGAAATGGAGAGGTCTGAGCCTTTTTTTCCTAGAGGCTGAGAAATGTGAAAAGATAATTTCACCTCTCCCAGACTCAAGTTACCAAGTTGATCTATCCCCACAACTTAGCAGGAGGGTGATCTTAAGAAAAAGCCTATCACTTATAGACAAGATGGAGAAACTGCATCTTCTTTGCACATGTGAGTAGAAGTACTAATCCAACAAAATATCCCGTGTACACAACCAGAGCTCCATCAAGGTTAAATGGATGCTAGTAGGCAAAATCCAGAGAACTTTCACAAAGTGGGGATCTTCGTGGCCTCTAACACACCTCCTAGAGAGACCACCAAGTTGTGAAGCAATTGTACTGCTCATGCTAATAATAAAAGATATTGAGGCAGTTTCCTTGGAGATTTTATAATAAAACACTATAATTCACATTTCTATTCCATGATCTAGTTCACCAGCGGCTTCTCCATAAATGATTTTATGTCATCTTTACAGAGCAGCCTGTGGTTGTTACCAATCCCATTTGACAGATAAAGCTGAGCCACAGGCTCTTGAATTTCAGAGCTGTCTGGATTCCACACTGCGTGGATGCCCGACTGTCCTGTACTGTGTAAGTTGCCAACCGTTCTCATTACAGACGTTGGGGAGTTTCTCCCACCTCCCCAAAGAGTTTTTCTCCAGTCACTGATCCAGGAAGCTCTTATTCTTGCCAAGCCCAGTCAAGTGGGCAGGTATCAGCATGTTTCCCCCACCCCCACCCCCAGCAGGTGCAGGCAAATGAATGGCAGCGTTCACCGCCTCTTAATGAGTAGCCCCATGCTGCCACAGTTACACATTCTGGTTTGAATTTTTAATTCCATCTCATAAAATAGTGCCATAAATCATCCTGCGCTCCATTTAGAGTTGCATTTTCCAAAACCATCTCTGAAGTAATTAAGGAGAAACTACACAGGCCTCTAAATCAGTTCTCTACGATATGCAGGAGCAGTGAAAATTCTGCAGCTCACTTTCCCTTTCTCCCATCTCTTGCATCATTTCACTCTTGCTGTGACACACTATCATCCCCAAACCTTCATTCACAAAATATTTATGAGCCATTTGTGAAGCTTTAGCCACTGAGAAATATAATGCCGCATGACAAAAATGAGTTATATGAAAGTGTACAAAGTCTTTAATATAATCCATCCAGCCCCAGGTCCACAGATTAATAACCCAAACCTGACTCTGATATAAGATCCAGGCCAAATACAATATTCCAAAATCTTGTGGCTATACCCAGAGACCCTGCAACCTAACCTAATTTGCCTATTGCCTATATTTTAAAAATCAAATAAATACATAAATAACAAGTAAATCCAAAAGAGATTTCCTTAGCTCCAGGGAGCACTTTTACAGCATATACAAAGCAAACCAATTTGAACATTTCCCAAACATGCAGGTGCTAAATACTCATGCTTGGCAGGAATAATTATTTGTTGTATTCCCTGGATCTTCTATTTTGTTGAATTTAATTTGTTTTCAATACTTAGAGGGAGTAAAAATATAAACATACACCAAAACAGTAGAACAACTGTGACAGTAAATGAGAGATTTACCACAGCGCTTGTTATGAATATTGTTTAGACAGCATAAAATTGAAAAATAGCAAGAGGATACCCACTTTTATTTTTTCCTTCCTTCTCTGCAGCTGGTGGAAAAATGGGAACCTGAGACAATGGAGTATGGCACGCTGCTGGAGAAGAGTTGTCGTGAACTGCACATGAGCCAAAATCACAACATTCTTCAGAAAGGAAGCAAGCTGTGACTTCTTTAGAGTCTCTCATCACCAATAAAGGTTCTGGAACAATGAAAAAGGCAAGTGTTGCTGGAAGAAGGTCTTAGGCAGTCCTGGGGACCTGAGAGCCATGGGAGCAAGGCAAAGCGGTGGCAGCAAGGTAGAGACAGACGCGATTCCTCCAGACCAGTGCTTCTCAAACCCAGCCGCATATTGGAATCATGTGAGGAATTTTGAAAGCTTACTGAAGTCAGAGACCAACCCAAGACTGATTGAATCAAAATCACTGCAGGTGGGACCCAGGACCTGCTAGTTGTAAAATGCTCTCCAGATGAGGCTAATGCTTTGTCTGGGCTGAGAATCACTGAGTTGCAGGTCAACTCTGTTGGGTAATTGTGATTGATGATTGACTGCTCATAGGCCCTTGGTATAGGTGAGAAGTTGCAAACTTAAAGCCAGAAGACTTAATTTAGAATATAGATATGCTGCCGGGCGCGGTGGCTCACGCCTGTAATCCCAGCACTCTGGGAGGCCGAGATGGGCGGATCACAAGGTCAGGAGATTGAGACCATCCTGACTAACATGGTGAAACCCCGTGTCTACTAAAAATACAAAAAAATTAGCCGGGTGTGGTGGCGGGCGCCTGTAGTCCCAGCTACTCTGGAGGCTGAGGCAGGAGAATGGCATGAACCTGGGAGGCGGAGCTTGCAGTGAGCTGCTATCGCACCACTGCGCTCCAGTCCGGGCAACAGAGCAAGACTCCACCTCAAAAAAAAAAAAAAAAAAGGATATAGATATGCTTGGTTTGGCAAGCAAAATGCTTAACGTTGAACTAATATTTTAAAACATAAAAACAGGATATTTTACATTAAAATACAGATTTGCAACTTCCTTGAAAAAGGCAGTTCTGGACATCCTACAGGGCACACTGACATCCTGCAGGTACATCCTAAGAGACATGATGTCTACCCTCTCACCCAAAGCGGGTCTCTCCAGTTCTCCACAGTCCTCGTCACTCTCTTTTGCACACCATGTCAGTTCCGTTCTCTCACCAACAGTACCTACATGGCTTTAATGGCTATTTTTCTTAATGCCACCAGCATAGACCTATAGAACCCGGGGATCACAGTTCTAAGACTCAATTTTATGAGTAAGGAAATGAGGCCTAGAAAATGCAAACTGCTTCTTAGTCCTATTATTTCTCAAGGGTTGTCATACTTTCTCAAATCCGCATGTACCTATGCCAAACTTCCAGCAAAATTTGTTTTTGCAGATTGGCCTATTAATATTTAATGATGTTTCTCTTTGAATTTTAAAGTAGTAATTAAATTGAACTATTCTGAAACAGCATATTCATTCTAATTTTTAAAATATGAAAGAGAATAAGTCTTGCTCAAAACAAGAACACAGTAAAAAGTGAACATTAATTTTGTAGGGTGAGCCTGGGTACTGCTTATTAAATATGTATTTCAATAATGAGAAATAAATTGAGACAACAGCTACTAGGGAAACATAAAATATATACTAAGAAGAAATGTTTCCATTCTCTAACTTTCTTAGCACCTTGGCTGGCACTTCTCAGTTTCTGACTTCATATGTGTTTATGTTCCTCTGCTACTTTATGAATTCATTCAAGACAGGGCGTTGGTTTTATTTATCTTCTGGGTCTGTAACAGCACCTAGCACAGAACTTTAGTGTAATTAGTACTCAGTGAACATTGGTAAATATCCAAGAAAATATCCAAAGTGGAGCCCAGAAATGAAAGACACCAATATTCAAAGTAAAAACAGACCGACAAACAAACAAAAACTATGGTTAATTTGGGCAAACTTTTATGGCACTCATGAAGCTCTCTGCAAAAATCTCATCAGGAACTTAACAAATTTTAAGAGCATCAGTACTGAGGTGAGCACAATCCCACCACGGCAGCTAGAGAGCAGACACAGTGATCATTCTGTCCACTTCCATTTACTCATGGCTTTCATGATGAACAAAAAATTAAAACCCATTGAACTCCTATTCTACTCCAGCCACTGCAGCCAGCAGGAGAGATCTCATTTAGTTGTTACAACAACTCTGGGTATCACTGTCCCCACTTTACAGATGAGGAGATGTTGGTCTAGAAGTTAAGTAAGTTCCCTGTATTTATGCAACTGGTTAGCAGCCATAGCTCAGAGCTTCTCAGCCTTCTCACGTCACCTGGAAACTACATTAAGATGCAGATTTTTTATTCAGTAGGCCTGAGTATGCATTTCTGACAGCACCGCTATGAAGTTGAAGCTGTTAGCCCATGTCTATCATTTGAATAGAATTGAACTATGAGAGTACCAAAAGCCTGCCAGGTCAGAGGCTGAGTTCCTTGAAGTTTTTCTAATACAATAAATTGTGTAATGATTACACGAACTGCCACTGAATTCAGACTCTCTCTCCCATTTTGCCTTAGAATTTGTAAGATGCTATCACACCATTCACTTTCACTGTCTTCCTTTTCTTTCACTATCTTAGCATCTCTTGCTTACGTTCCCTGCTGAAAGGAATTTGTGATTCCAGGTGCTCCATGGACCATCGCTCATATGCACAGCTGGAAAAAATAATCTGGAGAACCTTTTCTGCTGCAGGCATTATGCCAGGCTTTAGGACACAGTCATAAGCAGAAAAAGCTGCTCCTTAAATCAAACCAAAGTTACAATCCAGAGGTGGAGAACCATGATAGGAAGAAAGTGTTTGCTCTGAGTACATTGGGGAAAAAGTTAATCATGACCTGAGGCGCTTGGAGCCCACTTCCCAAAAGAGGCATCCCAATGGAGACCTGTGAGTAACATATAGTCAGGTGAAGGGAAGACTAAAATGGAGTGTGATGGTTAATTTTGTATGTCAAATTGCCTGGGCCATGGGTGCTCAGATATTTGGTCAAACAATATTCTGGGTGTGTGTGTGTGTGAGGGTGTTTTAATGAGACTAACATTTGTATAATTAAACTGAGTAAAGCAGATTTTCTTCCTTAATGTGCATGGCCAGCAACTAATCAGTCAAAGGCCTGAGCAGAACAAAAATGCTGACCCAACCACAAGTTAGATGGGACTCCTGCCTGACTGCAGATGCTGGAACATTGGTCTTTTCTGCCTTTGAACTCAAACTGAAACATCAGCTCTTCTTGGTTGTCAAGACTGTTGGCTTTCAGACCAAAACTTACAGCCCTGGTTCTCCTGGTTATCAGCCCTTTGGGCTTAGACTAAAACTACATGATCGATTCTTCTAGGTCTTCAGCTTTCAGTTGGCAGATCTTGAGACTTCACTGCCTCCATCATAATCTATCTCTCTGTCTTCCTATCTATCTATTTATCTCTATCTCTATCATCTATCTCCCTCTATCTATCTATCTATCTATCTATCTATCTATCATCCATCTATCCTTTTGGTTCTCTTCCTCTGGAGAACACTAACTGATACACTGAGTAAAGGGCTAGGGATGAGGGAGGTCACAGTGCATTGTAAGAACTTCAGTAGAGTCTAGCATTGCCAAAGCCTAAAATAGTACATGGAGAAAGGCAAGTCATAAGCCTGGAGACCTAAGCATGGCAGATCAGGCAGAAGGAGATATAACTGGTCTCAGGTGAGATATAACTGGCTCACTTCATCTATGTGCTCCTGTTTCGAGTGGAAAGTAAATGTTTTTTAAAAATTATGAGCTATGAGTGACAGGGCATTATTCATATCCCAACCTCATAATCATGCAATATAACCATGTAACAAACCTGCATATGTACCCTTAAATCTACAAGTTGATCCCAGAACTTCAGGAGGCCAAGGCAGGTGGATCACCTGGGCTCAGGGGTTCAAGACCAGCCTGGACAATATGGTGAAACCCCATCTCTACTAAAAATACGAAAATCAGCCAGGTGTGGTGGTGAGTGCCTGTAATCCTAGCTACTCGAGAGGCTGAGGAATGAGAATAGCTTGAGCCTGGAAGGTAGGGGTTGCAGTGAGCCAATATCACACCACTGCACTCCAGCATGGGAAACAGAGCAAGACCCTGTCTCAAAAAAAAAAAAAAAAAATGTGAAATCATTAAACAAAAATAGGCTGGGGCAAAGCAAGATGGCCAAATAGGAACAGCTCCAGTCTCCAGATCCCAGCGTGAGCGACACAGAAGACAGGTGATTTCTGCATTTCCAACTCAAGTACCAGGTTCATCTCACTAGGGAGTGCTGGAAAATCGGTGCTGGTCAGCTGCTGCAGCCCGACCAGCGAGAGCTGAAGCATGGCGAGGCATCGCCTCACCTAGGAAGCCCAAGGGGGAAGAGAATCCCTTTTTCTAGCCAGGGGAACTGAGACACACAGTTCACCTGGAAAATCGGGTAACTCCCACCCCAATACTGTGCTTTACCAAGGATCCTAGCAAACGGCAAACCAGGAGATTATATCCTACACCTGGCTGGGAGGGTCCCATGCCCATGGAGCCTCCCTCATTGCTAGCACAGCAGTCTGCGATCTAACAGCAAGGCAGCAGCAAGGCTGGGGGAGGGGCGCCCACCATTGCTGAGGCTTAAGTAGGTAAACAAAGCTGCTGGGAAGCTCGAACTGGGTGGAGCCCACAGCAGCTCAAGGAGGCCTGACTGTCTCTGTAGACTCCACCTCTGAGCATAGGGCACAGCTAAACAAAAAGCAGCAGAAACCTCTGCAGATGCAAACCACCCTGCCTGACAGCTTTGAAGAGAGCAGTGGATCTCCTAACATGGAGGTTGAGATCTGAGAATGGACAGACTGCCTGCTCAAGTGGGTCCCTGACCCCTGAGTAGCCTAACTGGGAGACATCCCCCACTAGGTGTAGACCGA
>NW_012123487.1:57784-58126 GCF_000951035.1 Colobus angolensis palliatus
GTACCCAGCGCAAAAAAACTAAAAATCTTGAAAAAAGAATGGAAGAATGGATAACTAGAATAATAAATGCAGAGAAGGCCATAAACGAACTGACAGAGATAAAAACCATGACACAAGAAATACGTGACAAATGCACAAGCTTCAGTAACCGACTCAATCAACTGGAAGAAAGAGTATCAGTGATTGAGGATCAAACGAATGAAATGAAGCGAGAAGAGAAGTCTAAAGAAAAAAGAGGAAAAAGAAATGAATAAAGCCTTCAAGAAGTATGGGATTATGTGAAAAGACCAAATCTACGTCTGATTGGGGTGCCTGAAAGTGAGGGGGAAAATGGAACCAAGT
>NW_012123487.1:63170-73880 GCF_000951035.1 Colobus angolensis palliatus
TGCAGCACACCAACATGGCACAAGTATACATATGTAACAAACCTGCACGTTGTGCACATGTACCCTAGAACTTAAAGTATAATAATAAAAAAAAATAGGCTAAATGTCAGAGACAGACCCCAATGAGGAAGTGTCTGAAGTTTTATTAATCGCACTAATTATTCATCTAGGTCAGGAACAGATGCATAGATATTTCCTTCATTCATTTATTCAATGAATATGTATCACGTGCATACTGGGTGCCAGACATCATTCTAGGTGCAGGGGAGGCACCAGTGAACAAAGTCTCTGCCTTCAAGTGTCCTGGTGGGGAGAGAAATACAGTCAATAACCAAGTAAGCAATACTAGACGTTCCATGCACTGGATACTTGTAATTTCTATAGAGGCAAATAAAGCAGCCTAGGGAGTGTAGGGGCAGGGGTTGCTTAATATTCCCTAGTGGGTGTGGGGAAAGGCCTCAGTGATGAGATGGGAGCTGGGCAGGAGCCTGACAGAAGTGAAGGAGAGGGCCTTCCATGCAGAAGGAGCAGCGAGCACGATGTGTTTGAAGTGATGAGGTGTGTTCAGGGAGAAACAAGGAGGCCAATGTGGCTGTGCAGAGGGAGAGGAGCAGGGGATGGAAGCAGGCTAGACCTGGTGACTGAGGCAGAGCAAGAGAAGAAAGAGTAATAAGGAGACTTCACATGGCGTGAGAGTGGAGAGGGGAGAGGAGAAGGTAGGAGACTAGACTTAGGGTGCCTGAGGCCTGATGATGGAGAGCCTTGCAGGCCACTGTAAAGACTTGGACTTTTACTCTAGAAAACATGGGAAATGCCTCAGGGTGTCAAACGGAGGAATGGCACGATCTGAATATTGTGATGGTAACAGGATTATTCTGGCTCACTCTTGTGGAGCATAAACTACGGTGAAGCAACTTTGAAGAGGAGAGACAGGCAGGGGGCTACTGCAATGATCGCCGTGGGGCAGGATGGGCCCATACCCAGGTGGTGTTAGTGGAAGTGGTGGGAGGGGAGAAAATCCTGAACATATATATGTGGATTTATGTTATGTAGACATATATATGTATATATAATTTATCATGTTAAAATATACATACCATAATATTTATCACTTTAACCATTCATAAGTATCCAATCGAATGGCTTTAAACACCTCCCCAATGCTGTGTAGCCATCCCCATTACCTATGTGCAAAACATTTTTTTGAGATGAAGTCTCACTCTGTCACCAGGCTGGAGTGCAATGACGTGATCTCAGCTCACTGCAACCTCCACCTCCCGGTTTCAAGCGATTATCCTCCCTCAGCCTCCCGAGTAGCTGGGATTACAGGCACCTGCCACCACACCCAGCTAATTTTTGTATTTTTAGCAGAGACGGGGTTTCGCCATGTTGATCAGGCTGGTCTCGAACTCCTGACCTCAGGTGATCCACCCGCCTCAGCCTCCCAAAGTGCTGGGATTACAGGCATGAATCACCGTGCCTGGCCCCAAACATTTTTATTACCCCCAGAAAAACCTCTATATCCATAAAATAATAACTCCCCATCTCCTGCTCCCCGATCCCCTGGCAACCACTATCTACTTTCTGTCTCCCTGAATTTGACTATTCTGGGTACCTCATATAAGTGGAATCATGCTTGTCCTTCCGTGTCTGACTTATTTCAGTAAGTATAATATTTACAAGGTCTATCCATGTTGTAGCATGTCTGAAAGTTTCATTCTATTTTAATGCTGAATAATATTCCATTGTATATTGATACCCACTGTATATGATAACCCACTTATCCATTGATGAACATATGAGTTGTTTCCATCTTTTGGATATTGTGAATAAAGATGCTATGGAAATTATATACACACATTTGTTCCAGTCCCTGATTTTAATTATTTTGCTTACAATAACAAGGAAAGGAATTGCTACGTCATATGGTAGTTCTATGTTTAATCATTTGAGAAACTGACAGACTGTTTTCCACAGTAGCTACACCATTTTCTATTCCCACTAGCAAGGCATGAGAGCACCAGCTTCTCCATTCTGGATGTATTGATGTTTTTATGTAGGCTGAACAAGATGGGTTAATGGATTGGATGTGGCATGTCAGATACATAACCTTGGAGTAACAAAAACCTAGGCCACTCCGGAGTTTTTGGCCCAAGCTGCTAGAAGAACGGGGTGACATTCAGTGAGACAGAAGACTGTAAGAGGAACATGTGTGGGGACAATATCAAAAACTTAACTTTGGATATGTAAAGGTTTATGATGCCTATTAAACAATTAAGGAGAAATGATGAGTGGGCAGTTAGAAGAGTCTGGAATTCATTGGTGACATCTAGCACAGAGACAGTATATGGAGACCGTCATGTGCCTATAAGAGATGAGGAAGGGAGTGAGTATCTATAGAAAAGAGGGAAGATCTGTACAAGTTAGTGCCCTGAGAGATGAATGGCATGCTCAAATTTAGGATAAGTTGAGAAACATTTAGTATTTATTTATTTATTTATATTTTATTGTAAGTTCTGGGGTACCTATGCAGGATGTGTAGGTTTGTTATATAGGTAAATCTTGGTGGTTTGCTGCACCCATCAACCCACCACCTAGGTTTTAAGCCCCACGTGCATTAGCGATTTTTCCTGATGCTCTCTCCCCCACACTCTTCCCCGACAGGCCCTAGTGTGTGTTGTTCCCCTCTCTGTGTCCTTGTGTTCTCATTGTTTACCTGCTACTTATAAGTGAGAACATGCGGTGTTTGGTTTTCTGTTTCTGCCTAGTTTGCTGAGGTTAATGACTTCCAGCTTCATCCGTGTCCCTACAAAGGACATGATCTAAAATGCCTTTTTATGGCTACATAGTATTCTGTGGTATATATGTAAAACATTGTCTTAATTCAGTCTATTATTGAGAGGCATTTGGGTGGATTCCATGTCTTTGCTACTGTGAATAGTGCTGCAATGAACACATGTGTGCATGTGTCTTTATAATAACATGATTTTTATTCCTTTAGGTATATACCTAGTAATAGGATTGCTGGGTCAAATAGGGTTTCTGGTTCTAAATCTTTGAGGAATTGCCAGGCTGTCTCCCACAATGGTTGAACTAGTTTATATTCCCACCAACACTGTAAAAGTGTTCCTATTTCTCCACAATCTTGCCAGCATCTGTTGTTTCTCGACTTTTTAATAATTGCCATTCTGACTGGCATAAGATGGTATATCATTGTGGTTTTGATTTGCATTTTTCTAATGGTCAGTGATGTTCAGCTTTTTTTCATATATTTATTGGCTGCATGTATGCCTTTTTCATTATACTTTAAGTTCTAGGGTGCATATGCACAACATGCAGGTTTGTTACATACGTATACATATGTCATGTTCATTTGCTGCACCCATCAACTCGTCTTTTACGTTAGGTATTTCTCCTAATGCTATCCCTCCCCCAGTCCCTCACCCACTGACCGGCCCCAGTGTGTGATGTTCCCCTCCCTGTGTCCATGTGTTGTCATTGTTCAACTCCCACTTATGAGTGAGAACACGCAGTGTGGTTTTCTGTCCTTGTGATAGTTTGCTTAGAATGATGGTTTCCAGCTTCATCCATGTTCCTATAAAGGATATGAACTCATCCCTTTTTATGGCTGCATAGCCTTCTTTAGACATAGTATGTCTTCTTTTGAGAAGTGTCTGTTCATGTCCTTTGCCCACTTTTTAATGGGGTTGTTGCTGATTTTTTTTTTTTTTTTTTGTAAATTTGCTTAAGTTCCTTGTAGTTTCTTGATATTAGAACTTTGTCAGATGGATAGGTCATAAAAATCTTCTCCCATTCTGTAGGTTGTCTGTACTTAAACGGAAAACCCAAAACTATAAAAGCCCTAGAAGAAAATCTAGGCAATAACATTCAGGACATAGGATGGGCAAAGATTTTATGATGGAATCACCAAAAGCAATTGTAACAAAAGCAAAAATTGACAAATGGGATCTAATTAAACTAAAGAGTTTCTGCACAGCAAGAGGAATATCTATTTTAAAGGATTTCAAAGGTGTAGGAAGGCATAAGGCAATTACAAGAGACACTGTGCTGCTGTTAAAACCTGTTCCATTCCTCTCCATAGCTTCTGGTGGTTTGCTGGGAATGCTGGCATTCTTTGACTTACAGTTATGTGTGTGGTAGATGCACCTGATAGCAATAGCTTAAGCATACCCAAATAATGACCCTGTATGGCAGATGCACCTGAATGTGATTCCACGGAACCTGGGAGTGGCCAACCTGGGGATCTGTCCCCTGTCTGTAAGGAATATCTGAGCCCACCGGCCATACTCAAGGCCCCGAGTTTGGGTTGAATGAAGGTTGTCAGCTGGAGGTTGTTAGAAAAAGGATGTGAAGTGAAAATATGGTATAAACTGCGTGTCTTTTGCAGGTGGTTGTGATTCTTCTGTTTAGCCCGCTGTCACTATCCTGTCCAACCACTGGACTGTATGTAAGACGGTTCTCCTGCCCAGCCTGCCACCGCTGGACTCTAATCCCTGTATGTAAATCCTACATCTCATTTGCTGGCTCTAGGTCTCTTCTTTGGCTCTTGAACCTGGTGCCATCCCCACTGGGATCAATAGAAGTTTGGCACAACAATGTATCATCTTCTTCTCTACCTTCGTGTTCACACGGTGTTCTCCCAGGCTGCCTGTCACTGTGCACATTCCCCATCTTATGAGAACACTAGTCATATTGGACACGAGGTCACCCTACTCTAGTATGCCTCATCTTAACTAATTACATCTTCAAAAACCTACTGAAGCCACATACTGAGGTACTGGGGTTAGGACTGCAACACATGAATTTTGAGAGGACACAACCCAAATAAGCACTAAAGTCCATGATGTCATTCATAGAGCTCAGCCTCCCAGGGCACAAAGCTTGGCAGAGAAAGGGTGAATGAAGAGAGAACCTGGGGGAGCACATGGAAGCTTTTCCCCTAGCACAAAGGTAAGGGACGTTCCAAGATTTGGAAGTCTGGGATATGAGGAGGAACTGCAAGGAGACAGAACAATTGCCTATGAGGTAGAAGGAGAATCAAGAAAGAGATGTCTCCATGACTGAAGAAAGGATTTCAGGAAGAAGAAAGTGATCACACATAATGTTGCTAAGTAATATAATGTTAACATAATCACTTCTGGAGAGACTCCCGAGTTGTAGACTGCTTGAAGCCACCTGCAAACTATCAAATGCCCAGACCCTGCTTTGAAAACCACTTATCTGTTAGAAAAACCATTGCCTGAAATAATTTTTGAGTATCTGCAGATGCATGTTTTAAAATACATTGGGTCTCCTCAGGTAGACCATAAGCACCTACTGGTGTTAGGGAAGTTCACACTGCTCTAGCATAATATTAAACATACCCAAAGCCTGGGTAGATGGACTATTAATCTTCCCACTGCAGCTTGGCTCACTGCCACAATACCTACAAAATGAAAAATTAATGGCTTGGTATTAGGGATTGTCAACTAACCAATAATCCCAAAGGGTTAATTCTGCACTAAGCCTACTTGAATTTTTTTTTAAATGAATATAATTAAACCATAAAGAACAAAGAAACATGTTCATGGAGAACTCTTGCTGACCCCTAAGGAAAGAATGTCCAACCATTCTGCCCTTCCAGAGTAGGGGAAAGGGAGGAGGACGCTGTGGGCAGAGAACAGCTTTCTTCAATGTTGCTGATTAAAGCTGAGTGACTGATACTGTTGGTGGTTGAACTCAATGAATCACATTCTTGAAGTGCACCCAGATCAAGGCAGGTGGAGAAATTTCCACTAGATGCTGTTCCGTGTCCTTATGACCATGGGGAGAGCAGGGCTAGGCTAGGCTAGGCTGGATGGGTAAATGAACTGCATTTTGCCAGTATATTTGGGGGCATTGGCAGACAAGGTCCAGGCCCCTTAGGGTCACTGTTCTGGGCAAAGGGCCAAAACTGGGGGGTGTGCAATGAACGAAGGCAAAGGGCTGCAAAAAGAGTCAACAGGCAGCCAGAGGGCAAATACAGACGTCACAGTGTCAGGTCAGAGAGAGTGTAGAGACAAAAAGGCCACAGGGCACACACGCTATGAGGTCTGGCCCACAGGAGGTCAACAAGGGGGTGAACGGGCAACAAGCGGGTGGACAGCAGGCCGAAGGGCAGCGGCGACAGCAGGAAGCCAACTCAACAGACCCAGGTGTGGAGGTCAAGCACTAGGCCCTCAGGAAATTTCAGACCGTGGTGAGGGACTGGGGTTCTGGGAGAACAAGACCACATAAAGTAAACAGAAACATATGTCTTGTCAAGGAGGGAACCAGTGGAGCAGTTTCCTGACCTTACTTTCTGGTCTTTTCTATTGTATGAGGAGTGTCAAATGCCAGTTCCAGGTAGCCTTTTCTGAGGCCTGCAGGTGGGAACGAGCGGCCAGCAGCCAGCTGTGGAGGGATAGCAGTTTCCCCTGGCCATACTGCGTCTGCCTTCCGGGGACAGCCCAAGAGGGGCAGTGACTCGTTGCTGCCAACCCAACCCCTGACTCCTGCTTATACTGTTATTAATGTTGTTATTATCCTTATTTGTTTCTTTCTTTAATTTACTTTTTTTTTTTTTGAGATAGAGTCTCACTCTGTCACCCAGGCTGAAGTGCAGTGGCGCAATCTTGGCTCACTGAAACCTCCACCTCCCGGGTTCAAGCAATTCTGTCTGCCTCAGCCTTCCCAGTAGCTGGGATTACAGGCACCTGCCATCATGCTTGGCTAATTTTTGTATTTTTTAGTAGAGATGGGGTTTTGCCATGTAGGCCAGGCTGATCTTGAACTCCTGACCTCAGGTGACTTGGCTGCCTCGGCCTCCCAAGGTGGTGGGATTATAGGCATGAGCCATCGCACCTGGCCCCTTATTAGTTTCCTGAGTGCCTTCTGCATAATACAATATACTTTGTTCTTTGTATCCGTGGTCTTATTTAATGCTCTAAAAATGAGGTAGATACTCTTACCCTCCTTTTTCAAGAGTCTGAAAAACTTGTCCAAAGTGACACAATCTGTAAAAAGCAGAGCCAGGATTTGAGCCCATTTTTGTGATACTCCAGACCAGGACTAGCTTTATGGGCATATGACTGGGCACTCCCAAGGAGTATGCTTGCTTTCATGCTCCATTGTCCCCATCTTGACATGTTCAGTGAGTTTTTGCTAAAAAGCCCCATTTTCCTTTTGCACAGGACCCTGTGCTCTTAAACTCTTACCCCTTACTGCCCTCCTCCCAGTACCACTTACTCCTGCTGACTTACAAAATCATAGAGTATCAATTTCCCAAAACAGTGTAAAATCATCTAATCTATTGTTGATTTTTTTTTTTTTTCCCCTTGAGGGAAAATGGGAGAAGATACTGTCTGGAGAAATGGAGTGGAGTCAGGGGGTGACTGCAGGTTTGCAGAACAGCTTGGAAAGTTGAAGGTTCGGCATAGGTATAAGGAATTATGAATGAAATCTTAACCAAAGGTTCTCTCAGGGTATGTTGGTCTGACAACCCTACAAATGTCTGAAAATGAAAGGCATTCATTCTATCGCTTGGATGTTTTGTCTACATGAGGAGGAACGGGTCTTAGAATTTAAACGGGAAGAGGATGTATCCAATAACTTCATCAACATTGCTATGGTTTTTCCTGTCTTTTTCCCTCCATGAGGGACCACCTCTGCAGGCCTCCAGTGTGAAACTCGCAAGGTCAGAGCCATCCTTCTCCTGGTCCGTTCTGACCCCAAGGAGAAACATTAATTTGCTGACCTGGGCCACCCTGTCAGGCAGACATCCTTTGCTTTTCTCCCACACCACTGTTTGTCAAAAGGACTTAGCTGAGGCTCTCAGCAAGGACATAGAACCACGTAGATAAAATTAAGCACAAATCTAAATGGAGGGTCATTTAAGAGCTGCAAGCTAACTTTTCAGCTTTTCTTGATCAAGTCTGAAGTTAGGACTTTAAGAGCGCTAACTTCAGCAGTTTCCGCTTGAACCAAAACACTTATTTCCCAGGAAATAAGTCACTGGCTGTGGCCACAACCACAAACTAGAATAGAGCTCATCTGGAATGTGACGGTTTCCGAGTGCCAGCATCTAGGTTCATTCCTTGTGGATGTGAGATAACCAAATACCTCTCTCCGCCTAAACTCACCCAAAGAGGCTGGTGCCTAGTCTTCTCTCAGCCACCTTACTGTTTCCCAAAATACTAAAGTGGCCATTATAACTCTTTCAATTTTTCTAACCAAGTGTATTTGATCATTGCTAAGTCAGCCCTTAGAGAAAATTGGAATAGTCCTTTCTCATGACCAGGACACCGATCTACACTAAGCAAGGATGAGAGTGGATGCATCTTTAGATAGTAGCGCGACTGATTGAAGAACAATCTGAGTGTTTGTAGAACATTTTGTTCTTACAGTAGGAAAGATTCCATGTGAAGTATCCTCATTCCAGTCCTAACTACACACACATAATAAAGCAGAAAGTAGAGGTAATTATTGACTTAATCTGTGGCATAAATTTGTTTGCATGAACTATTTAGATATGTAGGGAAAGGTGAATCTGTGTTAAGAAAGAAGTGGTATATTTCTTCAGTGTTATTCAGCAAATCTTGATTTTGTTCCTTTCATTTGCTTTTTTCATTTTTTAGTTAGTCTTTTTGTTTGAGACAGAGTCTCACTCTGCCACCCAGGATGGAGTACAGTGACTCATAGCTTACTGCAACCTCAACCTCTCAGGCTCAAGTGATCCTCCCACCTCAGCCTCTTAGTAGCTGGAACTACATGCGTGCAACACCATGCCCAGCTAACTTTATTATTATTATTATTATTATTTCTTGTAGGGATGGGGGTCTCACTATGTTGTCCAGGCTGGTCTTGAACTCCTGGCCTCAAGCAATCCTCCTACCTCAGCCTCCCAAGGTGTTGGGATTATAGGTGTGAGCCGCCATGCCTGGCTATTTAGTAATTTTTACTGGACTTTGATTTTAGAGCAGTTTAAATTTACAGAAAAATTGAGGAGATGGTTCCCAGAGTTCCCATGTCTTCATCCCCACCCCACACACAGTTGCACCTATTATTAACATCATACCTTAGTATAGCACATTTGTTGCAATTAATGTACCACTATTGATACATTACTATCAACTAAAATCCATGCTTTATTCAGATTTCCTTTGTTTTTACCTAATGTCTTTTTTCTATTCCAGGATCTCATCCAGGTACTATGTTGCATTTAGTCATCATATCTACTTAGGCTCCTGTTGGCTATGACACTTTCTCAGATTTGTCCTTGGTTTTGATGACCTTGACTGGTTTGTACTAGCCAGTAATATTATAGGATGTCCCTAATATAGAATTTGCCTGATTTTTTTGTCTCATGATTAGACTGGGTTATGAGTTTTGAGGGGAAGAGCATAGAGGAAAAGCTTCGTTTTCATCCTATCATGGCAAGGATACATGCTATTGACATGGCTTATTGCTGTTAATGTTAACCACAATCACTGGGCTGAATTTGTAGTCATCAGGTTTCTGTATATAACACTAGAGTTATTTTCTCCCTCCCTTTCTATACTCTACTATTTGGAAGGAGGTCTCAATACATAGCCCAGAACTAAAGAGTAGAGAATTATGCCACTCTAATCCTTTAGGTTGGAGTAGCTATATACATTCTTATGCTAAGAGGATTTGTCTCTCTTCCCTAACCTTTTAATTTATTAAATTATCTATTTATTACTAGTATTTATACTATTTAGTACAGATTATTGATATTTGTTTTATACTTTGAGTTATAATTCAATAAATTTTTTTGATCTAATTATTTTAGCTTCTTGTCATTGGGAGCGCTTTTTAAAAAATTCTTCTTCCCAGCCGGGCGTGGTGGCTCACGCCTGTAATCCCAGCACTTCGGGAGGCTGAGGTGGGTGGATCACAAGGTCAGGAGTTCGAGACCAGCCTGACCAACATGGTGAACCCCCATCTCTACTAAAAATACAAAAATTAGCCAGGCGTGGTGATGCACACCTGTAATCCCAGCTACTCGGGGGGCTGAGGCAGGAGCATCGCTTGAACCCAGGAGGTGGAGGTTGCAGTAAGCCAAGATTGTGCCACTGCACTCCATCCTGGGTGACAGAGCAAAATTCCGTCTCAAAAAAAAAAGAGAAGAAAAAAGAAAAGAAAATTCTTCTTCCCTTTTGACATACTCCCAATGTGTATGTATGTGTGTGTGCTTGTGTTTTAGGACTTCCTTATTTTATGGCAATAAAAGATGTTCCAGCCTTATCTTATGTGTTTTCTACTATTTCTTAGAATCACTCATTTCTACAAAGAACCCTGGTGTTCTTCATTAGATGATAGTATTTGAAACCAACATCTGGGCGCTAGATGTGTTCACTGATGCTGGGCTGTCCTTTCTTTATGCCCTCTTAGTTAACAAACCAAAGAAATATATGCACGTGGCCAGGCATGGTGGCTCATGCCTGTAATCCCAGCACTTTGGGAGACCGAGGAGGGGGGATGACCTGAGGTTAGGAGTTTGAGACCAGGTTGACCAACATGGTGAAACCCCATCTCTACTAAAAAATACAAAAATTAGTGGTGGCAGGTGCTTGTAATCTAAGCTACTCAGGAGGCTGAGGCAGGAGAATCACTTGAACCCAGGAGGTGGAGGTTGCAGTGAGCCAAGATTGCGCTATTGCACTCCAACCT
>NW_012123487.1:73930-81221 GCF_000951035.1 Colobus angolensis palliatus
TACTAAAGATACAAAAATTAGCCAGGCATGGTGGTGGACGCCTGTAGTCCCAGCTACTCGGGAGGCTGAGGCAGGAGAATGGCGTGAACCCGGGAGGCGGAGCTTGCAGTGAGATGAGATCATACCACTGCACTCCAGCCTGGGAGACAGAGCAAGACTCCGTCTCAAAAAAAAAAAAAAGAGAGAGAGAGAAAGAAAGAAATATACATGTGCATATTAATCTGTGCATATATAGACATATCAATAAATATTTCTGTATATAACTGTCTGTAACTATATGAGACATTTACTTCTCCTGCATTCTTATACATGAAGAAAGTGACATGCATAATCCTTTTATCTCAACACTAAGCTCAAACACCCTTAAAAATCATGTTTAGAAAATTTCCTGTGTCAGGCACTGATTTGACAATCCTTACCCCTGAGGAGCTTCCAGTCTAGTGGGGAAGATACACTTACATGCATATAATTTCATTAAATGTAGCAATTTTATAATCTCTAGGGAAATATATAAATTATTGAAAAAGTACACAGGATGGTCACTGAGATCAATCTGAGGGTTTAGGAGAAAGTGTGCCTATCAAATATTTCTAAAAGATAAATAAAAATGTATTATAAGAAAATTGGAAACTATGTTTGTGACAGAATAGACAGGATATACAAGTCATGAAAGTGGGACTGAGCAGGAAACTGCAGACAATTTTGTCTTTTTTATAAAATATATTTTAAGATAGGGAGTGCAGTGAGGCTGGGGAGGTAACTAGAAGCCAGATCTAAGGGAAGGATGTAAATGTGTATATGTGGCTAAGAGACTGGAATTTATTCTGTAGGTACATGCAGATGATTGAAACGTTTAATGTAAGACTAAGTCTGCACAATCCCAAGACAAGGAGACGATTTTCAGTTTCTTCAGTAGGAAAGAATTAGAACATAATGGAGACAAAAAGGCTAAAAATTATACACTGTCCCCTTCCCACTAGTTGCTCATAACTTGGTGTTCATGCTGTGGGAATGACGGGATTGATGCTGACGGATGACAATAATTATTTATTGAACACTTACTATGTAACAAGCACTAACTCGTTTAACTCTAGGAGATAGGCATTATGATTATCGTCATTTAACAGATGAAGAACTGAGACTCAGAAGTTAAATAACATACATGGAGCCACACAGCTGGGAAGTGGCTGGTCAGACATGAGCCGATATCTCTCTGACTCTTCATCACTGCTCATTTTAGCCAGCACTTGCTATCAGGAACCCTTGGGCTCCAAGTACCCAAGCTAATCATAACAAATTCCTTCCTAAAGCAAACAAGCCTTAGCAAATTCCAAGGTTATTTAACATTTATTATTTCCAAGAAAAAAAAAATCTGTTGATGGAGGCCTAGTGGTTACGTCTAGATTGAAGAACAATGGCTTTTGGAGAGCGATAAACAAGATGAAAACAGGAGTCTCTCCCCCCTGGAAGAGGTTCACCCTGACCAAATGTCTCTGTAAAATGTTTGAGTTAAACCATTTCCTTCTTTCATAATGAGGAGAAATGGGCAGATAAATCAGTGAGGAGTCTGTAACCCAGTCCTCAGAGGTGATGCATCAGCCCGGTCTCTCCCTCCCCTACTGGCCGAGATTTATGACGGGCAAGCAGATCCGATCATTCATCATGTGTCCCTTCAGTGAATTCCGGGTAAGAAGCAAAGTATCCAGGGTTCAGAACTACAGTCCTGGTCTGCACAGTCCTGGGGACAAACCAAGGAAAGATCCAGTAGAAGAGTGGAAAATCCCATCAACCTCCTCAATCCTTAGCAGCAGTCAAATCAAATCTTCACCAGGTATTTGCTATTTTGGCTTTTATTTTTACCTGGAGGCATGTGGCATCCTACAGACCCACTCAGAAAGACAGGCATCACTCTCCTCGTCAGTGAACTGGGTTATTTGGTGAGTTCGTGAGGACTGGGTTTGAACTCAATCACTCTGAATAGCCATAACCAGAAGGAAGAATATAAAATACTTTCAGCATGCACACTATAAACCTAGGCGTAAGGAATGTATATTCACTAATAAAGCCGGTCTTGGCTGGTTGAACATGTGACTCCTTTGTGATTAATAAAAAGAGAAATGCAATCCATCTGCCTGAATAGTATGTATAGAGCTCCCTACATAGAAAGAGGCTTATGGGTTTCAAACTCACCTCTTATTCATTAATATATATGTTAAGCCTACGAGGTTCCTCCTTAGAAAAGAATTTAAGATGGATATAACTTGTGTAATTCCTGTCTAGGCCACTATGATAAAGCAGGGCTGCTCACCTTGATAAATTAATTCCTACTGCCCAGGGTATGTGTAGGTCTTTGTGTTCTAATCATATACAAATGTTAAATAATTTAAATTACCACCTATTTTTAACTTAGCATGTTCTTCAGCTCAGTGTATTATGAGAAAAACTGTGGGAAAATGAAGTTTCTCTCTAAGAAATGGGGTGACTGGAAAAAGTGAACGAATAAATTCTTTACCTGTTGAACCGAAACCAAACCATGGAAACCCTGTGAAGTTCTGAAACACTTCTTTGACTCAAATATACAAAAGGGACCTTTTTGGATTTTATTTTTAATTTTCATGTAGTCATCATTAATGTGATAGACCATAAAGAGTTCAGGATCAGGAATCTGGGTACATTCATGGTCAGAAACGTAGATGTAAATTATGCCACAGTGTCTAACCTGACGGGTCCTGGTTTAACAAGGCCTCATAGTCACATCCCCCCATACACTCAACTTGCAGTTGCCCGCTTTAAGAGACAGGGCAATTAGCGATAAAGAGAGAGTGAGAGAATTACTGCCTTCTGAGCACATCTGGGTAAGAGGAAAGGTCTTCCACCCTAGGATATAGCCAGACAAAGGATGCCCACCACAGTGAAGAACGAAAAATAGTCTTGATTTATAGACTTACAGTAAACTAATTTGAAAAGTGAAGGCATGTTATCCAAAAAAGCTTTGCATTGTCTCACCTCTCAAGGTACGATGAGAATTTTAGGCATGAGGTTTCTGACAGTTTCCACTGAACTAAGTTGTAAAGTATTTCATAATTCCTTGTCAATTGATTGTGCAACTAACTGGCTTTTATTTTTCTGAAGTACAGAAAGCACCTAACTCTGCCCTCTGATGTGTGTATCTGCTTTACAGCCAGCACTAAAAACTAAGAGTCCAGATGGGCTCTAGGACCCTGCAGTTACTGCTATTTGGACTTCTCAGAGAAGAACTCAGGCCAAGTGTCTATCTCAGATTATCTAATTTCAATATTTTGGTCTGGAATGTTCTCATCTGAATTCTCTCTTTCATGTAAACATATTCTAAGACACTAATGCTCTAATGAAGAGCCAATTGCATCACCAAAGTGGCACAGTGCTTTACTTGGCTCTCTTACAGGTATAGATTAACAGTGTTCAGGACCATCTGGTTCCAATGGAAGTAGGTGATGTTGATTCATTTCTTAGGTACTAGAGACTGAATGTGTGCACCTTCTCTCCCAACATTCATATTTTAATCCTCACCCCCAAAGTGATGGTTATTAGGAGGTGGGGCCTTTGGGAGGTGATTAGGTCATGAGCGTGGAACCCTCAAGATTGGAATTAGTGCCTTTATAAAAGTGACCCCTGAGAGCTCCCTGGCCCCTTCTGCCAAGTAAGGACGCACTGGAAAGATGGCCATCTATGTACCAGGAAGCTGGCCCTCATCAGAAACTATGTCCACTAGTATTTCAATCTAGAACCTCTCAGCCTCCATGACCATGAGTAATTCATTTCTGTTGTCTTTCAGCCACCCAGGCTATGATAATTTGTCATAGTAGCACTAATGAACTAAGACACCAGGTATGAGAGGAATAAGGACCATTGCTCTTTCCTCTTATATTTGTTCTCCAGCCATAACTTACATTTAATTTATCATTTCTCGCCCTTTGTGCACTGCTATGAAGAGGATCCTGCATTGGAGTCAGCCTATAAGCATCAGAGCTGGCTCAGGGTCTTCAAGATCACTCCCCAAGCCCAAGGATAAGGCCACAGGCATTTGAGAATAGAGGCATTTTTCCTACACAGGGCACTCTTTCCTATTGTCTGCCAGACAAACAGTCAAACCTGACTGCCATTCTAGACCCTTTGCTTCAGGTCAGGTAATTTGCTATTGTTCTGCCTCTTTCAAGCTTAAGCATTGCCACCAGTTGTCATTTGCTCTACACCCTGTGGCTATCTTCCAGGCTTTCTCCACTGGTATGATTAGCTCCAGCTTCCTGACTCCCAAGATGAATCAGAATTCTTATAGTAGTTTGGTGACAAGTGACAAATACACACCTCCAACAAGCTCAAGCGAAAGAGGAACATATTGACTAGTAGAATCCAAAGATAGAACCCCAGCGAGCGGAAGGACAAAGCAGTACCGGGACCCAGGATCAACTGTAGACCTTGTTTTTAAGGCCGTCTCTTTCCATTTTTTTCTGTTTCCTCTGGATGTGAAGATCATTTTCTCTTATGATTGCTCTCTATTTTACAGGGAATATGGCAGCACACAGCACCTGAATTCTATACTTATTGCTTTTGTCACTAAATGGGATTCATCTCAACTCTTAGATCCCAAGTTCTAGAAGTCCTTGTGAAATGATTCACTGATGTAACCAAATTTCACATCAACCATGAGGTTTGGTTGTGTAGGAGGAAAGACCACTCAGGATAAAAGGAAAATGTTGGAAGACAATCATATTATAGACATTTTTTTTTTTTTTTTTTTTTTTTTTTTTTGCCTCACAGTGAAGTTAAGATATTAAGTCTAGTGTTTTATTTCTAGAAAAAAGAATTAGAGAACCTGATGCAATCCGCCAACTTGGGAGGGGATAGCCATTTGAGAAGCCCTTCTGTTCTCTGAACAAAAAGTCTTCACCTTTAAATACCGGTACAGAAAACAATACTTTTCAATCTATGATAGGATATATGGAGTCTTTACAGCCTCCTACAAGTTGAAAATTATTACTGTAAAGTTTCCATTAGGATTGTTTAAATGGTATATAGAAATACTCTTTTTTAATCTAAAGATACACCAGGAAGCAGTGATGAATTACATTTGTTCCAATTCTTTGGGTAGAAAAAAACCAAAGCACAGTCGGAAAAAATATATATAAACACAAAAAAGGGGCGATTTATTTATAGAAACAATGGAGTGTTTCATGGACCCCCAGGCCAGGAATGTGTGTGTGTAACTTTTTAACATAGTGGCTCCAGTTGCTGCTGTGTGGATGGGTAAGTGGAAAAATATTGGCCACACAATCTGATGAGTGGACACTATTCCAGTTCAAATTGGCCAATATTTATTGAGTACATTTTTTACATGCAGGGCATTACACCACTCAACTTTTCATGCTTGTCAATGTATATGCTGTATTATAACACTTAAATGAATTAACTCTTTTAAAATTAAATGTGGTGCACCACTAAAAAATATACTGATACATATTAAGTTTGATTTGTAGCACACTCTGCTATCATGAAACAAAATGGTGAGTTATAAAAATGTTGAGATGAGCACATTTCTTCCCACAGGTTTTAGTAGCTATTGATTATATTCAGTAAGGGGAGAGGTCTATAGTTCACAAAATAACTATTATTCAGTAATAGAGTTGTCCCCACATACTATTAAGAAAAATGGTTCTATAACTTTGAATCAGCTTAGACTGTCGAGGAGAAAAACATATCCAAGGGAAATATATCTTTAATTCTTCCAGATAATAGAAGACTTAAGGCTGGGTGCGGTGGCTCACCCTTGTAATCCCAACACTTTGGGAGGCCGAGGCGGGTGGATCATGAGGCCAGGAGATTGAGACCATCCTGACTAACTCGGTGAAACCCCATCTCTACTAAAGATACAAAAATTAGCCAGGCATGGTGGTGGACGCCTGTAGTCCCAGCTACTCGGGAGGCTGAGGCAGGAGAATGGCGTGAACCCGGGAGGCGGAGCTTGCAGTGAGATGAGATCATACCACTGCACTCCAGCCTGGGAGACAGAGCAAGACTCCGTCTCAAAAAAAAAAAAAAGAGAGAGAGAGAAAGAAAGAAATATACATGTGCATATTAATCTGTGCATATATAGACATATCAATAAATATTTCTGTATATAACTGTCTGTAACTATATGAGACATTTACTTCTCCTGCATTCTTATACATGAAGAAAGTGACATGCATAATCCTTTTATCTCAACACTAAGCTCAAACACCCTTAAAAATCATGTTTAGAAAATTTCCTGTGTCAGGCACTGATTTGACAATCCTTACCCCTGAGGAGCTTCCAGTCTAGTGGGGAAGATACACTTACATGCATATAATTTCATTAAATGTAGCAATTTTATAATCTCTAGGGAAATATATAAATTATTGAAAAAGTACACAGGATGGTCACTGAGATCAATCTGAGGGTTTAGGAGAAAGTGTGCCTATCAAATATTTCTAAAAGATAAATAAAAATGTATTATAAGAAAATTGGAAACTATGTTTGTGACAGAATAGACAGGATATACAAGTCATGAAAGTGGGACTGAGCAGGAAACTGCAGACAATTTTGTCTTTTTTATAAAATATATTTTAAGATAGGGAGTGCAGTGAGGCTGGGGAGGTAACTAGAAGCCAGATCTAAGGGAAGGATGTAAATGTGTATATGTGGCTAAGAGACTGGAATTTATTCTGTAGGTACATGCAGATGATTGAAACGTTTAATGTAAGACTAAGTCTGCACAATCCCAAGACAAGGAGACGATTTTCAGTTTCTTCAGTAGGAAAGAATTAGAACATAATGGAGACAAAAAGGCTAAAAATTATACACTGTCCCCTTCCCACTAGTTGCTCATAACTTGGTGTTCATGCTGTGGGAATGACGGGATTGATGCTGACGGATGACAATAATTATTTATTGAACACTTACTATGTAACAAGCACTAACTCGTTTAACTCTAGGAGATAGGCATTATGATTATCGTCATTTAACAGATGAAGAACTGAGACTCAGAAGTTAAATAACATACATGGAGCCACACAGCTGGGAAGTGGCTGGTCAGACATGAGCCGATATCTCTCTGACTCTTCATCACTGCTCATTTTAGCCAGCACTTGCTATCAGGAACCCTTGGGCTCCAAGTACCCAAGCTAATCATAACAAATTCCTTCCTAAAGCAAACAAGCCTTAGCAAATTCCAAGGTTATTTAACATTTATTATTTCCAAGAAAAAAAAAATCTGTTGATGGAGGCCTAGTGGTTA
>NW_012123487.1:83531-124844 GCF_000951035.1 Colobus angolensis palliatus
ACCACTGCACTCCAGCCTGGGAGACAGAGCAAGACTCCATCTCAAAAAAAAAAAAAAAGAAAAAAGAAAAAAGAAAAAAAGACTTAAATAAGTTCATGGATAATACATCCAAAGAGACCAGGAAGGACACTGCTTCCTGAACATAACTCTGCCCTTACCTGCCTCCAGGCCTTGGCTCAGACTGTTGGCTCAACCCAAACGTCTTTGTTTCCAATTTGCTTATGTCTTCTATCCTTCCTTCAATATTTGACTGAAATTCTACCTACTCTTAGAAGCCCATCCCCCTCAAATTTCCCAGTCAGTGTTAAGTATTCATTTGTTTACACCTCTTAACAAAATGTTTGTACAAATACCAGTTTTTGCCTTTTCAGAGTTGGGCTTGCATCACTGTGTGTGTATGTGTGTGTGTGTATTTGCGTGTGTATATACATACATATGTTGTCTCCCCTAGATGCTGAGCTCATGGAAGATAAACGCCATGATGTTTTCCCCATTTATTTCTTTAATCATTAAATATTTCTGAGTGTCTATATTCACTGTGTTTAGTATTATGAAAATACAAAAATAAATCAGACTGTGTTTTATTCTCCAAGAATTTACAGTATAGAAAATAGAAGACAGGCAGAAAAAGAAATATAATCAAGGCATTATAACATAAGTGACATAAGAGAGGTAGAGATGAAATGTTAGGAAAAACAGGAATGAGGAGGGAGATCATTCCAGCAATGATAGAGGGACAGGGACAACTGGAGAAGATGTCATGAAACAGGAAATAGTTTGAAATTGTCCACTGAATACGGATAGCTTTGGAGGTGTGGGGATGTGGGGTCCCCTGAATAAGAGAAGCAGCATAAGGAAAGGCAGGAACAGAAAGAGCAAGAAGGTCAGTTTGAGTACATTATGAAACACATAAAGAGAAACAGTAAGAAACTCTTGGAATGCTAGCTTGGAAACGAATGCCATTAATCTGACCCACAAAAGAAGTGGACAAAAAAGGAGGAGGTTGGGTGTTTTGGAGATGGGGGTAGGGAGTTGGTCAGTCAGGCTGCATCAATGGTGCCAGAAAAGGATAACATGAACCAAAGCTGAGACAGTGACAGTGGAGGCAGAGGCTCTGGATAGAGTCTCAATGAGACTTGACTGTTGGTTGCATATGGAGGAAAAGGCAGCAGAAGGAAGAGGCCCTCAAGAATCGGGGGGATGGCGATGCTGACTAAAGCAAAGACCATATGAGGTTTACACAGATTAGATGGGGGCAAGAAATGATTCCCAGTAGAGACGTCAAGTACATGCCCTTCTCTTTATATCTGCCTCCCATTCCAGTGCCTGACAGAATCACACATAAAATAAGTCAAAACAAGTGTTTACTGAATTCATATGAATCTACAACAAGCATTAAAGGTATATGGGGACAATGGTGAAAATAGGATGTTTAGAGACATCATTAAAACTTGAGGTTGTCATCAAGGGAGACAACAACGCCATTGTCCCATGTCCTGCTATCATCATGGAACATTCACATCCGCTGGAAAGCAGCTATCACGCTGCTTGCCTGTAACATAGGATTTGCTTTTGTGTCCAAGAGGAAAAAATCTGCCTAGCTATTTTGCCTCTATTCCTCATTTGGCCCCAGCATGATCAATTTTTGTCTCTTTCATTACATTTTATTTCTGTTACCTGATGTTATTCCTAATAGAAATAGAAATAGAAGAGAGGCAATACCCTGCTGGGTGGCCAAGTTGGGTAAAGTATTTAGGCACTTTACGAACTATGTGTCCCAACTCTGTTTTACTAAAGAGGTAATCAGGATTTAGTTATCCAAGAGTTTTTAAATAGCAGGTCACAGCAAATTCTTCCCCTGGCAATGTTTCAATTCCTTTAAAATATTAAGCCTTTTACTTCTCATAACTCCAGGAACAAGAATTATCTCCATTTGGAGTCTGCAGAAACCCTGACATAGAAAGTTAAGTAATTAGAGAAAGACCACACCACAAAGAAGAGGCAGAGGCGGGATTCAAGCTCAAGCAGGCTGGTGCTGGGGTCTCTGAGCCTCACAGTCCCCTTACACAGCCCCCACAGACTTCAGTAGGACAGTGTGTTTGGGACCCATGTCTGGCTGGTGCCAGAACTCACTGTTCCTTCCACTTTTGTCCAGAGATAACTCTGTTGGAGCTCCCCTCTGAGAAGAAGAAGAAAAAAAACAAAAACAAAATCAAAAAACGATTATTGAATGATGGGTCCAGGATCAAGCAAAAATTAATAGTGATGTCTGTAACTCATGATTCCTAACGTTCAGTTTAGGGTTTTATCCAGTAGTTCATGTTGCCCTTCTGTCTAAGGGTTAACAATGAACAGACTATAATCATTATGTTGTCTTTATTTTAGGAATGTCTTTCAAAAGATGTAAACATGTATGTTAGATATGTATAATGAAGGAAAGCATTACACTTAAAAGTCTTCGGGGCAAAGGTCAATAATTGATAAATGTAATCAGCAATTTTCCATGATTTTTAAAAATCAGACTTTTTTGGTGAATTGCTCAAAAAGGTAATTTTATTTGTTCGCATTTAGACTTCTAGGTATGGTATATTATCATGAATCCTCCAATCATCCTTTAGAAACACTACAATATAGGTTTTATTGTAGCTGTCTTTTGAGGTTGCAAATTATTAACATCTGTCTCTTAGTATTTGTTTTTCACAATACTCTAAATACTCTAATCTCTGGTTATCCTGCTAATACCTGTAATTTTCTAGTCAGCTGCTACCTCTCACAGTAGTTTAAAGGTCATTTTTTGCAATACATAAAGAAGCCTATGAAGAAAGTGGACATGATTTATTTTTAGCAAGTTGAACTCATGGTTGGATTTGCTTTTGTGTCCAAGAGGAAAAAATCTGCCTAGCTATTTTGCCTCTATTCCTCATTTGGCCCCAGCATGATCAATTTGGGTCTCTTTCATTACATTTTATTTCTGTTACCTGATGTTATTCCTAATAGAAAGGGAAAACAGATATTACTTTTAGGATCATAATTAAAGGATACATTTATTTTGTATATTTTATATTCAAAGTACTGGATAATCCATGTATTATTCCTACAAGGTAAAAACATGCTGCACTTTACCCTAGAGAGGTGTGTTTCTGAAAACTCTCTTAATCAAGATTTAGAGAATTACATCCACTTCATTTGCTACAACACCAACCACATTTGCTAAAGAAGTTATGACACTTGAGTACATTTGTGTGGATGCACATATTTTCATTTATGGAAGGTGCCAATAAAACGACAAAAGAAGCATAAGCATATAGTGAACATATGGTGAGTTGTTTGTTTTTTCTTCTCAGCATCCACTGCTTTCTTGTACAAAAAAATAAAAAGGCCTGGGTAGAACTTTCCTTTGAGTAAAATTTTCCTCATTGCACACTTTGACTGCATCTCCAGAGCTTGACCTATTGCACATGTATAATGATTGGCTCACAGACAAATACGTGATCTCTGCTTGAACAATGGGATGCAGTCAGGAGTCCGCAGAACTCTTCCATAAATGAACATGCATTTTATTTCCATTGGGATTGGTGAGTATGTAGGGTATCAATACAGACCTGACCATGTTAAATGGCTACATGGGGGAAAATTATGTCTGAAAATGCAGTCAAAGCGGGAGAAATTAGATTGTGGAAGCTGAGAGAGGCAATATCCTGCTGCCATCATCTGAGGTCCCGGATCCAACCACAACTGTTGTTACATGAAATGGGTTCCTTTCAGTTGAAAAATGAATGACACCCACTTAGTATATAAACACAATCAGTGCTTATAGGCATAAGTAAGGATCCAGTTTTACTATGATAGCAGATGGCAGGTGTAAAGGAAATTTTAGTGAAATATTTTAAATCAAAAGAACTAGATAGGATTAAATAAGAAAGGCAAGACATTATAAACAATGTTTTAACTACGTAAAAGAAGTAGAAAGTGATAGTTCATATATGTGCATACAGTAGGAGTTTATATAAGGGTTTGTTATGAACTGAATTTTGTCTTTCAATCAAAGTTTATGTGTTAAATTCCAACCCCTGGTATGTCAAAATGTGACCTTATGTGGAAAAGGGGTTATTAAATGTTATTCCTTAAGATGAGGTCACACTGGACTAGGGTGAGCCCCTAATCCAATATGGAGTGGTGTCCATAAGGGGAACCAAAGGGGAAATTGTCCCAAAAGGGAACTTTGGAAAGAGACATACACAGGAAGGATGCTAGGTGGAGCTTAAGAGAGGTAAAGGGTAATGCTTCTATAAGCTAAGAAATACCAAAGATTAGCGGCAAATCACCAGAGACTATGGTAGAGACATAGAGAAGATTCTTCCACATAGCCTCAGAAAGAATTAACCCAGCTGACACCTTGATCTTGGACTCTGGCCTCTAGAACTATGAGATTATTAGTTTCTATTGTTGAAACCACTCAGTCTGTGGACTTTGTTAAAGCTGCTCTTGCAAACTAACACAGAGTTTAAGGACAATTACAGATAAAAGTGCAAAAATTCCTTGGGATAGAAAAAAAGTTAAAAGGAAATAAGAGAGCACCAATTAAGATCTAACAATAGGAGATAGTTTTCTCTTTTGGATCAGAGGTAAATTAAAATTTTAGTTGGATGTTGTAATGGTTAATACTGAGTGTCAACTTGACTGGATTGAAGGATATAAAGTGTGTCTGTGAGGGTGTTGCAAAATTAAATTAACATTTGAGTCAGTGGGCTGGGGAAGGCAGACCCACCCGTAATCTGGTGGACACCATCTAATCAGCATCTAGTGAATGAAAGCAGGCAGAAAAACATGAAAAGGAGAGACGGGCCTAGCCTCCCAGTCTATATCTTTCTCCCATGCTGGATGCTTCCTGCCCTCAAACATCGGACTCCAAGTTCTTCAGTTCTGGGACTCAGACTGGCTCTCCTTGCTCCTCAACTTGCAGAGAGCCTATTGTGGGACCTTGTACATATGTGTATATATATACACACATACACACACACACACACAATGTGTATATATATGGAAGTTTATTAAGTATTAACTTACATGGTTATGATATCTAGAGGGACAGAACTAATAGGATATATATGCCCCTCTAAAGAACCCTGACTAATACAGATTTTGGTACCAGGAGTGGATCTAGAGGAACAGAATATTAAGGATGGAGTTATTATTTTCGTTTTTGGGTTTCTAGAGTTGACTGTTTAATATGATTAGACCCCAAAATGCTAAGGACTCTACTTCTAATAGTATGGGGAACACTGATAGTCATTAGCATGAACTGTTTAGAGAGTTATGCAAAATAAGTGAATTTGACCCTCCTGAGTCACCACTTGTGAGAGGCAAGGAGTTTAGTGACTCTATACATAATACCTTTGACCATATTTGGAGAACCAAGAAACATAATAAAGCTGGTTGGATGCTCATAAGTTCAGTGGACAAAGTGATGAAGAGAATGATGAATTCAGGGATTCTGTCTCCCAGCTTGAGTTTCAAATATGCTAAGACTGCCCCTAGTGAGAGTCTTATCTCCTGTAGGGAAAGAGCTGAAATTGTGGAAAAACAGACACAAGCTCTTATCATACAAGCAGCTGACCTGCAATGAAAGATGCATATACAGCCTCACCAGGTGTCTACTATTAAATTGAAAGCATTAATTGGAAAAGAATGAGACTCTGAAACTTGGAATGGGGACATGTGGGAGGACCCTGATGAAGCTGGGGACACTGAGTGTGTAAACTCTGATGAACCTTTTTTGCCAGCAGGAACAGTTTCCCTATCCCCAGTAGTGGCAACATCCCCATCCCAACCCATGCTGCCATTAGTCTTTCCACTTTGTCTGATGAGATAAACCCTGCACAGCCAGAGGCAACAGTGATGGCCTCCCCTGAGGCAGTTGCCAGGCAAACAATGTTGATTCTCTTCAGAAACCACCCTCAACACCCCTGTTTGCTTCTAGATCTATAACTAGACTAAAGTCCCAGTGGGCCCCTGGAGGTGAGATTGAGAATGTGACCCATGAGGAGATGTGCTACACTTGAAAAGAACTGTTTGAGTTCTCTAATTTATGTAAACAGAAATCTGGAGGACAGGAATAGGAATGGATATTAAGGGTATGGGGTAATGGTGGAAGGAACACACAGTTGGATCAGGCTGAATTTATTGATTCGTGCCTACTAAGTGGGGACTCTGCTTTTAATGTTGCAGCTCAAGGAGTTAAAAAAAGGTTTTAATAGTTTGTTTTGCTTGGTTAGCTGAAATATGGATTAAAAGATGGCCCACTGTGAGCAAGCTGGAAATGCCTGGTCTCCCTTGATTTAATGTAGTGGAAGGGATCCAAAGGCTTAGGGAGATTCGGATGGTATAGTGAATTAGTCACTTTAGACCTACTCATCCCAGTTGGGAGGGTCCAGAAATAAAATCTTGACCAATGTCTTGTGAAATAGATTTGTGAGGGCAGCACCTGCATCTTTGAAGAACCCTGTAATAGCTGTTTTCTGTACGTCAGATGTAATGGTGGGAACAACAGTCACTCAACTACAAAATTTAAATACAATGGAAATAATTGGATCCCAAGGTGTCAGGTGCCAAGTGGTGGCCCTCAACTGTCAGATGCAAGGGACATATAGCTACCATAATGGACAGCAGAGGCAAAGAGGCAACCAGAATAGTTTGACTCACATAGAGCTCTGGCATTGGCTAATTAATCATAGTGTTCCTAGAAATGAAACTGACAGGAATCCTACTGCATTCCTATTTAATTTATACAAGCAGAAATCCTCTAAGTCAAATGGACAAAAGACTAATTTGAATTATAAAAACAGATAATCCCCCTCTATCAATTTCCAGCCTTGAGCCAGTTTACAGACCTAGAACCCCTTGAATGAAGGGGAGGCTGAGTCCTCTTGTGGAAGGAGCCCACTATATCACTGACAATTTATGCAGTGAACTTTTTTCCTATCCTTCCCCAGGGAGACATCCAGTTTTTCACCAGGGTAACTGTGCATTGGGGAAAGGGAAATGATTAGACATTTCAGGGATTACAGTACACTGGCTCTGAGCTGACGATGATTCCAGAGGACCCAATATGTCACTGTAGTCCTCCAGTCAAGGTAGGGGCTTATGGAGGTCAGGTAATTAATGGAGTTTTAGCTCAGGTCTGACTTACAGTGGGTCCAGTGGGTCTCCAGACACATTCTGTGGTCATTTCCCCAGTGCCAGAATGCATAATTGGCATAGACATACATCGTAGCTGGCAGAACCCCCACATTGGCTCCCTGATTGGTAGGATGAGGGCTATTATAGTGTGAAAGGCCAAATGGAAGCCATTAGAGCTGCCTCTACCTAGAAAAATAGTAAATTAAAAACAGTATCACACTCTTGGAGGAACTGCAGAGATTAGAGCCACCATCATGGACTTGAAAGACACAGGGTTGGAGATTCCTACAATATTCTCATTCAACTCTCCCATTTGGCCTGTGCAAAAGACAGATGGATCTTGGAGAATGACAGTGGATTATCATAAGCTTAACCAAGTGGTGACTCCAAGTGCAGCTGCTGTACCAGATGTGGTTTCATTGCTTGAGCAAATTAACACATCTCCTGGTACCTGATATGCAACCATTGACTTGGCAAATGCCTTTTTCTCCATTCCTGTCCATAAGGCCCACCAGAAGCAAGTTGCCTTCAGCTGGCAAAGCCAGTAATATACCTTTACTGTCCTACCTCAGGGGATGTCAACTCTCTGGCTTTGTGTCATAATCTTATTTGGAGAGACCTTGATCGCTTTTCACTTTTGCAAAATATCACACTGGTCCATTACATTGATGACATTATGTTGATCGAATCCTGTGGGCAAGAAGCAGCAAACATACTGGAGTTAGTAGTGAGACACTTGCTTGCCAGAAGATGGAAAATCAATCCAACTAAAATTCTGGGACCTTCTACCTCAGTAAAATTTCTAAGGCTCCAGTGGTATAGAGCCTGTCTAGACATTCCTTCTAAGGTGAAGGATAAGTTGCTGCATTTGGCCCCTCCTACAACCAAGAAAGAGGCACAACACCTAGTGGGCCTATTTGGATTTTGGAGGCAACACATTCCTCATTTGAGTGTGTTACTCATTTGTTGAGTGACCTGAAAGGCTGCCAGTTTTGAGTGGGGTCCAGAACAGGAGAAGGCTCTGCAACAGGTCTAGGCTGCTGTGCAAGCTGCTCTGCCACTTGAGCCATATGACTCAGCAGATCCAATGGTGCTTGAGGTGTCAGTTGCAGAAACGGATGCTGTTTGGAGCCTTCAGCAGGACCCTATAGGTGAATCACAGCAGAAGATTCTAGGATTTTGGAGCAAGGCCCTGCCATCTTCTGCAAATAACTACTCTCCTCTTCAGAGACAGCTCTTGGCCTGTTACCGGGCTTTGGTGGAAACTGAACATTTGACTATGAGTCATCAAGTCACCATGTGACCTGAACTGCCTATCATGAACTGGATGCTTTCTGACCCATCTAGCCATAAAGTGGGTCATGCACAGCGGCATTCCATCATCAAATGAAAGTAGCATATACATGATCTGGCTCAAGCAGGTCCTGAAGGCACAAGTAAGTTACATGAGAAAGTGGCTCAAATGCTCATGGTCTCCACTCCTGCCACCTGCCTTCTCTCCCCCAGCTTGCACTGATAGCCTCACGGGGAGTTCCCTATGATCAGTTTACAGAGGAAGAGAAGACTAGGGCCTGTTTCATAGATGGTTCTGCACAATATGTAGGCACCACCAGAAAATGGACAGATACAGCACTACAGCCCCTTTCTAGGACATCCCTGAAGGACAGCAGAGAAGGGAAATCTTCTCAGTGGGCAGAACTTTGAGCAGTGCACTTGGTTGTGCACTTTGCATGGAAGGAGAAATGGCCAGATGTATGATTATTTACTGATTGATGGGCTGTAGCCAATGGTTTGGCTGGATGGTCAGGGACTTAGAAGAAAAAGCAAGAAATTGGAAAATTGGTGACAAAGATATCTGAGGAAGAGATAGGTGGATGACCTTTCTGAGTGGTCAAAAACTGAAGTTATTTGTACCCCATCTGAATGCTCACCAGCAGTGGAGGATTTTAATAACCAAGTGGATAGGATAACCCATTCTGTGGACACCACTCAGCCTCTTTCTCCAGCCACCCCTGTCATCATCCAATGGGCCCATGAAAAAGTGGCTATGGTGGCAGAGATGGAGGTTACACATGGGCTCAGCAACATGGACTTCCACTCACCAAGGCTGACCTGGGTATGGTGACTGCTGAGTGCCCAATTTGCCAGCAGCAGAGACCAACTCTGAGCCCTCCCCTCAATATGGCACCATTACTCGGGGTGATCAGCCAGCTACCTGGTGGCAGGTTGATTATATTGGACCTCTTCCATCGTGGAAAAGGCAGAGGTTTGTCCTCACTGGAATAGACATTTACTCTGAATATGGGCTTGCCTATCCTCTACACAGTGCTTCTACCAAGACTACCTTCCCTGTGGACTCACAGAATGCCTTATATACCATCATGATATTCTGCACAGCATTGCCTCTGACCAAGGCACTCACTTTACGGCTAAAGAAGTGCAGCCATAGGCTCGTACTCATGGAATTCACTAGTCTTACCATGCTCCCCATCATCCTGAAGCAGGAGGATTGATAGAACAGTGGAAGGGTCTTTTGAAGTCACGATTACAACACCAACTAGGTGACAATACTTTTCAGGGGTGGGGCAAAGTTCTCCAGAAGGCTGTGTATGCTCTGAATCAGCATCCATATGTTTCTCCCATAGCCAGGAGTCACAGGTCCACGAATCAAGGGGTGGAAGTAGAAGTGGTACCACTCACCATCACCCCTAGTGATCTACTAGGAAAATTTTTGCCTCCTCTGACACTATGTTGTACTAGCCTAGAGGTCTTAGTTCCAGAGCGAGGGACGCTGCCACAGGGAAACACGACAATGATTCCAGTAAACTGGAAGTTAAGATTGCCACCTGAACACTTTGGGCACCTCCTACCTTTAAGTCAACAGGCTAAGAAGGGAGTTACAGTGTGGCTGGGGTGACTGACACAGACTATCAAGATGAAATTAGTCTTCTACTCCATAAGGGAGGTAAGGAAGAGTGTGCTTGGGATACAGAAGATCCACTAGGGAGTATTACCATGCCTTGTGATTCTAAACTACAACAGCCCAATCTAGGCAGGAGTACAAATGCCCCAGATCCTTTAGGAATGAAAGTTTGGGTCATTCCACCAGGAAAAAAAAACCACGACCTGCTGAAGTGCTTCCTGAAGGCAAAGGGAATACAGAATGGGTAGTAGAAGAAGGTAGTCATCAATACCAACAACTACCATGTGACCAACTGCAGAAATGAAGACCGTAACTGTCATGAGTATTTCCTCCTTCTTTTGTTAAAAACATGTTTGTGCATGTACACACTTGTACTAAGAAGGTATCTTCATTTTATTTTCTTTGTCCTTTATCATGCAACATAAGATTTATTGACTTCATATCGGCATTTAAGTATTGTTAACTTTATGTAATAGTATTTGGGTTGGGGATTGATGCATTTTTGGTTGGGGATTCCCTGTGGACTCACAGAATGCCTTATATACCGTCAGGAAGGACAGCTGTATTACGTTAGGCATACTTACGATCTTTTTATTGTCTGTATTTAAAGATTATATATGACCTCAGGAGGTGTGATGGGTTCAAATTGACAAGGGGTGGATTTCTGATGGTTAATACTGAGTGTCAACTTGACTGGATTGAAGGATAAAAAGTGTTAATCCAGAATGTGTCTGTGAGGGTGCTGCCAAAGGAGATTAACATTTGAGTCAGGGCTGGGGAAGGTAGATCCACCCTTAATCTGATGGGCACCATCTAATCAGCTTCTAGCAAATATAAAACAGGCAGAAAAATGTGAAAAGGCGAGACTAGCCTAGCCTCCCAGCCTACATCTTTCTCCCATGCTGGATGCTTCCTGCCCTCGAACATTGGTCCAAGTTCTTCAGTTTTTGGACTCAGATTGGCTCTCCTTCATTCTCAGCTTGAAGATAGCCTATTTTGGGACCTTGTGATTGTGTAAGTTAATACTTAATAAACTCCTCTTTATATATATGTGTGTGTGTGTTTGTATACACACACATATGTATTATATATCCTATTAGTTCTGCCCCTCCAGAGAAAACTAACACACACATAGTAGGTGAAACTGATGAATACCATGAAATCTCACAATTAAAGTTTAGTTTTACTTGAAAGATAATTTTTGTATCAACTACACTTAAGACAAAGAATATGACCTATCAGGTTCTTACAGCTACCACATTAACAGCTAAATATCTTTAGGAAACATTAACTTTATCATTGAATACATAGAGAATGGAACCAACAAACGTAGAAGGTGGTGTGGTGATGAAAGATAAGAGTGTGGCCTATACATTTTTTCAGGAGTTAATAGACTAAAACTTTAAGGTTAAGTATTGTGGTTGTATAACTGAGAGAAAAAAAATCACTAAAAATGATACAAAAGTGAAATTTAGGATTAGCAACAGAACAGATTATAAGTGTGTAGGCTTAGATTAAAGGGGTTTTGGTTTTTGCTTATTTTTGATGACTTCAAAACTATGTATCTGGAGAATTAGAAATCTATGAAGGCATTGTCAGTAAGAGAGGTGGGAAAGAATTGTGGTATGGAGAAGCAATTCTAAAATAGCTTGAGTTATATCATACTTTCAGAGTGTCATAATCTGGTAGACATCTCAACCATCTGACAAAATTAAATACCAACAACTTTGGAGTGACTGGCATTATATGTCTCCTGATATGATACACTGAGAAGAACAAAATATCACCTATTTTTACTGTTCCAACATTATTTAACCTGCATTGATTGTCAGCAAACAATCAGACAAATATAAACTGTGGGACCTTCTACAAAACAACTTGCCTGGACTTTGCAAAACTATTAATTTAATGAAAGACAAAAAGAGTTGACAGAAAAAATCTAATGCATGTTACAGTGGTCTAAAGAGATATGACAACTTAATAAAATGTGCAATCTTTTATTAGATCTTGGATCTGAAAAAAAGTTCAAAAAAGCATTACTGGGATAATTTGAATACAGACTTTATGTATTAGATTAATATGAGATTATAATGTTAAATTTCTTGAACATGATCATGGTATCAGAGCTATGTAGGTTATTTAGGAGATGCAGTAAAAGCAGAAGTATTTAGTGGTAAAGTGTCAAGGATGCCTACAGCTTTCTTTCAAATGGTTCACCAAAAAATAAAAGTGTATGTGCAGTATATGTCAACACAAGCATATACACATAAACTTTTTTTGACATTGTTGATACTCTGCTCATATCCTCTTAGATTCATTTTACTATTTCTGTGTGTCTGTTCACCATCTTCTCTGTGCTTTTTCTTCTAACATTCTGCCACTGTGGTATCAGAAATCTACACAGGATTAGGGCAAGGCTCAACTTACCTGAAATCACACCCTTATTTAACTTCCTCCTGTTCCTACCAATTTTCTTTCCTTTTTCTTCTATGATCATATTTTTAACAAATCATTTTCACCCAAATCCTCATCTCAGAATCTGTTTTAGGGGAATCTAACCTGAGATATATAAATATATACATACATTACAGAGAGAGGAGATGATGTAAGATATTCTCAATAGTGTATCTAGGTGAATTTACTTTATTATTCTTCCAACTTTTCTGTAGGTTTCATGCTGGGGAGGAAGAACTTAAAATAGTGGGTCTGTGATCTCTTTCTCTTTTCATCCCTAAAGGGTACTTCCCCAGGGGGAAAAAAATGTTGGTAACCTTGTAATCACCCAACAGATTCTTCCTGCTTGCTGCACAGACAAGTGAGACCATGGCATTGCATTAGAGAAGGAGTTTAATTGATATGAGTCCAGCCCACTGGCCCATGCAAGAGAACTGGAGTTATAACTCAAATCAGTCTTTCTGAGGTTTCAGAGGTTAGGGGTTTTGTGGACAATTTAGTGGGTAGGGGGTTAGGGAATGAGTGCTGCTGATTGGTTGGGGATGAACTCATAGGGGTGTGGAAAATGGTCTTCAGGCACTGAGTTCACCTCTGGGTGGCACCACAGATCAGTTGAGTCACAAGTCATGAGTCCAGGTGGGGTCAGTCTGAAAGATATCTTGAAAACCATTCTTAGGTTCTACAACAGTGATGTTATCTATAGGAGCAACTGGGAAAGTCATAAATCATGCGACCTCTGGCCATATGACCCCTGAGCAGTAAGGGATTATATAAACTATGCTTATCAGAATTCAGGCCCCTCTCATAATCCTAACCTTGAAGGTTTTCATCAGTTTTACAAAGAGGGCTTTAGTTTTGGGAGGGGCTGTTACCATCTTTGCTTTAAGTTTAAACCATAAACTAAATTCTTCCCAAAGTTAGGTTGGCCTACACCCAGAAATGACCAAGGACAGCTTGGAGATCAGAAGCAAGATGGAGTCAACTATGTCATATTTCTTACTGTCACAATTTTGCAAAGGTGGTATAAACCTGGTCTTATTTCCTTACAAGCAAGCTGAACCTCTTGGTAAATACACTACTGATATTGTTCAGGAAGGGAGTTTGTATTGATTGCAGAATATCATCTTAGCAGGATAAACCTGGTTTGAGGGTTAAGGTAAACAAACCCACGACTTATGAATTTCCTAGAAAATGTCACATAAATTAGGTGACCATCTGGGATATAAAATGGAGATATTTTATAAGCAAAATGTTTTCTGCTATGTGAGGCAACCTGCATACTTCAGTTAGAGACTCCACCTGATCAAGGTGTGTATGTGTGTGTGTGTGTAGAAAGTCACAGGGAGCCTCCATCAAAGTTCCAGACCTGTCCTGTGCTTCACGTGCACCTTTTGATTGTTTATATCTTTTTGGGATTATTAGTAAAGCTGGACACTGGGGAAGATCCTTGATTTGTGAAAGTCTGACTTGACAAATTGATCTTTTGTGTTAGCTTAGTTATTTTTCAAACTAAAAAGTTACTTTGAGAGCACAGAGTATCAGTTTCTAAAACATTCTCATACAGAGTTTGGACTAGATCTGTAAGTTTCTCCTTCTAAGTTTATAAAACAAAGTACACAAATGCTGTAGATTGGTCTTCTAAAGTGTATGTCATATTGACTCTTCAACAAGACCGTGCTACTACTGCTGTTTCTTCTGTTAAGTGAGGTCATGGAGATGTGAGTGATAAGGGACACATTCCCATGTTGAGTCAGCAGCTTCTGGGTGTCAGGGGTTAGTGGTGGCAGCTGCAGCACCAGCAATGCAGTAGCGGTGTTTGGCCACTGAGCTGTCTCCTCAGTGTCCCCTGACATCCACTCCTCCAGCCTTCCCAGTAATTTTCTAAGCTCTTACTTTCTTACATTAAATCCCTTTCTGTTTAAAATACCTAAAGCAGTTTCCATTTCCTGCAGCAAACCTCAAATAATGTACTTAATTACTAAGACAAATAGCTATTTCATTTTGGTTTGGAGGAGTGTTTTTCAGCAACTTGATTTGTGTGCACCAATATTGTTTATCTTCAATATTTTTAAAAATCTAAGATGAAAAGTAAAGGGTAGGCCAGGTGCGGTGGCTCAAGCCTGTAATCCCGGCACTTTGGGATGCTGAGACGGGTGGATCACGAGGTCAGGAGATCAAGACCATCCTGGCTAACACGGTGAAACCCCGTCTCTACTAAAAAATACAAAAAACTAGCCGGGCGAGGTGGTGGGCGCCTGTAGTCCCAGCTACTTGGGAGGCTGAGGCAGGAGAATGGTGTGAACCCGGGAGGTGGAGCTTGCAGTGAGCTGAGATCTGGCCACTGTACTCCAGCCTGGGTGACAGAGCGAGACTCTGTCTCAAAAAAAAAAAAAAAAAAAGCAAAGAAAAAGAAAGGGTAATAGACATATTTTTCTGGGCAAGTAAAACAAAGGCAGGGTGAGTCATATTTTTACAACCTATATGTTGTATTTAACATACATATCTTTTTAGATAATTTTTTATGTAATTGCTGGGTTTTTTCTTTTTTTGGTGGTTCTATATGCAAGTTTAAATATCTAATTTCTTATTAAGAAATATAACAAATGCCTTGGGATTTTTCCTGGACATGAAACTGGTTTGAAGATTATTTGAATCTATTTTTTTTAATCAACAGATATCACTGCAAACTAATCCAAAATCTAAAATTGTTAATGCCATATGTGTCATTGATTTCCATCTTGCCAATTAAATAAAGGTTACAGCCTGGGTGCCTCAAAGATTGCCTCTCTCCCTAGGCACCATCACAGTAATTCAGCTCAGCCAGGGCACTCCTGCTGGTCGTCCCCAAATTCCCTCTGCAGGGAATGAGTGGCAGAATGCCTTCTGGGAAAAACTTCACTTAGGGAATGGCAAATCTGCAGTTGACTGGAACTTCAATTTGCTCGCTAGAAAGCTCATCTTTTCTGTTTTCACAAAGGGCCACGGATTAGTTCAACATATATGTATTGTGTACCTAGAATATAACAGACACTGGGCCAGGCACTAGGAACACTAAGAAACAAAGTGTAAAGCTATGTTTCTGTCCTCTGTAACATCTGACTTTGAGTAGATGGCTGCATATCTAATTTTAAAACAATGTGATCCATTCCATGCATTAAGAGATTTTGGGAAACAGAGATAGGAATAGTCTAATGTCACCATGGAAAGAGAAAGAATCGAATTCACAAGCAGAGAAGATGGTAAGATTTGAACTCAGTTGTGAAGAATAAATAGGGCTTTTCCAGGCCACAGCAGAGGAACAATGTGAAAGAGGAATGAAATAATCTAAAAAAAATAAAAGAAAAAGAAATTCAATATGAGCCAAGGCAGAAAGACACAAGAGGGCCAGCTCCTTTCAGGAAATTGCCAATAGTCTTCTGAGCTGGCACAGAGTGTGGTTAGGAAGGTGTGATGGTTGCTTTCATGTGTGTACTTGGCTGGTCCACAGAGCGCCCAGATATTTGGTCAAACATTATTCTAGGGGCTTCTGTGAGAGTGTTTTGAATGAGATTAGCATCTGAACCAGTAGACTAGGTGAAGCAAATTACTCCCCCTAAGGTTGCTGGGCCTCATTTAACTAGTCGAAGGCCTGAATAGAACACAAAGGCTGACCCTCACTGGAGTAAGAGGGAACTCCCTCCACCCAAGTGCCTTCAAGCTGGGACACTGGTTGTTTTCTGCCGTCAGACTCAAACTGAAATACGGACTCTTCTGGGTCTCCAGCCTGTCAGCCTTCAGCCTGGAGCCACACTATCTGCTTGATGGGGTCTCCAGCTCGCTGATTGCAGGTTTTGGGACTTTTCAGCCTCGGTAATCAGATGAGCAATTCTGTATGCAAGTTGAGTATCCTTTACCTGAAATGCATGGGACCAGACGTGTTTCAGATTTGGGATTTGGGTTTGTTTTTAATATTTGCCTATACATAATGAGATATCATGGGAATGGCACCCAAGTCTCAACATGAAATTTATTTATGTATATACACTTTATATGCATAACCTGGAGGTCATTTTCTATTTTAATATTTTAAATAATTTTGTTCATGAAACAAATTTTTGACTGCATTTTGACTCTGACCCATCACATGAGGTCAGGTGTGGAACTTTCCACTTGTGGTGTCGTATTGGTCCTCAAAAAGTTTCAGAGTTGGAAGCACTTCAGATTGAGACTTTTGGAATAGGGATGCTCAACATGTAATATGTATATTTCCCATTAGTTCCATTTCTTTGAGGAAAAAAACTGACAAATACACAAAAGTTAGCATAACATGAGATTGTAACAGTAAACATAACTGGAATGTAAAAACTCCAAAGGTGCCAGGCACAATGACTCATGCTTGCAATCCCAGCACTTTGGGAGGTTGAGGTGGGAGGATGACTTAAGGCCAGAATTTGGAGACCAGTCTGGGCAACACAGCAAAACCCTGTCTCTACAAAATAACAATAATAATAATAATAATAATAATTAATTACCTGGGCATGGTGGCATGAGTAGTCCTAGCTACTCAGGAGGTTGAAGTAGGAGTATTGCTTGAGCCCAGGACTTCAAGTTTTCAGTAAGCTATGATTGGGTCACCACACTCCTGGGTGACAGAGTGAAACATATTAAACCAGCCAATATTTATTTTATATATTATAATTGTTATTATTGACAAACCATACTGCTTATTTCATTGGTGATCAAGATACTCTTCTGAAGACTTTACAGGTATCCATTTATTTATTCTTGATGGCCCCTTTATAAGGGAGGCACTAATATTATCCTCAATTTATAGAGGGAGGAATGAAATATAGACAAGCAACCTGCCTAAACTCCCCAAGTTAATAAGTGGCAGAGTCCAGAGAAGTGGAACCCAGGTGGTCACATCTCCAGAGCCTGCACTTTCTCACTGCCTTAGCAATGCTCTAATATTAGACTTAATTCTACAGGAATTTTCAAATATAGGGATATCTACCATCTTTGCCATTTTTAGAAATGCGATTCTGTTAGTATAATAGAGAGCAAAGTAGAGAATGGGAGTACAAAGTATGTGAAAAGCTAAGATGAAACGTAAGTGATAAGGACCTAGCTCAGATTAGCAGTGCTGGAAGTGGGCAGTGGGTGATGACCCACGCAATGTTTTCAGAATGGCATCACCATGATTGGGTAACTAATCAGATATGGAAGATAACATAAAAGAGGTAAAACCCAGTGTGATTAAGAATTGGTGACTGAGTACCTGAACTAGGAAGCATATTGAGGGGAGGGGAGAAGGCAGCTAGGGCGGATTTTGGAATTGAAATTGAGTCACCCATAAGACAGAAATTTGAATCTCAATTTGGAAGAGAGGTCAGCATTAGAGAAATAAAGTTGGGAGTTGTATGAATTTCCTATCGCTACCATGATAAATTATTCCAAGCTGGCTTAAAACAATAGACATTTATTCTCTCATAATGCTAGAAGCTGGAAGCCAGAAATCAAGGTGTTGATGGAGCTCTGCTCCCCACAGAGGTTCTAGGGAAGCCTCTTTCAGCTTCTGGTGATTACCACTTTTCCTTGGTGTTTTTGGCTTGTGGCCACATCCCTGCAGTCTCTGTCTCCATCTTTGTATATCTTCTTCTATGTTGTGCTGAATCTCTTCCCACCAGTATCACAAGGACACTTGTGATTACATTTAGGTCCCACCCAGATAATATAGGATAATCCCTTCATCTAAATATTCTTAATCACATCTGGGAAGACTCTTTTTACACATAAGATAAAATTATAGGTTCCAGAAATTAGGACCTGATATATTTGGATTGCCATTATTCAGCCTACTGCAGAAGTTATCAGAATATGAGTGATTCATAAGGAAGGAGAAAAATCCCCAAGGGTGAGAGATGGTAGGAAGTCACCTTGTGGTAGGGGTAGAAATCTCTGAGCTGAGATCCCGCTTGGTCACTGCTTGTGTGTCCCTAACCAAATGGCCTCAGCAGTTTAGACCTCATTTCTCACATTGTCAAATGATGGAGCTTGACTGCCTGATTTTCCTCTTGAGTAGAAAACCTCAAGCGTGTCTTTCCTCTAACTAGGTGTGCACAGCCACTTGGAGGCTATGGCTGTTAAAATAATATTATTTTACTTAAATAGCAATATTAAAACAAAAAGATAAATTCAAGGCAAAACTGTCCATAAACCTGTCATTTAACCAAATCAATATTCTCTTCGTAGGGCATTTTCTAGTCATTGAAAAAACAGACACTTATTTTTTACATATTGGCCACAATTTCATAGATAGAATTGTATAATTTGCATTTTAATTTAAACTGTTGCCAAGATTGTCTTTCCACTTTGCTACAACCCATTTTTTAAAATCTCCCCACTCCCTACCCTGCCCAAGCTGACTCATTGTATAGCTGAAGGAGATGCATTCCATGCATCCCCCTAGAGTTGTGCACTGGCAGCCAGCATGACAATGGGAATCCATCTTCTAAAATGATGTACAGTTTCCGCCCGTAGGAATACATCCAACAATATCAACACCACACAACTTTCATTAAGGTTCTTTTCAGCTCTACATTTAGATTCTAATTCCTACTAAGGTGACAATAGATTCTAATGCAGAGACTTAAAGAAATTTCTCATAAAGCTTTTACGTTAGGTAAAGCTTGAAACAATACTTTAGAGAGTTAAAATAAGTCCCGTATTGAACTTGCTCAACTTTTCACTTAGGCGATATCTCAACTATTGCTGCCCAAAGGATTAGATCCCATTCAAACATATCTACTTCAAGCTGTATTGACATCATTTTCCATGACACAAAATCACTGCTATGATTCAGCTTTAGCACCAGTCATTCTCTACTCTGCGTAGAAGTGCTGAAAATAAGGCAAGACTGCCCCAGTTTTCTGTAATAAATAGCAATCTGAATGTAACTGGAAAACTTCAGAAACATTCTTAGAAATCTATTTATTCTATTTAGTCTTTGGTTTTTTTTTTTTTTTTCTCCAAGCATACTCTCTCCTTAAATAACCTCGTGATTCATGGGTACATGCTTGCATTCACACATTCCTCTCTCTCTCTCACGCATGCATAGATTGGTGGAACTATCAAAGTGCTATAATCAATTTTTGTTCAATCTATACTAAAATTTTAAATGGTACCAAAGAGCATGAAACTAAAAGAATCAATCATCCTTTATCATCTCTGTTCAGTATGAAGTTAATGTGAAATGGTCATTCTTGTTTCTTTCCAGTGGAATAGAAAATAAATTATACTTGCCACCTGAAATCTAGAACATTGAACACCTGCTTGGAGGCGTGAGGTGTCTTCTGTGCACAGATTTAATGAAATTAATTTAATGATATTAAAGGTGTTACAGTTCACAGATGTGTGCATGTCCAGTTTAAAATGCTGTGTACAGCTCAGCACTCATAATGCTGAACAGAGTTAAACTTGTGCTTTGGGTCTCGTCTGCAATTAGCTGCTATTCTGCCTCTTCATTCACTCTGGAGGAAGCTTCCCGGGTAGGTTTGGCTTTGGGCAAGTTACCTAACCTCTCCGTGTCTCAGTTCTTTCCTCTGTTGATGAGAATTGGGCTAACAGCACCTTCCTTAAATAGATGTTGAGAGGATAAGTCAAATGATGCGTGTGAAATACAAGATAGTGCCTGCAGCATAGTAAGTGCTCAATAAATGTTTGCTACGCTATCCAAATCCTCATTTCATAGAATGGTTTAGTCATTCATCTTAATCATCCCACTTTACCAGGGTTTCCATGTGGACAATTTGCAGAGTTTCCATCGGACTCATTCATTTGACATATTTTTCAGATCTGATTACAGCTGCCCTGCTTCACCATGTAGCAGCAATGTGAAAATTCTATGGTCACCCAGTGGGGTCATTTTGTAACACAAAAGTCTTTGAGGAACTGGAAGTCCAGTTATACCCCAGAGACTGTTGGTAAAGCTGGCTTGCCAATCCTGTGCTACACATGAAACCCTGAATATCAGGAGGGCCTAGATAGGGAAACTGTATTAGGTGCAAGTCTCCCAGTGAGTTAAGTGAAACCTATTGCATCTGAACCTCTAGACTGGCCTGTGATTGAAATGGCTGGGCACCATGCTGTCTGCCAGATGCCCAAGGGATACTCTGATCTTTTTGTTTTCATTTTCTATTTATCTGCTATTGAATATTTTTGGACACTGTGATGCCAACATAGCAGATCTCAGTGGTAGCTTCCCTTTCTATTACAAAAAAAGATCTGGCTGGGCGCGGTGGCTCATGCCTTTAATCCCAGCACTTTGGGAGGCCGAGGCGGGTGGATCACGAGGTCATGAGATCGAGACCATCCTGGCTAACACGGTGAAACCCCGTTTCTACTAAAAATACCAAAAAAAATTAGCTGGGCGTGGTGGCGGGCGCCTGTGGTCCCAGCTACTCAGGAGGCTGAGGCAGGAGAATGGCATGAACCCGGGAGGCGGAGCTTGCAATGAGCCGAGAACGCATCACTGCACTCCAGCCTGGGCGACGGAGCAAGACTCGGTTTAAAAAAAAAAAAAAAAAAAGATCAAAGGACATTAGAGCTGTGAAAAATATCTTACTTTAAAACAACATAGGCAATAAGTGTTTGTGAAAATAGTTTTTAGCATCTAGAACTCAGTTCTAGTTAAGTCTTTAAGTCTTTACATGCAATTATTTATTTTACCCACTTAGAAAACTGAGACCTGGAAAGGTAAAATATTTTTCATCCAGGAGTAATCCTAATTACCCAACTCTGGGCCATTCTTTGAGGACTTGCTTAGATGACTGTCTATCTACATTAATTTTGGCTCCATTACTAGTCAAGTTCACATGTCATCAGAGCAAATGGCCAATCTTTACCAAATCGTAATCAGAGCTTACATTATATAATGCTCTACAGTTTTGGTATGTCATCTAAATTATTCTTCACAGAATACTATAACACATCTATGTAGTGTATTACAAGATGAGGGATTATAGTTATATGTATATTAAGATGAGACATTCAAATCAAGAAAGTGTAGTTTATCTACCAGTGGTTCCATAGCTGGTGAATGGTATAGTTGAGTCTTGCATCCAGGCCTCAGATTCCTTATTACGTGTTCCTCGCTGGGTGGAGGAATATTTCCCTGGGTATAAGAAATAGCTTGCCATAGGGATTTCTCTTAATTAGCAGAGAACTAGACCACCTGGGAATGGAACACATGTTGGGATCTTGTGGTAAAGTCAGTGACGCCAGGAGTAAAGACAGGGTTTAGATAGATACATTTATCCATTAAATAGAAGCTTTAACTCCTTACCAATATTGTGAAGACTCAGGCCTGCTTATACAAAAATTTGGTAAGAAAAAGGTATTTTTTAATTTTAATTTAATTTTATTTTATTTTATTATTATACTTTTAAGTTCTAGGGCACGTGTGCATAACATGCAGGTTTGTTACATATGTATACTTGTGCCATGTTGGCGTGCTGCACCCATCAACTCGTCAGCACCCATCAACTCATCATTGACATCAGGTATAACTCCCAATGCAATCCCTCCCCCCTCCCCCCTCCCTGTGATAGGCCCCAGTGTGTGATATTCCCCTTCCCAAGTCCAAGTGATCTCATTGTTCAGTTCCCACCTATGAGTGAGAACATGCGGTGTTTGGTTTTCTGTTCTTGCCATAGTTTGCTGAGAATGATGGTTTCCAGCTGCATCCATGTCCCTACAAAGGACTCAAACTCATCCTTTTTTATGGCTGCATAGTATTCCATGGTGGATATGTGCCACATAAGAAAAAGGTGTTTAATCGTGTTTTCTGGACTCCTACCATATTTCCCCATATTAGTTCATGCACATATAAAAAAAATTTGAATCTAACTCAATGACAACAGCTCCCCACGCCAAAAAAAATTTTAAATTCCAAGAATTTCATCCTTGCCTGTCCCGCAGTATTGCTGTTTTTCCAGAAGCCAAATTACAAGTTGTAAAAGAGGAAAGCTGTTTATGAGGCCAGCTAAATAGTGATAGAGTCATTTCCTCAAATCATACTTATCTTTTAATCATAATGCCGTAAAGATAGATTAAAAGCAGTTGTTTGCTAGGGTATTAAGTTCCAGTACAGAATTAAATTGATTCTGTCTAAAAAATTCACAGCCCCACCTTTGGTGTTAACATATCTTTACAGATTCAACTTTATAAAGATGTATTAATTGTGATTAGTTGCTACAATCTACATAATATTCTTGCCTATATTATAGAAATTTCTTTCCAAAATTTAAAGAGCTGTTTGTTCTTTCATATTTTAATTATATTGGCTAGTTAAACTAGCTGTAAGTGAAAAGAGGTAATGGCTGAGGATTTTGCACTGACACCAACTCTGTTTTGTAGTTGCAAACTAGAAACAGCCTGGTCTGACAGCGGTGGAACTGGCCACCTGGGAACAAGTGGGAAACTGAGGATGGCTGAGGGCCCTCCTTCCTCCTTGCCGCCCTCAAACAACACCTTTTGTTAGAACAACTTCAGTTCATATCCACAAGACAACTCTCAGAGATCTGTTCTACTCACTGGATTGTGCACTTAGTCCCCTGAAAATATCCTTGGAGTCTCATTTTGCTTCCCAGGAGCCAAACAAATGTGGCAAAGGATGGGAAGAAGAGAAGATGAGGACGAAAACTCAAGTATCACTCGGTTCTTCTAGTGATGACAATAGAGATGTATGTATATACATGTGTATGCATGTATGTTTGTGTTTGTGGGTCCATGTTTACATCTATGCATTTGATAATTAGTTAGTTAGTTAGTTAGTCAGTTAGTTAGTTAGATAGAGTCTCACTCTGTCACCCAGGCTGGAGTGCAGTGGCACAATTTTGGGTCACTGCAACCTCCACCTCCCGGGTTCAAGTAATTCTTGTGCCTCAGCCTCCTAAGTGGCTGGGATTACAGGCATGTGCCATCACAACCAGTCAATTTTTCTGGTTTCAGTAGAGATGGGGTTTTACCGTGTTGGCCAGGCTGTTCTCAAACTCCTGACCTCAGGTGATCTGCCCACCTCTGCCTCCCAAAGTGCTGGGATTACAGATGTGAGCCACTGTGCCGGCCTTATTTTAAAGAAAAAACTCAGCACACAAAGCACCTCTTGGTTTACAAAACCATTGATCTATTCTCTATAATATGCATGTATGTATATGTATGTCAAGGAGGGGATGTTACCCTCAAGATACGATGTACTCTACTTAAGCAGTTATGTACTATACCCCTAACGTAAGGATGGCAATTCAAAATCCTAAACCAATTTTTAAACTATTCCTAGACTGAGCTGCTTTTTATTATATAGGGCTTGATAGTATGGATGTTTGTCCCCTCACCAAATCTCATGTTGAAATGTGATCCCCTACTTGGAAGGTGGGGGCTAGTGCGGGGTGTTTGGGTCATGGAGGTGGATCCCTCATGAATAGCTTGGTGCCCTCCTTGTGGTAATGAGTGAGTCCTTGCTCTACCTCACTCATGCGAGAGCTGATTGTTTGAAAGAGCCTGGCACCTCCTCCCCTCTCTTGTTTCCCTCTCTTGCCATATGACACATCTGCTCCCCCTTTGCCTTCCACCATGATTGTCAGCTTCCTAAGGCCTCACCAGAACAGGTGCTGGTGCCATGCTTCCTGTGCAGCCTGCAGAACCATGAGCCAAATAAACCTCTTTTCTTTATAAATTACTCAGTCCCAAATGTTCCTTTGTATCCATACAAAGTGGACTAACACACGGCTCCTTTATCAAAATGCCATTGTATAGTTGCCACTCATGACAATACTGAGTTCTCTAATTGGCAGGTTTCCAGTCTGGGCTCATGAAGATGGATCTTAAAGAGAAAAGCCAAAGGTAGACATCTTTCAAATTTAAAAAGGGATAGTCTCCCAACACCAGTAATAACCAATAACAACTGACCAAGGGTCTATCTTGTGCTGGGTAGCACGTGAGGACCTTTATACAAATCACCTAGAATCCTTAAGACCATCCTGCAAGGCAGGAGTTATTCACTTATTCAATGGATAAATAAGAAATTGGATGGTTGACTGATTTGTCCAGGGTCACACAGAAAAAGCCAATAAAGCAAACTGGAATATGTCCAGGGCCAAAGCCCATGCCACTTCACTTGGGCAGGACTGCTTGCTCTTACAAATGTCTCTTGGGGATACTTTTTTCCCATTTACTATTATTTATTCTGAACTTCACGAAAAATATATGGCAATTGTAGAAAATTTAGAAGATATGGATTAACCAAGATATAAAAAGAGAAAGAAATATTATTACCCTAATTACCAATAAATTACCACCATTAACATATTGAAGTGTATTATTTCAGATTTTTATTACCTCTATATCTATACAGTGGTACATAGATAACTATATCGTAACTATTTTATAGGTACTATATCTGTCTATTTTATATATCTATATATCTATCCAAGTAGCTTATATCTGTAAGTATTAGTCTGTTCTTGCATTGCTATAAAGAAATACCTGAGACTGTTTAATTCTGCAAAGAGGTTTAATTGGCTCACAGCTCCACAGGCTGTGCAGGAAACACAATGCTGGTATATTCTTGGCTTCTGGGGAAGCCTTAGGAAACTTACAATCATTGCAGAAAGCAAACAGGGAGCAGGCATGTCACATAGCCTGAGCAGGAGCAAGAGAACGAGGTACCACACAGTTTTAAACAGCCAAATCTCACAATGAATTACTCACTATCATGAGGACAGCACCAAGGGATGGTGCTAAACCATTTATGAAAAATTCACCTCCATGATCCAATCACCCCCAAGCAGGCCCCATCTCCAATACTAGGAATTACAATTCAGCATGAGATTTGGGTGGGGACATGCATCCAAACTCTATGACTATATTTTGTGCCATCTGATCTCTTTTAACTGTCAAATATTCCATCTAGGTATGTGTTATTTTTAACAAGAAATGAAATGATTATAAATACTGCTTTTTCCTTTTTTTTTCTTTTTCTACTCAGTACACTCTGAACTTACTATATTCTTACACATCATTTTTGTTACGGCAATTTGGTGAAAAAACATCAGTCCGCATCTGTTTGTGTGACCACAATGTGTAAGGGGCCATCAATTCAGGGGCCTCATGAACATATAACAGAGCTGCACAGGACCAACTTGTGTAGCTGCAGTATAATGCACTCTACCAATCTCCTGTTGTTGACCATTTAAGCAGCTCCCAATTTATTTATTATTATTAACAATATTGCAATAAGTATCACTATATATTTAATACACAATCTTGTACATTAATGGAATTATTTTAAATATTTCTTCAGAAAAAAACTTCAGAGGCATAATTACTCAGCCAAATACTCTTCAACATATACTTAAGATTTGGGGAACATGTTACCAAATTGTAATATGATTTTGCTATTCAGTACTATTTTATCAGTTTACTACTCCCTTACAGGTCAATGTGAATAAAGCTGTTTTCCAGGATACAGTGGCTGAGTAGAATAACAGATTTGTGGCTATTCAGTCCCCATATCCATGCCAATTCAGGGAATATCATTAGCCTTTGAAGTTCAAAGAAACACCACCACCACAAAGGTGTATTGTTTTTATTTGTATTTCTTTGATTGTTAGGCTGACCATTTTTCATATACATGTAAGTATATTCATGAACATATTTTAGTGTGGACATGTATGTGTGAATTGCCCAACACCTATTTTGAGTGGGTAAACTCTCAAAAATCAATTCAAAATTACATATTCATCACCTATATGAGAATAGTACCTCTTATTAACTAGTACCTCATTCAACCAAATTTCACTGAGTGCTTACTACAACTGACATTCATGCCAGCACACTGATTGTCTATAGCCTTCTGATTGTTTGCTGCCCATACTGAACTGGTAGTTAAATATTTTAAATATCACCCTAGTATTTACTATCTGCTAAAGTTCCATTCTGACATTGGAAATTTAGCAGTGAACAAAAACTCAAATCTCTGTATTTATGACACTTACATTCTGACCTAAAGATACATGTATAAAATATATAGTATCTCTGGAGAGTATACCAAAGGTAAAGTAAGGCTTAAGCTCCTTTCAGCTCACATAGAGACACAGCACATAAAATATGCAACAATTATAAGAAAAGATTATACTCAGCTTTAGGACATATTCATTTCATTGTAAGCCTATGAATACATTGATCAGTCTCAGCAGAACCCTGTCCAGATCTGCCATACTTCCCATTTCTCCTATTCTCTACCTGTGGGCTGAAACACTGCATTTTCTTTCCTTGGAAACAAGTCTTTCCCAGTAAGATTTTGGGCAGCACATTATGCCACCCCCAGGCCTGCTGGCGGCGGAGGAGGACAGAGCGTCTCCAATCTGCTCTTTTCTTTCAGGCATTCTAATTGGAAGTCCTGCCTGGAACACATGGTCAGAGCGAAGAGCCAAGAGCAGAACAAAGGACAACCGCTCACACGCATTTCTTCTCAATCTGGTCTCGGCTTCCTGGCTCAGCAGGGAGGTCAACGCTGCAAAATACTAAATGGTGAAGGGTCAGCAGGTGGTGACTGGCCACATCCCTGACAAGCCCTGGACATGAGAGAAGAAAGATTGGCTAGATAGATTTTTAAAGGAACTAAAATGGAGACTGGAAAATTAAGATAAAATGGAAGAGGGAAAATTAGTGGGAAATTCACTACTCTAGACTTTCCTGCCTAACGCCCTTCCAGGATTTAAAACTGCTGAGAGAAGCTACGGCTTTTCTTTCCAAAAAAACAAAAAAAACGTGCTAAGGAGATATTCTCCTGACATTGTGAAAAAAATATCGAGGTAGAAGTAGCTAGATTTGGATTTTAAGCCAAGCTCTAAAATAAACTTATCTTGTGATCTTGAGGATATATCCTTGCTTCCAAGGGCCTCAGTTTTACTTAGTGTGAAATGGACTATAACCAGTGGATTGTATCAAGAGCTCTTTCTTAGTCTGTTGTGTAAGGACCTCTCTCACCAACCCTGTGAAATCTAAAAAATTAAAATTTAAATTCAAAAAATGGCATGTGAAATACTGTATGAAAGTACAGTTTTCTTAGAATAGAGGGCTTTCCTCAGATTTGCATAGGGCCCCCGAAGGTGAGAAAGGAGACATTGGATTGATGAACCCTGTGATTCTTTATAATTCTTAGAGAAGAAGGTTTCATACTGTCATGTGGGTCCCTATTGGGAAATCAGAATTCTCCCAAGGAAGTTGTCTATATCAGACAGTCTCTAGCCAATAGAACTTTTCCCCAGTACCCAATCCACTGTACCTCCAGCAAGAGGAGGACTTTGCTAAGAAGTGAAGCTTGAAGTGTTGAAAATCTGGGCTGCCAACCCTTCCCCGCCCCTGAAACTCACTGTCCAGCCTTCTTGCCAGCCTTCACCTTTTCCATTCCTCCTGGCCACTAGAGAAGTACAAATCCCACTCATCATCATAGACAAGTCACCTGCTGACTCTTTCATGGCCAGAAAGACAGAAGTCAGTGAGAAATAATGTATGATCTGATCTAGGAATGTCTTTACCTAATTGTTTAAGAATAAAAACAGCCAAATATCTCTCCTACAGATAATCCACGTGTCAAAGACTGATAGACGGGAGTAGAAATAGAAGTCTACCTGCAAATGTTTCATGAAGCTTTTTCCAAGGCAGCTGATCCACAGACATTTTATTCGACATTGCCTTAAAACTCCTGGATCTCACCAAAGACTTTTATTTTTCCCACCCCTATTTGAAGCACATGTGCGTGGACATGCACACACACACTCCACACATGATTACTTTTTTAAAAAGTAAAGTAAATGTTAAAAAGACAGAGGGAACAAGAGTACATATCAGAAATTCTGGAGACTCGTTTTTGTTTGTTTGTTTGTTTGTTTTGACAGAGTCTTGCTCTGTCATCTAGGCCAGAGTGCAGTGGCACAATCTCAGCTCACTGCAATCTCTACCTCCCAGGTTCAAGAGATTCTCCTGCCTCAGCCTCCCAAGTAGCTGGGACTACAGGTGTGCACCACCATGCCTGGCTAATTTTTTTCTTTCTTTCTTTTCTCTTTTTTGGTACTTTTAGTAGAGACGGGGTTTCTCCATGTTGCCCAGGCTGGTCTCAAACTCCTGACCTCAAGTGATCGCCTACCTCATCCTCCCAAAGTGCTAAAATTACAGGCATAAGCCACCACTACACAGTCCCTTTTTTTTTTTTTTTTTTTTTTGCATACAGAATTTTGAAAATGGGATCGAACAAAAAGGAAGAAGAGGAAACAAAGAAGAGGAGGAAATGGAATCCTCTAAAAGTTGTCATATGCACTTCACAAGAAAACACTTTAATTGAGAATCTTAAAAGCAATAAATATCCTCACATCAGTGTAGGTCAAGTTTTACCAAAAAGGTGTCAATCAGGAACTAAGTTACAATTTTTTAAGTGGTTAGAGCTGTTTAGATTTCAGAATTGTGGCTAATCTACTGTGGGTTCCCAATTACTGTCTCTTTGTTTTATTTTATTATTGATTAGGATCTTAACCAAGATATGAGATAATTATCATCATCTGTAAGCATTTATTGATTGTCATTTGCAGAAGATGGGGCACTTGCTTAAGATCACAAAGCTTTTCTCATTCGCTATTTATAAGCTATAGACAATGCAGAAGTTAGAAACACTGCATGAGCAGAACATTGTATCAATCCCTTGTCATTCACAATAGAAATTTAAAATATTTCTGTTTTAATGTGAAATTTAGGAGGGAGGACAAATTTGTTGCCTGTCTGATATCCACTCTTCCATTCCTTTTCTGGTTAACATTCCTTCCCTTCCTCTTTCATTCTTCACGTTAGTCATTATTTTCTCAGGGAAGTCTTCCTTGCCCGTCCTAACTAGTCCAACTTGCCTTACTAAAGCTTTTCATGGTCATGGTATCATGTATGTTTCCTACACTAAAAATACATAATTATTTGCATGATATTTTAAAAATAATACCTTACTCCACACTAGACTGTAAGTTCCCTGAGGCAGAGACTGATTCTTGTTTTTCTCACTATGATTTCTCCAGCAATTAGCAGCAAAGCATTAGGCATACAGTGGGTACCTAGTAATACATATTGATGGGATGGGTGGATGGATGGATAATTGATTTACTATCAGAGAGGTTATTAGTGTCAGACTTAGGTTAAAGTGAAAATAAGGCTATGTCTCATTTTACATAGAGATAAGAGCAAATACATATGGGTGAGAGATTCTAAGATATTATTTACAGTAGCTACATCCAGTGCCACAGTTCAGGTCTCCAGGTGTGCTTACAATAAGTGGAATAATTTGGAAATCTCAGTTTCCATTTTGAACAAAACCAGTTTAGGAACTCTGAAAAAGAAGATAATGCAAAAATGTACTAAACCTTGAAATAAAAACAAGATTAATCCAGAAAGATCCTCTTTAATCTTGGGCATATTCTCTTTTTTTTTCTTTTTGGGGAAAATTGTAGGAAAACTGAGCTTGGGAAAGATTTTTTGGCAAGTGATGGGTGAACTGGGTGAAGTCGTATCTCAAATGAGCTCATTCAACAGCTTTAAAAAGTGGCCATTGGAAAAAAAAAAAGAAGAACAGAAAACCTTTTCTGCAAAGAGATTTTCTATTCTTTCTCTCCTGGCCAATATCTCAAAAATAATTAAATGCATGCAAATAAGTAAAGGAAACCAAAGAACTTGTAACTAATATGAGTCATCCTAAATGTATGAACAAAAAGAAACAGAGAAGAGGAGGGGATGTAATCCATTAAACTCTCCAAGTATCTAAGACCTGCCAACAACAGCAAAAATGAAAAATTAAAACCTTACCTTTTTGAAGTTCATCCATTACTAATTGAAAGGTAAGAAGTCTGATTCTCTATGCCTTAGGAAATAAAGACTTAACAGATGTCTTTATTGAAGACGCTGCTGTTCTAAAGGGAAAGAAGATGGATAACTCTTCCTAAGCCCTTTTGTCATGTCATATCCAAGTCCTGTCACCTAAACCTGATACACAATTAAACAATTGGCTGGGGTGTTGTCTTGACAGATTATTTGCCAGGCTGGAAATGAAGAGATATTTGCAGCACTATTCACCTCTCTTTCTGGAAATGTTCCTAATGAGCAACATTACCAGCAGGAATTGTTCTTGTGTTTGCGAACATCGCTCTCAATGGAATGGGGAAAGTCAACTTGAAAGCTAAACTACACAAATTAAAGGAATAAATAAGTATGCTAAAAGAAAAGAATGGCACGAAAGAGGGAGATTAAATGGTTCTTTCATCTGAAAAATACTTCAAATTAATCAGATCACTATAAAATCCATTAGAGATGAATATTTTTATTAACAATATTCTAATTTGTTCATTTAGATATTTTAATGAATTTTACTTTGCACCCATGTTTTAAACCTTTTATTCAAAGCAGCCATCTTTAAAAGTTCATTATTGCTTTGATGTGATAAAGGACTTCATCAACACATGTTAATGAGGCTTAAGGCCTGAAAGAAATCATGTTTGCTTCCGCACATACCTCCAACTTAAGCAGATGCGAGAGTGTCATATGATAATTTCTACTTCATTCTATGTCAAAACATGTGCATGGTATGGAATCAGCAATTATTCTCAAATGAGCATTTAAGCATTTTTATCACTATGATAAAGAAATGCCAAGCAAGACTTTGTACATGTACTGGTGCATGGGCATGCACAAGTGTATCCATATCTATACATTTTCATATATATAAAAGTGTGAGACCTTTATGTGTGTGTGTGCATGTTCATATACGTATATACACATGTTCATATATATGTATATATGACATGCATTTGTACATCTAGAATATTATGCAAACATGGTTGTATAAATGTGTCCATATGTGTTTATATATGTAGTCTTGTCTCAGTTATTACAATTAAGACCATGTCTGCCATTTAACTTTTCTTTCTTCTCACAAGAAAAAGGGGAGAAATCAGAGAAACGACTCCCTAAATACTACATACACAGTTTTATAACTTTATTATACATATGCTTCATCTGGACTACTTGTAAAATTTACTAATTTCTAAGACATAAGATTCTGCATTGCAACAACTCCCTCAATGGTGCTAATGCCTGGTAACACACTATAAACACACTGACCTTGTGGCCAGGCCAATTTTAGACAAAATTACCATCAGGGATGTTTGCCTCTAAGAAAAGGTCAGCAAACTCCAGTCTACTCCAGTCCATATTTTCATTCACCCTGAGAGCTGAGAATGATTTTTACATTTTCAAATGGTTGAAAAAAGTCAAAGAAATAATATTTCATGACATGTGAAGACTATATGAAATGCAAACATTCATCAATAAAGTTTTATTAGAATACAGCCACATTTGTTCTTTCATGTCTCGTCTATGGAAGTTTTCTGGCAACACTAGAGGTGGTTTTCTGGCTACAACACCAGTCGTAACAGAGACAATATACCCCACAAAGCCTGAAGTATTTGCTCTCTGACCATTAACAGAAAAAGTTTTCCAACCCTGTCCTAGAGCCGCTTCCCTATTCTGTCAGTGGTCTTTACGCCCACATGGGGCATACTGTTCTGCCTCTTCCAGCCTCCCCATGTTCTTAAAGAAGGAACTGACAATATACACTCTTCATCTTCAGGAATTTTCTCATTGTATGTCTTGGCTCTTATCGTAAATTTAAATATTATTTCCACTATTAAAAAAATAAAGGAAAGCTCAATGAAGAGATGAGAGAAAACAGAAATTCTCCATTGGTATCCTTGAAATAATACCATAACAGAATGAGTGGCTTGATAGCACAGACACCTCCTCCTTCCCAGAGTTACCCAAGGAAAGTTAGGGACTCCAGAATGTCAGGAGGATGGTAGAGAAAAAAAAAATCAAGACTTTTTGAAATATTGACTTCAAAGTTTAGTCCAAACTCAAAATCAATGACTTATTGATTTATATTTTCTACTTTGCCTAGCTAGAAGTCTATAGAGATATATTCCCCTGTGCCTTTTACCCACAAAATGCATCCAAAAACCAACTTCTGAGTCCAATACAGAAACAATACCTGTATAAAAACGAACTACATTTGAGGACTCTGAATCCTTCTTTTGCAGCAGTGATCATAATGGTAATCACAGTGACACTTCTGCGATTATCTCTTTAATATCTACTTCTTTCCAGGTTTTCTCATCTTGGGTCCTCATCTGAACCACAAAACCCCCAAAATACACTGAGAATTATTTTCTCAATTATCTCAAGAGATGTGACTCTATGCAACTGTGGGAGCTAATGATTCTGCTGATGTGCGTCTGTTATTTGTTTAACTGAAGCCTGCAGGACAGGGAATTAGCTGGAAAGATAGGCTTGAGGTGGGGAAGCAAGGGCAAGTTAGAATCAATCACAAGACTGACCTGGAATTCACACTGGTCTTTGATCATTTCCAAGGCTCAAACCTTGAAGACAGAGATGCCTGCTATGGCCCATGCAGCCATACAGGGTTCTTTGCTTAGAAGAACCTCATGCTTATTTTAATGCTCTGCTATTTCCATTTTAAAATTTTAAATAATTTTTTAATAAAATAGACCTCATTTTCATTTTACGCTGGGCTCCACAAATGATGTAACCAATCATGCCTGCTGGAGAAACTGGTGCTCCTCATCATACACTTGGCTTAGGAGCTGGCGGAGCAGAAGCAGAAAATTCAACACCATCTGCAGACACTGAGGACCCAACTATCACCCGACACCCACAAGAGAAACCAGCAGGTAAACATGTGCGAGCTCCAGTGTGGTCTCATGCCTAGCAGTGACCTCCTCACAGAAAAGAAATATGTCTGCTCCTCCACTTCCACTTTCCAAATCCACGCCCCCCACCCACAAACACACACACAAAACTTCTTCCGTGGCCCACAGTAACAGGGAACAGGGAACACTACAGAGAACACTACAGAGAAAAGAATTCTGGGAAATTCAATTCAAGCTCAATGACGTAAATCTGCTGCGAACCTACCATTCAAGCAAAGCCTTTGTGTGGACAAACCATTTCAGACAAATCCAGTGGGAGGCAGCAAGTGGAATGAACAAAAAACAAAAAAAAAAATTGGATTCAAAGCTCAGATCTACCACTTATTGACTAAAACTCTAAGCAAGTCAATCTCCCTGAGGTTCAGGTAACTCACCTCTAAAGTAAATATTTACTTTACTTGAAGAATCACTGTGAGAATTAGGTAAAATATTTTTAACATACTTAAAACTGTTCCAGGAAATGCTGCTCAAGCTTAAGAAAAAAATTCTGCATTCATAGGTAAAACGTATAGACAAATAATCAATCTGAAGAATGGTTTATGGGACTTAGTTGAGAGGATTACGGCCCTTTTTAATCCTGTTGCAGTCACCACTAATGGAATCTCCCCAAATCTCCCTGGAACACCCCAAATGACAGAAAAAAGTAAATGTGTTCCTCCAGCAATTTCTTGCAAAACTCCATTAAGTCTTATTTTATCCTGAAAAATCCATGTGACTCTTATATTCTGTTATAGAATTGTATTTCTTTGAATGTAAAAATTATATGTTAAATTATTTAGCAATTAGTTACCAAATGCAAATATTTTAAGGATGTACTGATGAACAAAGAAGCAATGATCCCATCTACCTAGAAAATGAAAAGTACAGAGGTTCTAGAATAGGGAATTCTGCAGCCACAACTCCAGCTCTCAGTAGAGTCAAGGCTAAAGCCAATATGATTATGCAAATGAGCTACTTTGACCATAAAACCCTCAACAAGTACGTAGGCCTCCCGCAAGAAGCCCTCTCAGAACCAGTGAATCCTGACCTTTTAGTTTCACAGCACCTTTTACCTAGACTTCCTTCAACATAATTCATGGGCTAATCACCACCCTCCCGAAGCCCAGAGTCTGCAGCCCTGGAAGGCTAGGACAGTATTTTAAGTGTAAAATAAATTACTCATAGAAAGCATGCTCAATAAATATGTGTTAATCACTAGATGATTACTCTTCTCACCATGAATAATTGAGAAAAGCAAAAATTACCCCAAATGAAAACTAAACAACATTTCAAATCTAAGGACTGAAAGAAAGGGTGATTAAAAGCCATTGCATTATGAGAAAGTATGTTTCTAGTGTAAAAAAATATAGTTTGCCAAGCATTCCAGGTTTATTTTGATTCAAAACGGGATTAGACAGTTAAAAAAATATACGATTTTTTTGTTCTTCACGATTTTGATCATCCCCAGGGGGTAGAAACTGTTCTGGTGTCATCTTTCCATCTTCATTCAGTGAGTTTTATCAGTATGACTCAGACAGAAAATGTCCTGTAAGAGTTGGATTTACTTTGGTCTAAAAAGAGAAAATCTGTGAGACTGTGACAGTGTTGCTAAATCAAGAAAGATTTTTTTTTCCTTTCTTTTAATTAACAATAAGTGATTCTATGTGTATTTTTAGTGTACTTTTTCCCAGCTGAACACGGGTCATAAACCTTGACAACCCCTGATTTTGTTTTTTGTACTAATATTCTCAAGTCCATAGATTTTAGTAAAATTACCAACAACTTTTCTTGATTCTGTGATATTCAGTGATCACTGTATGTACAGATTGAGTTCCACAGTGGCAAATAAGTATGAATAAATATTTTAGGTACCTTAATAGACTTCTTTGTATCATTTTTTTTTCTTAATAAGAGAACATTCTTGCCACATTGGTCAACTGCAGCTACCAAAAGTGGTTTTAGATGGTTCCCCCAATATGGAATTTGAATAACTTCACAATCGACTCCCCTGATGCACTGTTCACTCTATCTTCAATGTCCTTACTCTATTTCTGAATATTCAAGTGTTGCTGCCTTTCATTTCTCAGCTTACACACTGCCACCTCCATGAGGTCTTTCCAGATATCCCCTTCACTGTAATCGAGCCATAGATAGTAGTTAGCATTATTAATACTATTACTGTCACCGATGTATACCTCTAGCTTGACTGCCCTAAAACAGAATTCCAAAATACTAGCCCATGTACTTGGGGCCTTCTCACCGTCTTTCTCTGCATGCCCCTCTTGCACCATCACCTGCCACACATTTTGGACTCACTCCGACTTCAGTAGTGGGAATTGGAAAAGCAAAGTCTGAGAAGCCCTAGTACCACCGCCCTGATCAATAACAGTAGCTCATTGCCACCTTTGATCATCATGTGAATTTCTTGCTCAAATTAGAGATTATAGCAATGAGCAATGCTTCCTAATTTCATTTTCTCCCCCTTTTCAGGATCTTTGATATGTCACCATTTTCAGTCCCAGAACAGCCTAAAATCTAATTTTTGCCAGCTGATCAAATGGACTGTGAGGAGAAATCCATAAGTAAGACCCAGGTGTCAGACTAATAAATCTTCAGAGAATTGTGTTTAAATTCCATTGAGATGATAAAAGTTCGCTAACTAGAATCCACGTATAATTACAGCATATTTTTCATCACTAAAATTCCATTGTCATTAAGCCATTATCTGAAAGATTAGCCCATGATCACTTCATATGAAAACTACTAACTGAAAATGTAAGGAGGCATTTCAATTTATTTCATTAAAAATGTTACATCATTAGGTGTTATTGATGAAGTTAATCATGATAATAAATTAGACTTTATGAAACTTTATTTAAAGAATTTAGATTGTTTTCTACAACAAAACTTGTTTGAATAATCTCCCGTAATTACCAAAGAGGGCATTGACTGCTCATATTTTAAAGAGAAAAAAGGAACAAATTAGTTACATGATATACCATCCATGTTTTCAGGAAGGAAGAAAAACAGGAGACAGAAAAAAAAGAAATTGGAACTCAAAGTACTAGCTCTGAAATCCAAGTATACAGACCTTACCCATTTTTATCTTTACCTTTTCTTCCACCTTCAATGTGGCCCTTAACACAATGTAAATATAAAATTTGCTTTTTGATACAACTCACAAATAGTTTACTAAAAAGTATTTCATCAGTGTAATTTTCTAGGTAACTTTTTAAACCTTTAGTTTATTTTTTTAACTTAAAAACCTTTAAAAAAGCATTAGTATAATTTCTTAAGCTGTGTTTGCAAATACAGTATATGAAACACGTAAACTTCAATCTCAGTGAATCCATTTCTTTTACCACATTTTAATCTCCTTGAAGATAAGAATATTTCGTGTATCTCTTTATCCTGAAGAAACTGTATCACAAAGAGTCAGTGTTTAAAATCATTTATACATTCCCTAGTTTATTTTGAGAAGGCTTAGGATGGAATTCTAAATTGGTTACCGAACAATGCAAACATCTTCAATACTTATCATGGATAAGCTCTATAGTATTGTTAATATCACTGATATAAAGATAAACTTTAGAATATATAATCTGAAAAATATTTTTTAAAATACCACCTTAGGAGCAGACTTTAATTATTATTATTTTTCCCTTTCTATTAATGCTGTCAATAAAAGTCTATTTACTTAAAGATTCCAAGTGGGAGACAATCAACTTTCAGATTTAGTGCTGCCAGTCTGAATATCTTCAATTCCTCACTGCTAGCCCAGCACATCGAAGGTGTTAAGAAATGTTCTTAATCAAAAATAAAGATTCACTGCATATTATATTATGTGCATGTGGGCAAAGACAAAACTAATGATACAGGATTGTAAATTTGTATTATTCCTGAAACAACTTGGTGTTTTCATCTTCAACTTTAGCAAAGACCTATACGTGAATCAGCTAACTGGTATTTGACTTGCAGTACAATTCAGAATCGTGACACTCATTGGCAGGCGCAGAAAGTATGGTAAGGACTATGCATATCGGAAATCAATGCCCCTTAAGAAAATAATACAGTAAGATATAAATCCAGATATTCTGCCAGCTGACTCAAGTTCACTTAAACTGAACCCTACAATGAGGAAGGCCTGATTGAACAATCAGGAGGAGGCTGCGAATTCTGTCCCCCTGCTACCAAGTTGTAAAGGTATCCCACTCTACATGTTTTCAGAGGGTCACCTTTGATGAGAGAGGGAGAGAAGGAGAAAGAGGAGAGAGGATGATAATATAATGTCTTGCTTAGGCAAGAGAAAGAACTTCCTATAAACGTTGGAGGTAGAAAATCCTCCCTGTATAACAGGCATGGTTTCATAACATTCCTGAAACAGACAAACCATGAATTGCAATGAACATTTCATTCTTTCAGAATGCCATAAGTACTAGAAGTTAATTTATGGACTCGCCTGAAATGCAGATGCTCAATCTGAGTCCTCTGACAGCCTCACCATTTTAAAAGCAAGTTGTATCCAGCGCTCTTGAAGATGGAGAGGCAGCCGAGAACCACCTTCCCTAATTGCCTGATGAAGACTCCTCTTGAGTTGAGACACCAGCTTACTGGTTATTGTCTCTAATGAGTAAATTTGCAAGCCTCCCACTTTAAATGACTTGTGTGCATTTATTTTCCACAAATGAAGAGGTTGGGTAAAAGATTTTCTAATTTAGCCTGATCTTTTACACATTTTTAGACACAGCAGAGAAAAACAACTTTTAAAAACTGGCTGATGTATTTTAATGTTTTTGTTGTTGTTTTCTTTTTTGGGCAGGGAGATAAATAATAGGGCAGGGAGTTCTTTGTGAGGTTTTTCTGCCCATTAACAATTATATAACAAAGATGCCCCAATCTGCATTTTATATCTGCATGTTATTGACATTCATACTCCTAGGACCTGTCTAGCTGTCGAAGACTGGCTTTTATTTTTTTCCTAGTATTTGGAGTCTCAAATGGACAATGACAGCAGTCCCAGCCTTACTGAAGCTCATCAAACTGCCTCATTCAAAGTGATGACTGAGTTGGATTAAATCCAAGGACTCAGCTACCAGTATTAACCCATCAAATGTTGCAGCTCCTCAGATGCTCTAATCATTAGGGTGGGATTAATAGGCACGCTCTGCCACAGCCTCAATGCCTAGGAAATCATGCCAGGAGAATGCAGACGTTTAAACAGGCTGAACTTTAATCACACCAGGCAAAAAAATGACAGTTTGGAAATTAACTCAGGAGGATAAAGTTGGAAAGAGATTAAAATAGCCTGGGTGTTTATCAACAGATTGTACAATATTAGCCAAGCACAATCCCCAAACTTCTAGTGAGAATCCCTGGGGTGAGTGCCTTCCATGTTCTTTCTTTGAAAACAAACAATGAAGGATTTGCATAGGCCCCCCAAAAAAGAAAGGCAGGTAAGTAGCTAGTGGGATTATAGGTAACAAACACACAAATTTCAGGGAGAAGAAACACGTAGATAAAGACAGAATTGTAAGGTTCTTCAACAGAATTTAAAATGCTTTCTGCACCAAGTCTGCACATGTCCAAATAAATCATGATGCACTTGAGCTATGCTGGGCTACTTTGTTTTTTTTTTCCTGGCTGTAATAAGCATGCTTGATTGTCAGGCCCTGCTGTTCTTAGGGCCAAATCAAAAATACAATATTAACTTCTTTCAAAGATGCAGTCACCAAAGCAATAGAAGAATGCAAATAAATCAATTCTGCATGCTTAAGCCCATCTCCCTTTCATGCAAGCCTGGTGATGGAGAGCGATTCTCTTTCCCCAACTCTGCCTTATCATTTTGAGGTATGAAAAATAGATTGTGTCACCGTAATGAAGCACAGGAAAAGGGAGCTTGTTATAAGCTGATTACAGTTTAGATTGAAGGACTGGTTCTCATTAGCTATTTTAGATTGGACAGCATCCTTGAGCTGTAGTAATTACTGAAAGTAATTTTTGAAAGGGAGGGTGGGGCAGCTGGTGCAAGGAGAAATTCAAACAGTTGCATGGGGGTTGGGGAGAAGAGTGGGAAAAAAGACCCGCAGTCTGCCAGGTTATTACCCCAAATGCTAGGGCACAATGAGGCAGCTGTGCTAGCCACTTTCTTGTCAGGCTATCCAGCAATGAGGAGAGAGTGGTTTGCATGAAGAAATGAGTACAGCATAAGAGGCCTATTGACGGTTCAAGTGGCAGGGTGACTCCCTGGAGTTATGCCTTCGACATGCAGAAGCTTGGTTTTCATCCCACAATAAATGTGATGAAGGCAGGTTTCACTGCTATTTATGGAAGCAGACTTAAAAAGAAGATGCCAAGTGATAGTCAAGGTAAAATGACTGATTTTCTTGCTTCATTAAGGGGATTTGAGAGATTGACCATTTGCCTCATCACAAATAGGATGAAATACACAACCTTGCCAGTCTTGGAGGTATGCTGAGCAAATCTCTGCATGTGTTGTGCCAAAGGCAAGTTTTTGATGCAGAATTTTCTTCAGCATAGGAGAGAAGCCTCAGGGAAGAAAGTGTGTTATTTGTTTGTTGACTTGGGGAAAACTGGGAGGGCTGGTTTCTGGTTCTAGATCTGCCACTCACTAGACAGCCAGAGACCCTGCATAAACCATTTAACCTCTCAGTGTGTCTGGGAAATAAAAGACGCAAATTAGATGTCTTCTAATGTCCCTTATAGTTATGGACGTCTCTGATTCCAGTTATTATCTCTTCTAGCTAGTTAATTTATTGACAGTGAGATAAAAAATATAAAAAGGAAAAACTTCTTTCCTACTAAATCAAGGAACAAATTCTGCAAAAAACTAAAATGAAGGTTTCTTCTAAACATAAGAGATCTGGGTTGCACTTTGATGGGAAAAGAAGAGGCATTTACTGAGATTCTAATGATGCGCCACACTTTATATGCATATTATTTAATTTGATGCCCCAATAACTCTACAAAGGACAGATGAGGAGACTCAAAAGTGCTACATCACATGCCCATGGTGACATGGCCCACAGTGGGAGAAACATGACACAGCCTATGAGGCTTTCCACCCAAATGAGCAAAATGGCCATGAAACAGAAGACTGAGCCAATCAAAATTAGAGGAGGCGTGGACAGCCACCTTCGTAACATGATTTGAGCAGCGTCCAGAGGCTACCTTTGCTCTAAATACCTCTTAAGCTGTCAGAATGCTGCCTGGATTCCTTCCACTAAACTCCTTCTTTTGAGTTAACGAAGCCACCAACTCCAGAAAACCCTGATTAAAATACAAATGTGTTACCTGGGGGTAATAAATTCATTAAGTCATTAGTAAAAATTAACAGTCTTTATAAAATTAACAGGCTGAATTTATCTGATTAGCCAGCTGTTATTCAGGAGAAAACAGATACTAAGGGGAGAACACCAAGTCAAAATTTCGCCTTCAGAGAAGAGTCAGAGAAAGTCTGACACTCTGGCCATTGTTGCAAGGGGCCCGGCCACGTGTGTGCCCCAGTTAGGGTTCCTGGGCAGCTAGACAGTTGCAGGAAGGGCAGGAACAGACGGAGAGTGAAGATGAGAACAAAGTCAAAGAAGGGACTCCAGATGGGGAAATGAGGGAAGAGGGGAGCACCAAAACACATTTTATCACTTGACTGTTTGCTAAAGACTGCAGGTAACTCTCAGGATTCAGGACTTCTACATACATCACTATAATTATAGAATTTAAAAAATAATTTAGTTCAGTGACTTTCAAATTGAAATAACTGAAAACCACTCCCACATCCAAACCTTCAAAATAGAGGAGGCCTACTTTTATCTGTTATCTACTGGGCTTCTGTGTAATATATTGTTTGGAGAAAGGATTCGGTTGCTAAGAAAGAAAGAAAAATATAGGGGAAGGAAGGAAGAAAGGAAG
>NW_012123487.1:124916-146703 GCF_000951035.1 Colobus angolensis palliatus
AGGAAGGAAGGAAGGAAGGAAGGAAGGAAGGAAGGAAGGAAGGAAGGAGGGAAAGAAGGGCTGGAGGAAGGGAGGGAAAAAGGAAAAAAAAACTGGAAGAGGGAAAGTAGAAAACAGAAGTTTAGAAACTAGTGATCTAATCCAGGAATTGGCAAACCTTTTTTAGTAAAGGGCTGGACAGTAAATATTTTAGGATTTACAGTCATTAGTCTCTGTGGCAGTTTTGAGTAAATGAATGGCTATGACTGTAAATAAAATGTATAAAACCAGGCATTGGCTGACCCCTGATTCTAGGCCAAGGACCTACCACCTTACAGCTAAAGGCAGTGGGGCCCAAAATAGTTAACTGCACAAAGCTACTAAGTGGTTCTGTTAGATGGATACTCAGATCTTCTCCAGTGCATTTTTTTTTTCTGCAGAATCTCAATATAGACCTATTTGAACTTAAAATATTAGTTATACCTTGAAAAGAAGGTGCTCACAGATACTTGGAAACACAGGTCTGAGTTCAGGCTTTTCACTCAAGAGTAAGATCTATTTAGGTTAAAATTGTGGAGTCACAGCCTAGAGAACACTGTTTTCCACAACAATAGAAATTGTGGGCTTGGGCCAGGCGTGGTGGCTCACGCCTGTAGTCCCAGGACTTTGGGAGGCCGAGGCAGGCAGATCACAAAGTCAAGAGATCGAGACCATCCTGGCTAACACAGTGAAACCCCGTCTCTAGTTTAAAAAAAAAAAAAAAATTAGCTGAGCGTGGTGGTGGGTGCCTGAAGTCCCAGCTACTCGGGAGGCTGAGGCAGGAGAATGGCGTGAACTCGGGAGGCAGAGCTTGCAATGAGCCGAGATCGCACCACTGCACTCCAGCCTGGGAGACAGAGCGAGACTCTGTCTGGAAAAAAAAATTGTGGGCTTGGGCAAAGTCACTGAGGAAGAGCAGGAAGCAAGTATGTGTTGAGACATTCAGGGAATGTCTGGTTTGCAATGCCTTAACAGAAAGGGAAGCCAGTTTACACACACACACACACACACACACACACACACACACACTTGCGCACACACAGAGAAAAAAGATAGGAGAATCTGGACAAGTCATAGCACTGAGGTACTTCTTACATTCTTATGGTAGGAGTTGACACAAACTGTCTGTTTTATTTAGAAAACGAGCTGGTATGAACTCAGCAGCAGGGCTGGGGCTCCCACCATGCCTCTGGCTGTGAGCTCCAACAACAATGTGAAGCCTTTCCCCATTCCATTACTTTTTATTTTATTAACTTATTGTTGAAGTTAGAATTCATATTTTTCACATGAAAGTTCGGTACAAAATGTCTCTAAATATCAGAGAATTACCACCTTGTTTTAGCTTACTTAACCTTCTCTGTCCATTCCAACGTCAAATAAGGAGATGGTGAGAGATTATTCATATTCAGTGATTTTCTAGAAAAGGACAGAATAGTGGATAAATGCAACTGAGGTATGACTATATGGTAAAAATATTAATGATCTAGTGAGTTCACATAATACAAATATACTTGTATTCACAATGTAATAATAAGTACCTTGGTTTTCTAGATGAAAGAGTTATATATTAGTTTTTGGAATTTGGTTAACATGATAATAATAACAACAGTCATGTTAGCAAAGGCTAACTAAATGCAGATATTGAGCGGGGTACCTCACATACGTGACCTCATTCAGCTTGCAGAATAGTGTTAGCACCAGCTGGAATGAAGAAGCTGAAGGTGAGCTGTATAAGAAACTTGCCCAAATTCACATGGTTACAAAGTGGCTGGGCCAAGATTTGAACCAGTTACATTTCATTTTTGTAGTTGTTGCATGAAAAATGATTGAAAAGTTCTACAAAAAATTTTACCTGAAGCTTATATTTCTTTTTATATATTGTCCTATATGAACAACCCTGATATTGAGACCACATTTTAAAATTTATTTTTATCATTATCTCAGATTTAAATAGTTAGCTCTAACTTGAAAACCCACCCTCCCAATGCTTTTTTTTGTTTGTTTAATACTTTAAGTTTTAGGGTACAGGTGCACAACGTGCAGGTTTGTTACATATGTATACATGTGCCATGTTGGTGTGCTGCACCCATTAACTCATCATTTACATTAGGTATATCTTTATCTCAGATTTAAATAGTTAGCTCTAACTTGAAGTGTGCGATGCTCCCCTTCCTGTGTCCAGGTGATCTTATTGTTCAATTCCCACCTATGAGTGAGAACATGCGGTGTTTGGTTTTCTGTTCTCGCAATAGTTTGCTGAGAATGATGGTTTCCAGCTGCATCCATGTCCCTACAAAGGACACGAACTCATCCTTTTTTATGGCTGCATAGTATTCCATGATATATATGTGCCACGTTTTCTTAATCCAGTCTGTCACTGATGGACATTTGGGTTGATTCCAAGTCTTTGCTATTGTGAATAGTGCTGCAATAAACATATGTGTGCATGTGTCTTTATAGCAGCATGATTTATAATCCTTTGGGTATATACCCAGTAATGGGATGGCTGAGTCAAATGGTATTTCTAGTTCTAGATCCTTGAGGAATCACCACACTGTTTTCCACAATGGCTGAACTAGTTTACAGTCCCACCAACAGTGTAAAATTGTTCCTATTTCTCTACATCCTCTCCAGCACCTGTTGTTTCCTGACTTTTTAATGATTGCCATTCTAACTGGTGTGAGATGGTATCTCATTGTGGTTTTGATTTGCATTTCTCTGCTGGCGAGTGATGATGAGCATTTTTTCACATGTCTGTTAGCTGTATAAATGTCTTCTTTTGAGAAGTGTCTGTTCATATCCTTTGCCCACTTTTTGATGGGGTTGTTGGTTTTTTTCTTGTAAATTTGTTTGAGTTCTTTATAGGTTCTGGATATTAGCCCTTTGTCAGATGAGTAGATTGCAAAAATTTTCTTCCATTCTATAGGTTGCTTTTTCACTCTGATGGTAGTTTGTTTTGCTGTGCAGAAGCTCTTTAGTTTAATTAAATCCCAATTTCAATGTTTTTTAATTCAGTTTTTGCTCTATCTATCTATCTTCCTCTTCTTCTCTCCCTTGCTGTCTCTCTGCCTCTCTCTCCCTCGCTCCCTCTCTCTGTGTCTCCCTCTCTGTCTCTCTCACTCACACACACACATGTGACCACACAGACACACTGTCTCTTTCTGTTTCCTTTACCTTCATTATCTCTTTGTCCTCATGTGTATGAGCGTGTGGTGTGTCCCATAAAATAATCCTCACCTAGACAAATGCTGTAGCCTGTCCACTGATGATCTCAGCCTCATTCATTCCCTTGCTGACTCTGCAGCCAGAATGATGTTTTCACAATGCTTCAAGACTTCCCTTTGCCTGGAGCTTGACTTTAACACAGCCTCCAGCCCTGCCGCTTCCTCCCTCCTTATACTCCTGGCCTCCCCTTTCCCCAACTGCCCCTTCTCTCTGTTCTCCAGTGACAGAGGCCCACTTTCATTCCTCAAAGGACTCAGTCTCTTTGTCCATAAAGCCTTTTAAATGTGTTGTCCCTCACAGGGAAAACTGTTCACACCTGCAGGCTGGCCCACCTGCTCTGTCCCATCCCAAACCTATTCACTCTTCAGATCTCCATTAAAACAGGCACCCTAGGGGCTGCACTCCCTCATTTCCAGGCAAGGACATTCCTCCCCATGATGCATCTCACAGCAAACAATAGCACTTCCATAATTAGAAATTACATATGGATTGGCTTGATTATTTGTTTCTGAGCCTCCCATGAGACTTAAAGTTCTACAAAGGCAAAGACTATGTTTGTTTTCCCTAATCTTGCATTTTATACTGGGTCTGACATAAAATAGGCAAAAACCATTTGTTAATTAAGTAATTACAACTTTTAATTAAACTGCATCTCTATATTTTCAATACAACTGTCGAAACTTTCTTCCCCAAATTCTGAGCTAATTATAAAATACATTTTAAATTGCATCCTCCTGTCTTAATATCAGAGTGGTTAATATATTAAAATGAACAATTAGAAAGACAATGATAAATGTCAGGTAAAATTGCTTTATGTGCTTTGATTTTGTTTTTGTAGAAAAAAAGTGAAAAGATGAAATTTAGCTGCTTGACATATTCCCAAGCTACTAGAGAAAAATATATGTTGCCCAAGAGAATCAGCTTTTTTTTTCCCTACATAGTCACTGGATGTTTCCTGGGAGAATTCAAACTACTGTGCACAAAAGCACTTTTAACTGGTGCACAGCCTCCCAGGTATACAGAAAATCACAGAGCATAAGTCAAAGATCCGTTAGAGAAACCGAGAGGAGAACTTCACCAACAAACAGCCTCAGGGCCTTGGCCCCATCAGTCCCATTCCATCCTATGTCCCTCGATACAGTTTGGCTGTATCCACACCCGAATCTCATCCTGAACTGTAGCTCCCATAATTCCCACATATTGTGGGAGGGACCCGATGGGAGATAACTGAATAGTGGGGGCGGTTCCTCCCGTTCTGTTCTTGTGGTGGTGAGTAGGTCTCACGAGATCTGAGGGTTTTATAAGGTAATCCCTTTCACTTGGCTCTCATTCTCTCTCTTGTCTGCTGCCATATAAGACGTGCCTTTTGCTTTCTGCCATGATTGTGAGGCCTCCCCAGCCATATGGAACTGTGAGTTCATTAAACCTCTTTTTCTTTATAAATTACCCAATCTCGGGTTTGTCTTTACCAGCAGCATGAGAATAGACTAACATAGCCCCAGAATTAGGCTGGCCTAGAGTTTGGTTTTAAATATCTGTACCCATTGGAACTTTCTACAGAGATCACTGGATGGAATTACTACTCAGCATGGCCCAACCTTGCAGCTTGACTTTACAAGTTTAATATCATGTCCCCATATGATTAATTTTAGTAACTGCCTTTGCTAAACACCTACACCTGAATTAAAATACTAAAGAGAAGGCACACTCAAGTCATTCCCCAATGAACAGATGGGCCCCAGTGTTTCCAGCTATGGACTGTATGAAGCAACAGATTGTGCATCTTTTCACAAATCCTCAAATTAGAATTTTTATGGCATCATGAATTCAAAGATGAAGTCTGTTTTCCTGCAAAGGAGATTTTGTGCTGACCTGATGCCAGCCTCTAAGCCTCTTCCTCTAGTGGGACACTTTGCAAAGAAAAAGTGCTTTACCATCTATTCAATTAGCTATTGCTCACAACCATTCTGGCAGTTAAGATGACTGCTATCTACCTTTCATGATTCAGTTACCTTGCTCAAAACATACCCTGAACAATTTCTTGGTGTCTGATTTCAGACCAGTTCAACTGGACTAGCCCCATCTGCAGCAACGTATTCTACGTCCTCTTAGGAACACACCTGACTACCACGGTATTAATATTGGGCTAGGCACCTGAATGCCCCTTGGTGTTTGCAAGATACGCATGCAGAGGACTTCTGCCATGACCTCCTGCCAATCCAATCAATTAGTAAGCAGGAGATGGAAGTCTGACGACACTCGTGCAGGTGTACCTGCTCTGGCAAAGGAGAAATCACACCTAACCCAGCAGAGAATGGGAAACTTGCTTACAGGGTTGGAAACTTCCATTTCAGGGAGTAACCTCTCTCTCACTGTATCACTCAGACACCCTTCTGTAGGCTTCTTAGGAGGCAACTGGAGAATCTAGAATACTCACCAAGATATAAAATGTGCTATATTTATTCACAGGAATAGTATTCAGAAGTTAAAAGCGAATAATTATGTTTACATAAATCAACATGGATAAATTTCAAAAATAAATTGTTGAGTAAAACACAACTTGCAGACAACATATACAGTATGATGCGATTTGTGTACAAAAAAAGCACATATGCACTTCACAGTAGAAAACCTCTTTCTTTCTATGTACAGGCATACCTCAGCGACTTTGAAGATTTGGTTCCAGACCACTGCCATAAAGTAAATATCACAATCAAGTGAGTCATATAAAGTTTTGGTTTCCCAGTGTGTATAAATGTTATGTTCAAGCTATAGTGGAGTCTATTAAGTATGGAATAGTGTTATGTCTTTATAATGTATACACCTTAATTAAAGAATATTTTATTGCTAGAAAATGCTAACTATCATCTGAGCCTGAAGGAGATCATAATGTTTTGGCTGTCAGAGGGTGTTGCCTCGATATTGACGGCTGCTGACTGATCAGAATGGTGGTTGCTGAAGGCTGGGATGTCTGTGGCAATTTCTTCTAATAAAATAAGAAAACAGTGGAGTTTGCCACATTTGTTGAGTCTTCCTTTCACAAAGATTTCTCTGTAGCATGTGATGCTGTCTGATAGCATCGGACCCACCGTTACCTTCTTTTGAAATTGGAGTCAATCCTCTGAAACCCTGTTGCTGCTTTATCCAATAAGTTTATGTAATATTCTAAAGTGTGTTGCCATTTCACTAGTGTTCACAGCATCTTCACCAGGAGTAGATTCCATCTCAATAAACCACTTCCTTTGCTCATCCATAAGAAACAACTTCTCCTCCATTACAGTTTTATTATGAGATTGCAGTGATTCAGTCACATCCTCAATCTCCACTTCTATCTCTAGTTCTCTTCCTACTTCCACCACATTGGCTATGACTTCGAAGTCATCCATGAGGGTTGGAATCAACTTCCTCCAAAGTCCTGTTAATGTTGATATTTTCACTTCCTCTAATGAATCATAAATGTTCTTAATCGTATCTAGAATGATGAATCCTTTCCTGAAGGTTTTCAATTTATGTTGCCCAGTTCCACTAGAGGAACCACTATCTGTGGCAGTTATAGCCTCATGAAATGTATTTCTTAAATAATAAGACTTGAAAGTCAAAATTACTCCTTGACCCGTGGACTGTGGAATGGATGTTGTGTTAGCAGGCATGAAAACCACATTAATCTCCTTGTACATCTCCATCAGAGCCCTTGGGTGACCAGGTGCATTGTTAATGAGCAGTAATATTTTGAAAGGAATTGCTCTGAGCAGTAGATCTCAATGGTGGACTTAAAATATTCAGTAAAACATGCTGTAAAAAGATGTGTTGTCATCCAGACTTTGTGGCTCCATTTATTGAGCACAGGTAGAGTAGATTTAACAAATTCTGAAAAGCTCTAGGATTTTTAGATTGGTGAATGAACATCTGCTTCAAAAAGCAGCATTGAAAGCACCAGCTTCACTAGTCCCTAACAAGAGAGTCAACCTGTCCTTTGACTCTTTGAAGCCAGGCATTGATTTCTCCTTAACAGTTATGAAAGTCCTAGATGGCATCATCTTCCAGTATAAGGCTGTTTGTCTACATGGAAAATCTGTTGTTTAGTGTAGCCACCTTCATCAATTATTTTGCCTACATCTGGACAGCTTGCTGCAGCTTCTTAGCACTTGCTGTTTCTCCTTGCACTTTTATGTTATGGAGTCAGCTTGTTTCTTTAAACCTCATAAACCAACCTCTGCTAGCTTCAAATTTTTCTGCTGCAGCTTCCTCACCTCCCTCTTTTGTAGAATTTTAAAGAGTTAGTGCTTTGCTCTGGATTAGGCTTTGACTTAAGAAAAGATTGTGGCTGTTTTGATCTTCTGTCAAGGCCACTAACTAAAACATTTTCCATAACAGCATCAAGGCTGTTTTGCTTTCCTATCATTCATGTGTTCACTATAGTAGCACATTTAATTTCCTTCAAGAACTTTTCCTTTGCATTTACAACTTGGCTAACTGTTTGGCACAAGAGGCCCAGCTTTCAGCCTGTCTGGGCTTTTGGCCATTCCTTCCTCACTAGGCTTAATCATTTCTAGCTTTTGATTTAAAGTGAGAGAGGTGTGACTCTCCTTTTACTTAAACACTTAGAGACCACTGTAGGGTTACTAAGTGGCCTAATTTCAATATCCTTGTGTCTCAGGCGATAGGGAGGACAAAGAAGAGGGAGAGACAGGGTGCAGGGTTTGGTAGAGCAGTCAGAACACACACATTTATCAATTAGGTTCATCATCTTATATGGGCACAGTTTGGGGGACTCCAAAACAATTACAATAGTAGCATCAAAGATCACGAATCACAGATCACCACAATAACAATATAATAGTTATTAAAAATAGTATAATACTAATGAAAAAGTTTGAAATGTGAGAATTACCATAATTTGACAGAGAGACACAAAGTGAGCCCACGCTGTTGGAAAAATGATGCTGATAGACTTACTCAAGGAAGGGTTGCTACAAACCTTCAATTTGTAAAAAAGGTAGTATCGGTGAAGAGCAATAAAGCAAAGCTCAATAAAATGAGGTATACCTGCATGAAAATACACATGTGTAAACCATTAAAAAAGTGATTTTTGTGCATAATAGTTGGAAATCTTTCAAGAACATTTACTAGTATTCTAAGGGAAAAGTGGACTAATGTCCCAGAAAATTATTTTTTTCCCAGTAGCTTAGGAATAAGCCAACTGCCTAAATTTCAGCTTTTGTTTTGGACATATTATCTAAATATATACATAGGTATGATACATATTCTTATATACTGTATGTATTATATGTAGTGTATCCGTAGGGGGTTGGTTCCAGGACCCTCTGTGGATACCAAAATTGTGAATGCTCAAGTTTTCCAGTTAGCCATGTAGAATCCATAGATACAGAGGATCAACTATACATCATTATTTTAAAATCTAAAAGGACATATACTAAACTCATCAGCGTGATTGTATCTGGAGGAAAGGTTAAAACTGATTGTGAAGGAGACCATCCATATAATAAACGATCAGTAAAATTTCAAAATTTAAAAAATACAAAATGGAGTAAAATAATAAGAGTTAACTCGTACTAAATCCTCATCATGTAGGACACTCAAGCGTTTTGCATGTTTTAATTTATTTAATCATTACACGACTCTTAAGAGGCAGGCACTATCACTATATATGAACCCACTTTGTAAAAGAGGTGATCAATGCCCAAGGGTGACGTATTCTACCCAGGAGCCCCAAAAGTTGAAAGATGGTAAGTGGAGGAGCTGGGATTGAGATCCAGGCAGACTGGCTCCAGCTTTGTGTTTAACCACTGTGCTCTGAATGGCTCCTAAAGCTCTGCTCTGACTCACCAGAGGCCCTGCCAGCTCTGTTGGGAGACAGGCAGTTCCGTCATCTAAGAGCAAAAACGCTGCAACATGTGCATCCCAACACTTGACTCTGCTTCTGTTGGGAGATCAGAAGCTCTTCATAGAAAACCACTCTCAACCTAACCCACTGCCATAGAGGAAGTCAAAAGCAGAGCAAAGCACTGTTCACAGGGCAGAGAAAGGCCTCTTGACATTCAAGGAACTAGCTTCTCTTAAAATAACTGATCAAGTTTCATGAAATGCGGAATGTTTTCAAGACAAAAAAAATGTAAAGTAGTACTTTCTTTTTCATTCAATGCATTTTAAGATTGGCTTTAAAGATATTGATCTGGCTTATGTGTTTCTTTTTTTCTCAAGGGAAATATTGAATCGTCTAAGATGTAGAGGGATAACTTGATTGGAAACTCAAAATGTAGTTTTTAATCTGATTCAAAAATGTAGATAAAATAGGATGCCTCTTTTCCTTCTTTCTTTTTGTGAACAGGTTTCAGATCAAAAGTCAATGAGCTGCTAAACATGCCAAATATGCATGTATTTCCTCTCCCTCTCCACTGTACAAAACTGACATAAACTCCCAGAGCAAAATCTCCAGTGGGAAATGAGAATGATGTGTTTAGGCATTTTAAACATTTTATTGATAGGCATATGATGGAGATGCTGAAGGTCTAAAAGTACACAGAAAATAAGGCAAAACATTTAAAAAGTCATTTTTAACTCTAAGAAAACATTAACAGAGGGTTAATTAAGAAAAAATGGTATCTTTCTAGAAAGGTTATAACCTGGGTTAGCAGTGAACATTATTTATAGCATTCAAAATGAAGAAAGCAAAGATGACGGATTTAAGCAAAAGACAATGTGATATAACAAGAGCAGAGAAGAGATCGGAGAGGAAGTATAATGAGGAGCTGAGGGAGATACAAGCCTCCAATCTTCCTCCACCATAGTGGGCAATCAATGCCTAAAAAGGAAGCAGCTTTCTAATCAGGCCTTCATTTCCATTCCTTTCCAGAAACTAAGACCACAATTGCCTTCCGCAGAGCCAAATCCAGTGGTCAATACTATTTGGCCCAATGTAATATCTGCACAGTTTGCCATGCCTCTTCCTTAGCTGGCTTTCCACCTACATCATTATCTATTCTTTGTGTCTCCTTTGCTGGTTTTTCCTCATTCCAGATTCTGTACCCAGAACAACCGCTTCGTGAACTCCACTCTTATGTCTCTTTGACCTCCTCAGTCAGGTGCCTGCAGCAAGGTGAACATATCATCTGAACAGGGGTAGTGTTCAGGATGAAAGGAAGATACCGATAATCAATACAATATTGATAATTTTTCATGACAGCAAAGTAAACTAAGACTTTCCTAGGCCAACCAAGCTGTGCGTCACCCTTTCCAAGAGACATTTCAGAATTAATTAGCATGCCCAAACTGAACTCTCGCTTTTCTCTCAAACTTGCTTTTTCTAAACTCTTACCTGCCTTTGTTAGTGGAAATCCCATTCTTCCAGTTCCTCAGGCCAAGAAGCTTGGAGTCACCCCTGTCTTCCTTCCTCCTAATGTACTTACATTCAATCTATCAGCTACTCCTCCCAGCTTCTACCTTCAAAATATGTTCTGAGTCCCCCCATTTCCCACTCTCTTCTTGATCAGAGCAAACATTAACTCTAGGCTGGGTTGCAGATACATCCTTCCTGGTTCTTTCATCCTGCCCCCGTCCCACCCTGTTCTGATTCCAGGAAGCAGAGAGGTTCTTTCTAAATCTAAGTCCATCTTAGGATCTTGTCTCTTCCCTACTTGAACACCTCAAAGGCTCACTCAGAGTGAAAGCTTGAGGCCTTGACAGGTGCAAGGTCTTATACAATCTGTCCCTATGCACACCCCATGTGTCCTGTCTGGCCACATTGTCATCTAGGCACCCCTGCTCACTCTACCCCAGCCTGTGAGCCTCCTGGCTGTTCTTCACGCAACATATCCTACACACAAGGACATCACATTTTGTGTTTTCTCTACCTGCAGTCTTCACCCTTAGATACTGTGATGGTTAATATTGAGTGTCAGCTTGATTGGATTGAAGGATGCAAAGTATTTTTCCTGGGTGTTTCCGTGAGGCTGTTGCCAAAGGAAATTAGCATTTGAGTCAGTGGACTGGGAGAGGCAGACCCCCGCTCATTCTGGGTGGGCACAGTCTAATCAGCTGTCAGTGAGACTAGAATAAAACAGGCAGAAGAACACGGAAGGACCAGGTTGACTCAGTCTCCTGGCCTCCATCTTTCTCTCATGCTGGATGCTTCCTGCCCTCGAACGTCAGACTCCAAGTTCTTTAGCTTTTGGACTCTTGGACTTACACCAGTGATTTGCCAAGGGCTCTGAGGCCTTCGGCCACAGACTGAAGGCTGCACTGTCGGCTTCACTACATTTGAGGTTTTGGGACTCGGACTGACTTCCTTGCTCCTCAGCTTGCAGATGGCCCATTGTGGGACTTTACCTTGTGATCGTGTGAGTCAATATTCCTTAATCAACTCCCTTTCATATATATACATCTATTCTATTAGTCCTGTCCCTCTAGAGAACACTGACCTAATACAGATATGCTTACAAGTCACTCTCTCTGTTTTCTAGTACTTTTTAAAATTCAAACATTACATTATTCTTTTAACCTCCCTTCTCTACTGTGTTGAAAACTGTCCACCTCACTCTAACATTCCCTGTCCCTCTTGCCCGTTTTCTTCTTCACTGTAGCACTACCATATATTATATATTTTGCTCACTGTGCTCCTCCCACAATGAGGATGTCAGCTCCATGGGGACAGTGACTCGACAATTTGATTCACTGCTGGGAGCCTGCACCTAGAGCTGAGCCTCATTAAATATTTGTTGAATGAATGAAATAGGAATGTAAGCATGTTATTTAAAATATGAAGGCAAATCATCAAGGACACAGTTAGAAGAACTGAAGGAGGTTGCTACTGAGGAGGCAACACTAGGCTGGGGCAGGGGATGGCTATTTTTATCATAAGCATTTTAGTACTAGCTGACTCAAAAACACAATTTTTCATTTCATTTTTTTAAAGTAAATTAATCTCATGAGCACCCGTGGATTAAGTCCCTCACAGCCCCAAACTCCTGGTCTTTGTCTCAGTGAGGGCAAGACATTATCTTCAAATTCTCACACTGTCCTGGAGTCAGTGAGGCCACAGTCCACACCCCTCATGCTGGTGGAGGCGACAACAAGATGCGCCTTCCTTCAGTTTGCCCACCCACCTCGGTGCACATCACCAACAAAGCTCTCTGGACCTCAGCTACCACCGCAGCTGTTCAGAGCAACCAGGTAAAAGCCTCCAACGCTCATACTGAGGAGAGATGAGGAGAGAGGCATGAAGATTCTTGGGGAAGTTCCTTTTTTTTCAAAATGTATGTTAAAGAAGCAGAGAAAAGATTCATTGTGTTATTCATGAAATGCTCATTCGTTGACTGGGAAACACCCTTTTGTTGAAAATATCTGATCTAAGGAATAAAGAAAATGTTATCTGTGCTGAGACATAGTGATTTTGGCTATGAGAAAATTAATTTGAATGTTAAAATAATCACTTCTCTTTGTCATTGTTGGTGATAAGGAGAAGAGGTAAGTGTAATAATGGCGCCACCTCAGTTTATGGCTTTTTTTTTTTTTTTTTGCAACTAACTGCTGGCATAACTAACAGCAGTTCTCTAAAATAGATTTCACAGGGGACCAGGCATTTAATTTTCTCCCCATCCTTTTGTTAACTCCGAATCTTTCCCTCAGGCTATTTGGTTAGCTATAGAATTAGGGAAAGCCAGGACTGAGACGTCCCCTTGAAGAAAACTGACAGAGCTAGGGTTGGGAATAACGAAAATCAAACTTGGCAAAAATGGCTTTTCAGTATATTGAAAAGAGGATTGAATCCACCACGGATCAAGAAATCCCCTCATCAAATCCAATCTTGATTTTTACCTATGAACTGATTAGTCCCACCTGTCACTCAGCCATTTTATCTCCCAGGCTCAGTGTATGAACAATTTTACTGTGGTTTGTCAATTTGGTGTCAGTCCACTGAGACTAGAATATTGTTCAAGGTGGTAAGAATCAGAAAGAGAGCCACTTACATGCATTTTATATTTGCCGTAAGCAGATATTTACATCATGTTTGTAAAGCCTCAACTGTTTGAAGAAATTACAGATTACAGCAAAAATGCAAAGATAATTATGAAGTCCCAGTGATGCCACTGAATGCAATTTTATTGTCATAGTGTTTATAGACCTCAAAGAAGGGGAAGTTTGATTTGAAAATACAGGTCACTACAAGAGTTCAGGGCCACAATATTAATACATCTTTGTAGCCTTTAAGTATCCTGCAAGTGAAACAAATTTGGAAAGATTCTGCATGAGCAAATAAATCATTTCAGAAAAAACATAAAATAATGATTTTCTGTTTTTCATTAGCATTGTACCTTTAAAATTGTTATTTCACATTTCACATTTTATCATAATATTTTTCTCTTGTTTGTTCTGCTGATAATGATTATCTTGATTTATGAACACAGCTAGAGAAGCTAAACAAGCCAAATACCTTTCCATATTAAAGACACTAAGTAGGTAAAACCACTGGGCGAGGAAAATAGATTTTCCCAACTAAAGCACTGATTAGAGTCTTGGTTTCAGAAAACAGTAAGAAATATAATGACCTCCCAGTTATCCTCTGCTGATGAGATATAATCAACATTTTCCTTTTTTTTTTCCTTGGTCTCCAGCAGAGCATTTATAAATGGTCACCCTATTTAAAGCAAATTATTACAGAATGAGAAATATTTATAGAACATTCCATTAGGAGAGAAAGTTATACCCATAACATTACAGTTTGTTTTCCTTTACATCACACAGGGCTATCTCAAGCCCAATCTCTTCCTTATATTTTTGAGACACAGTTCACACTTTACACATGAATCTCTATGTAATGCATCCACTAATTCTATTTGTAAATGCAATAGAAAGGAGTCAACCGAAAATATTATCATTTGGCATTAACATATTTAACTGGATGTCCAGGCTTGAATTCAGAAAAGCATATTCTATTGGCATAATTCTCCTCTGTGGAAATTTTGAGAGGAAAAGATACATCTTATTTTGAACTTAAGGACTAGTAAAATGATTCAGCATTAATCACCAACATTAAGTGGTTCCTTGATGGCAAGCACCCTGCATATAGCCCATGAAATACATGCTAAACCCCGCTGCAGCCCCATTTTTCAGATGAGAAGTTTGGGTAAAAAATAGGAATGCTCTGGCTACAACTAAACTAATATGACCAACCCAAATATATTTTATTTTCCTTTACCTAGGCAGTGAAAATGCGATGCTGTCGGTATCTGGGGCAGTGACTCAATGACATCATCTGAGAATCTGTTGTCTTTCTGTCTCGGAATCCTCAGCATGTTGGAATATTGTGAAAGGATTGTCTGCAAGAAGATGGTTGCAGGACCTGGCACCACATTTTCTGTTATCAGTCAAAGCTGGTCAGGGAAATAGAAATTTTTCTAGGCATTTTAAACCAAGAAAGGATTTTGTTGGAATTGAGTGCTTACGGAATTGTTGGCAGGGAGGTCTGGAAGAATGGAGGTCTGTGCAGGTTACAGCTGGAGTGTTCAATACCTCACTCATGACCTGATAAGAGGAACCACTTAATTATTTCCAACAAAAGGAAGATGTTGCCCTCGAAGTGTCTGGGTCCTCTGGCTCCTGGTCTGGGTCCTCTGGCTCCTGGTCTTTCATCTTGTTAATCTGTCTTTCTCTGTCCCTCAGAGCTACTCCATCAGTCAAAGGATTTTCTACAAAATCCTTTTAATTTTCTAAGAGAGTGTTAAGAAATAAGGAGATGTTATCTACCTAGGTTTCTCAGCCCTCTGCTTGTGAGGTTTCCTTCTTTTTGTTTCAGAAGTTCTCCCTTTCCCTCGATGAGGAGGGGCAGAAAGAGACCTGTCACATTCTAGGGATCACTGCTTCCTTGGGAGTCAGCGGAAATGGACTCTCTTATTTCAGGGCAGATTGGCAGTGATGACGTCCAAGAACAGCTATCCTTTTCTCAGTTTGGATGCTGAGAAGGGGGTGTTCTCTCTTCTTCAACAGAAATATTCGATGCAGCCAGCAAGTGTAATTTATCATGACATAGAGCAAAATAGAAACATTTTTCTGAACATGCCTGGCCTTTATCTCTTCCTCTTATTGATACATACAGGGTATCCCTGGAGAATCAAAGCCAATCTTGGTGGCATATGCTCTCCTGGTAGCAATTTTACTGAGCTCATATTTTTTTTTTTTTCCACAGATGAAGGAATGATCACCACCTGACAAAAGGACAGCAGAAGCACAGTTTTCCAAAGATTTCCTAGCAAATTCTTAAAACAGTGACTGAGTGACTTTGGACAAGTTAACATCCTGGAAGGTTCACCTACTCTAAAAATAATGGAAATATTTCCAAGCACACAGTCACTGTGACGGCTAAATCAGGCATTTAGGAGGATGAATAAAGCACAGATGACAGCGTTTGTATCACCTGAAGCTCTTACTCTGAGTCATAGGCAGCTTTTACTTCCCCAGATGACACTCTTGTTTGAACTCTTGTGTAAAGGTCATTCCTTGGGAAAACAGTGCATAAATCCACGTGATTCAATGATTGTAACCTATGTCTATGTAGCTTCTTTTCAAATAAAGAAACCAATCTCCAGTAACCTCACTTTTGTATTTCACTGAAGTCACATTTCATATCAGTGTTACATAAGAAAATGCAGCTACGTATGCTTGCTCTTTTTTGTACCTTAAAGGAATCTAAAGTCTCATTTTGCTATGGTGTTCTTTTCTTTATTAAATATTTTTATAAGCATTACTTGGCAGTTGTATCCATACACCCAGAAATAAAAAAAGTATGCTGTATTTTATGACCAACTTAACAGTATCTTTTGACTATTTTTGATGTTTAACCCATGCCCCAAGTACTGAATTGAAAACCTAACTCCTAATACAGATGATACTCTGCTAAATAACTGATAGTCACATGACTGGGCTCTGAGTTCAATGGGTTAGAGTCCAAGCTCCACATCACATTGCATATTAGTTGAGTTATTTAAGCTCTCTGAGCCACAGTTCCAATAGCTACATGAACAATTAAAACAATGTCTGATAATTTGTAAACACTCAATAAATATTAGCTGCTGCTAATATTATTACTGTTACCTTGTTATTCCTCACTAATACCTAGCAATACTTATATCACTCTAAATAGGTTCTTTGATTCTCTAAGTATGTTTCTCAATAAGCATGCAGCTTTTCTGTTCCAGTTTATTATTGGTAGCCCTTTTTTCCCTCTAAAGTTCTTTAAGCATGAGAAACATTACATTCAAAGAAGTATTTTTTTAGGACTCTGGCCTGGGCATTGAGTTGGAAGACATTATTGTCACTGAAGAAGAGAATAACAAAGAGGAAAGGCTTCCTTGTGTCCTCATTTTCACTTTGATGTGCCACAAATAAAGAATAAGCTGACACTCCTAAAATATGACGACACCATATTGTTGTTACTTCGTATCCTGGCACACCAGTTCCCCTTCAGCTGCGCGGGCTGCTGAAGCCTTTGAAGTTAGAAAACACTACTGCCTGATCGCCAGCATTCATAATGAAGACACAGTGTGGTAAATCAAAATAGACATGTCACCTCATGTCTACAGTCCCTTCCCAACAGGGAGGGGCAGGAAAGAGGAAGGAGAGGAAGAGGAGGAGGGGGAACGCAAGCTCAAAATTGTGATTGTAAACCAATTGGTCCTGCCTCACAGGAGGAAAAGACCAGCAACTTTTATATTACCACTCAATCCCATCTTGTGTCTTCAAATCAATTTCTCTCTCTTTTTTAATGGTTTATCATCTTTAAATATTTTTTAAAAATAATTTTTTTTTTCTGAAAAAGAAAGAGGAATGCCATTTCTTTAAAGAAAAAAAAAAGACGTATCACTTGTCTTCCTCTCGGGGGAAATAGACGTATTTTTTAAAATTCATTTTTCTTTGTCATAAGCAATTGTTGTGCTGTGTCAGAAATTTAAAACAGGTTGTGCATTTGAGGTCCCATTCAAATCTGAGCAGGGGACATGTGGGATATGAAGGTTTATTAGTATAAATGGATAAATAATGCATGTTGAGTCTCAGAAACCTTGTGTTCCACTAGTTGACTCCAAGAACATGTCATAACATATTTTTTTAAATTCAACTAGGCAATATCGTCACAAAGATAAATTGATCTAAACTCTAATTGGAAAGGCACAGAAAACATATTGCTATGTTCATTTCTTTACAATAAATAATTTGAGTCTATGAACTCAACTGTGATTTATTTCTAAGTATATCATAATCATCAAAATGGATACCAGACTTTTTGGAAACTCACTGTTAGATGTGTTCAGAATCAAAACCTGTTAGTCCATAGCGCGTTGTCTTAAGTAATATTCTGCCATTCTCCTTCTGGACTCTGACCTTTCTCTTTTTACTGCAATATTATTTAAATGGAAAGATTCACCACAAATTGCATAGTGCTGCAAAACTACTTAGAGTGATCTTTAAACTCAAAGGAAAATCCTCACTTGACAAATGACAGTAAATTCCACTTCCTGTTTTCCAAAGAAAATTTTCAATTTGTCAAGATAACAATTTTCAAATTTCAGGTTACTTGGATTATAGGACTATTGATGAATTGTCAAAATCATAGGAAGAAGTATTTTTAAAATAAATATTGAGGGTTCATTGGGTGAGATTACAAAGAACCCAATTGTTTTCATGATTTCTTTGTGCAAAGCTGGGATTAGCAAAAAGCAATTCCTAGAAGATAAAACTTTGAATCATTTACAGTACTGAGATGCCATTTTAAGCAAAGAAAAAATGCAATGGTTAGGTCTGGGTGGGATGGGAAAGAGAAAAGGGAGGCAATGTAGTTTCTAAGTTCCCAGGAGTCAAGTGTATGCAGACAAAAGCCGCCGTGTAACATGTGGTCTTACTAGTTTGTGTGTCATGTAATACTTGACTATGTTTTAATCATGAAAGGGAGATGATTGAAGAATTCCAGACCTTAAATAGATTCCAGACCTTCATTGTCTATACTTCTTTATATTTGGTAAAGGAAGGAATGTTAGATGTGGCTCTAGGGACATCTTAGCCTACAAGTGTCAGACAGTAGTAGTAGGTATGGGCCTCCCACCAAATGAGGTTACCAGAGTAATTTGAAGACGGGGCCAAGTATAGCAGCTATGTTTACCATTACTGCTACTACTGTGTTTCACTTAACATTGTTCCACCCTCTTATAGCTTATAATTATATATATTATGCATATGCAATCTCATTAGACTTTCCCAGAAGTCTTCCAAATGTGGTGATATTATCAACACATTATGAGTGATTTGAGGACAAAAAGGTCCTCAATTATTGGGCCCAAGGTGACATAGGCACCAGCAGCAGACCCTGAAACAGATCCCAGTCCCTTTGATATTCAATCTCATATTTTCAGATAAGCTGCATCACCTTTGAAAATTCATTACTGATGAGAGGAACTTTGAGGGGAGACACGTGGTTTGATGAAAGGAATATGGAGAAGCTGGAGGAATTCAGGAGAGAAAATTATACAATCCATTTAATAACCACTTACATAGCCCTTGGTATATTTTAGGCAGTCTTAAATATGTTATAAATATTGACTCAGCAAAGCTCATATCACTCTTATAAGGCAAGCACTACAGCCCCATTTTGAAGATGCCAAAACTAAAACCTGAAGATGTCAAATAACTTTCCCAAGAACATGGCAACCTGGCTTGAGCCCATGCTATTAATTGGAGGGGTTTGCTGTCTCTTCGTGTAATGGCTTGGTTGTTGGAAGGGTTAAATAAGGTGATATAGGTCAACTGTTTATTACAGACCTTGGAAAAATGATGTTTAAAAGAAGTGAAGTACATCATTAACGATGTGAAGAAGACAGATGGCAGACTTATCTAGTTTGAGTGAAGAATATATACTATGATGCTACACAAAAGGATAGATGTTGAACAGAGTGGAATGAGAGCGGTTAAGGAGCATCCTTCACACAGGAAGTTTTCTGGATGGGTTAGCCTCGGCCAGGGTCCTTTCTACACAGATTTTGACCATCTGTGGAGCTTGGCATAGTTCACACAAGATTAGATTGCCTCAACATATTTTTCCTCTTAGTTCCCACTTTATCCTTACTTTAACCCAAATCTAGAAGTAGTTTGCTGAGTGTCCTGAAATAATTCTACCACTCATGCAATACTGAGTTTTCAGACCCTCAAGATACAAAGATTAAGAGACACCTGCCTCACCCTTCAAGCAACAGACTTCCTATAAAGTTATTACAGACACATAAACCAGTAATAACCACTATTACACTAAGGGCTAAAATAAAAGTTTGCCTAAGGACCAGAGGGAACACATAAGAGGAATGTTGCTTTTGCATAAGGCAGATTTCCTCAAGGAACTGGAGTTAATAGGGCTTGAAAGGGAAATAAGATGAGAGGAAACGAGAGTGCAGGAGATAGTCTAAGACAATCACATGGGCCTGTGAAGTATGGTGTGCTTAGGGAAACACAGATCACTTGTTATTGCAAGAAAATAAGTTAAGGGAGGGGGCAAGAAGAAACAGAAAAGGAGGCTAGGTAGGTGCCCTGTCACAAGGCTGTGTCCACTAGGTGAAGCCACACAGGAGAGGATTAGAAAGAAGTAAAGAGATGAGATCTGTATTTCAGAAAAATGCAAAGAAAACATAACATTCCTGAAAGAAAAGTTGACAGATTCATGCAGGAATAAATTAGATGCATGAGTCTATGAATGCGGGAGTCTGTCTATCTGAGAAGTGTTAAGAGTTTGGCCTAAGATAGTTCAGTTATTAGGGGAGTAGAGAAACAAAAAACGGGTTTGCAAGTTATACAGGAAGACAAACGAAATACTGGAGCTGGCAAAGACTCTCAGATTCTTGGCATGGTGACTTTGTTAGTGGGGTCACTGATACAGATAGTGAATACAGATGGGAGAGGATTGGGGATGAAGGAGATGTGATAATAAGACTTCTGGACAGATTGAGTTTAATGTGCTTGTGAAGTATTCAAATAGAGATGTCTAGTAGACCATGGAAAATACAAGCATGTAATAGGTATTCAAAATATGTTTACCGGAGAGCACTGATCTCCCCTGAGATGTTAGTTGTTTGGGGTATGTCCACTGTACTGGAATCCACAGTATCTGGGTGATGCTTTTCACCCCACACCTCTCTGCCTCTGAATGTCATCAAATTTGTCACCAAAGTACCACCCATTGTTTTGCCTCTTAAGGTATCTAGTTGTTTGCCCTGTGTTTACTCTTCCCACTCCCACTCCCATTTAAGGATCAACTATAATTTCCTATCTCAATAAATCAGTGGTTCTTTCCAGACCAGCAACAGCACCAGCACCTAGAAACTTGCTAGAAATACAAATTCTTGGTCCTAACCCCAAACCTACTGAATCAGAAATGCTGGGGGTTGGATTCCACAACTTGTGTTTTCACAAGTCCTTCAGGTCACTCTAATGCTTGCTCAAGTTTGAGGAACACTGCCATAAATCATCCTTTCTATAACCTAATACATTTAGATTGCTCCAGCCTCAAATTATTCTTGCTCAAATAAGTCCTCCACTCTTCTAGGAGGGGAACAACTATTGTTCTAAAATACACATATGTTAGGGCTACTCTCAAACCACATATAATTTTTAAACACTGATTCTTTTTCTCATAGGCTAAGCTGATGTGAATGACATTTATACATTATTTTGTTTCTAAGCTGATCTAGGTACTTTCCATGGATCAACTTCAACAAACACATTGGGGAAAAGACTAGAATGGACAGGAGTGTGTGAGAGGTGAGAAAAAAGAAAAGGAAGAAAAAAGAAGAAGGTCAAGAAAAAAGAAAAAGGAGAAGTGGTTAGGAGAGTGATAGGAATATGAAAAGCTAAGAGGAATGTGTAGATGAAGAAAGAAGTAGAAAAGACAGAAGAGATAAATAAATCAACGTATGTAGACAATGATTACAGATTCTCCAGTTGGGATCTCTTGTCTCTTGCTAAGCACCTCAATAAAGATATAAGCAAAAAAATTTGAGCCTGGAAGGTGGAGGTTGCAGTAAGCCAAGATTGTGCCATTGCACTCCAGCCTGGGTGCCAGAGCAAAACTCCCTCTCAAAAAAAAAAAAAAAAAAACACAAAAACAAACAAAAAACAAAAACCCTCTCTTCTCTTTCTCTCTTGAGTGCACAAATTTTTACTTGCCAAGACTGATAAACTTAGCTTTGAGATATCAGATTCTCTTGATTTCCCTCCCACCTCACTAGCCACTCTATCATTTACTTACTTACTTATTTATTTATTCATTTATTTATTTATTTTAGATGGAGTCTCACTCTGTCACCCAGGCTGGAGTGCAGTGGCATGATCTTGGCTCGTTGCAACCTCCACCTCCCGGGTTCAAGCGATTCTCCTACATCAGCCACCTGAGTAGCAGGGACTACAGGTACCCGCCAACATGCCCAGCTAATTTTTGTATTTTTAGTAGAGACAGGGTTTCACCATATTGGTCAGGCTGTTCTCGAACTCCTGACCT
>NW_012123487.1:153183-164048 GCF_000951035.1 Colobus angolensis palliatus
TATTTTTTAATTTAATTTTTTTTTTTTTTAGAGATGGTCTTGCTATGTTGCCCAGGCTGGTCTCAAACTCCTGGACTCAAGCAATCCTCACACCTCAGCCTCCCCAAATGCTAAGGCTACAGGCATGTGCCACTGTGCTAGGCTGACATTTTTAAGTGCCTGGGACATGCATAACTAGCCCATCTTCCAGTAACTGCTCAGGCATATATTGCCTCAGACATGATACGAAGTCAAGTTATGAAGTTTTCAAGTATACTAGGGGTTAATAAGGAGGCTGTCTTGATGGGCCATTCCAAGAAAAGCAGTCTGCCTTCTAAGCCCCAAAGTCTCCTTGAGACAGGGAATACCTAGCAGAAATCTGGGTGGCAGAAAGAACGTAGAAAAAAACATATTTCATTTATTTTGTTTGTAGGGCACTAACTAATTAAATGACATCAGTAAAGCTGGAAAATCCTGCCTATCAGGTTTAACACTTACTCTGGTAGCCTTCTCAAACCTTTCCAAGGTTGAAGTTACTGATGATTAACTTCTGGGAATACCCAAGTCAACTATTTCAGACCTGTGAACTATCACAACCTCTTCATGTCACACAAGGCATGTCAGCATCAAGCAAGTACCTTTTTAGAAGCCTGTAATGTGCCGGTCGGGCGCGCTGACTCAAGCTTGTAGTCCCAGCACTTTGGGAGGCCGAGACGGGCGGATCACGAGGTCAGGAAATCGAGACCATCCTGGCTGACACGGTGAAACCCCGTTTCTACTGAAAAATACAAAAAACTAGCCGGGCGAGGTGGCGGACGCCTGTAGTCCCAGTTACTCAGCAGGCTGAGGCAGGAGAATGACGTAAACCCGGGAGGCAGAGCTTGCAGTGAGCTGAGATCCGGCCACTGCACTCCAGCCTGGACGACAGAGCAAGACTCCGCCTCAAAAAAAAAAAAAAAAGGAGAAGCGTGTAATGTTAGATTTTGTTTTTGGAAGTAACAGTGACCGTTCTAGCCACCAAATGGTAATACTTTCTCTAAGCCTTCCAAGACCTGGCCGACTTTCTTGCAGATAAAGTCACTATCCGCGTAAGACTAACATTACCGGTGAATCGGCTGTTCCTGCCGCAGAGGCTGTACCTGAAATGCAACTGGCAATTTCAGCACATCTTTAGATGGGAACAAAGGGTCACATTTAAAAGGTTTCCAGCCCAGGGAGAGCCAGTTAGAGCATGTGCAACACAATCAGCTGTACAACAGGGAAGGGAAGACGTAGTATTACAGATAAAAGAGTAGTCCGCAAAGAGTAACCTGGCTCTCTAAATTTACCAAGATTCACTCAAGATTCTATTGCAGTGTTCACAAGCTTTTATCTCTCTGACAACCAAACCCAAGAGGTTTGCCAAAATAGAATTCCAGTGTAGAGGGAAGGAAGCTAAAGAATTATGCATTAATGACACCTTTGCCCACAGGCAGAACATATTTTCATCTGCACACATCACGAACGGGAGATCTTAGGTTATTAAAGGTGAAAGAGGCTAATAGTCTTTGGGATGGCTCCCTTGGGACAGTTATTTGCATAATGAAGGCTAATACACAGTAACCCAGCTCAGCAGTTCTTTTGGATCAGCTACTTGTAGGCACACACAATATTTTAAACTCACTAACTAAATTACTTGGTGGAAGAGTTGTCCATAGCTAATCTCAAAACTATGTCTACAAAAATTCATGACCATATTTACCAATGAGGAAAAAGCCAAATTGGTAAAGATGTATGTGTTAATTAATCTGTGTTTTATAATATCCAAAATTAATGCCTATTTAAAGATCACCACTGATACTCAGAGGCTGCCAAGGTCATCTGAATAACTTAAACTCAGAGTCAGAGAAAGGACTTATGCCTTGCTCTGGATGTCCAAAGTCCAGGACACCTATGTCAGAAGTCATCTTAGAAACCACTTATCAAGGGAAAGAAAGCCAAAATTTGCGGGCATGATCGTCTATTCATATTTAGTCATACAATTTTATTTAAAATATTTTAAATAAAGACATTTTAATTTAAAATATTTTAAATTAATGAACCCAAACTGTAAGAAAATTTAGCACAAAAGATAGAAGGAAATTTATAACTTTGTTTTAAAAGAGAGAAATGGAGTTGTTTACTACATAGGAACCATTGAATATTTTGCAGTTAATGTGTTGAGTGAATTGCTCTAGTATTTTTGTTGTGCAGCAATTTTACTTTATAAAATAACTTGTGGCTTACTCCATACCTAAAGCATCATGAATAATAACAGTATAAAATTAATATTGATTAAATGTTTATATACTGGCACTCTACTCTGCTAAGTGGTTTACCTAGATTAATTCACTTATTTCTCATTTCTCTATATCATAGGTGTTCATAATACATATATTTTACAGATGAGCACAAGGAGGGTAAATATCTTGCCCATGATCACACAGCTAGTAAGGGACTGAACTGGGATTCAAATCCAAAGTCTAAATTACACCATCTTCCAGGAAGTCTAGCTGCAAAAGCATTGTTTTTCCCAGTGCTCTGCTTTTTCTATGAGTACCTATTATATAGAAATGTGTGTATTTCAATCTACAGCTATATATTAGGTTGGTGCAAAAGTAATTGCGGTTTTTGCCGTTGAAAGTAATGGCAAAAACATCTCAATAAATAACACACACGTATTGGATATGCACGTAACGATTTAGGAGATGAATGTAAAAAGATCAATAAAGAGGGGCCTGCTCCCCCAAGAAGCTCTGTATCTCCCTAGATTCTCTTTACAATCCTCACATTGCAACATTCATGGGGTAGTTAGTCCATGAAATCAGTTGCTAACTTGTGAAGAGAGTTACCTCTTTATCTATTAAATCTGACTTAGACTCCTTGTTTCTTATCATTAATTTTCTAACCCAACACACCTCATCTTTCAATTCAAAATTTGGGGAACTAGAAAAGTAAAATAGTTGTGCTATGCCACGCCGAGTTTCATCAGAGGAAGCCAAAATCAGATGAATGCTGCTGAGAATAGATGCTGAACAGATGAAAACTGGAAAGTTTTAGAGAGTTGGTCTCAAGAAAAGGAAAAAAGGGAAGTGCATTGAAAAGGAGAAGAAAACTTAAAATAAATGTGGTCCACCTAGTGGTGGAGCTACCTAGAATCCAAAATGAAACAACCTTACAGGCAGAGATGAAATAGGTTGAAAGGTTCTGGGTTATAGCTTAATTCTCCTTCCTCTGAGTGTGGGCTGGACTTAGTGACTCACTTTGAAGAATAGAGCATAGAAAGGGAAAAGACAGTAAATTTACAAAGAAGGAACTTGGTAAACACTAACTTAGCCAAATAATTAAGCTTGACATCATACTCCCTGAAATGATGTGAAGAGAAAGACACCTCACCTCCATGACACTTTCCCCTAAACCTCAACCCAGTCTGGCCATGGGAAAAATATCTGCTTAACCCACATTAGAGATGCTGTGGACTGAATGTTTGCATCCCCATAAAATCTATATGTTAAAATACTAACCCCTAATATGATGGTTTTGGTGGTGGGATCTTTGGGGGTTAATTATGAGCTCCATGAGGATGGTACCCTTGTGCATGAGATTAGTGTTCTTATAAGAGACACTAAAGAGATATTTTTTCTCTTAGCCATATGAGGGTACAATGAGAAAATAGTCATCTGCAAACCAGGAAGCAGACCCTCACCAGACACCAAATTTGCTGATACCTTGATCTTGGACTTCCCAGCCTCCAGAAATAAGTGTTTGTTGTTTAAGCCACCCAGGCTATGGCATTCTATTATAGAAACCCAAACAGACTAAGCAAAGGGCATTCTACAAAGTGTTTGATCAGGGTTCTTCAAAACTGTCAAGATTATGAAAATTAAGAGAAATTGAAATTGTCACAGATTGGCAGAGAGCATGAAGACAGGCTGCAATGCAGTGCCATCAGTCAATTCCTGGAATGCAAAAACGCCATCAATAGAAAACTGGTGAAATACAGATAAAGTCTTCACTTTGGTCAATAGTATCTCCAGACATTCATTTCTCAGTTTTGACAAATGCACCATGGTTATATAAGATGTTCACATTAGAGTAAATGGTATAAAAAGTATTAGAAACTTCCATGTGATATTTTTACAGTTTTGTAATTTTATACTTGTTTTGAAATAAAAAGTAAATTCAAAAATAATTATTCATTAATTCATGGTTTTATCTTATTTATAAGGCTTTAGAGCATACTTTTTTCCCAAATGTCTGTTTTAAAGAAGATATGTAATTTTCTCTGGATAAGAAAAACATGAAAAAAATGCAAACCTTATAGGAATTGAGCTTTAAGAGCATATTGTGCTCAACAATAGTAGTGATTACTAGTTACACAGAGCCTTTGAACCAAGCAGTGATAATAAGTTGCATGATGATTCAGGTTGAAAGCCAGGAATAAAGTTAAAAGCATATAGGGAGGGACTCCTACTTATCTGAGGGTGACCGCTCCCACATCAGCCATCTTCTGCTTGTCATTGGATAATTAGGTAAACGTTCTAGGCAGTCTAAGCCTAGATGAGATGGGAGTTCCAGAAATTAAGAATTTAATATTAAAGAATGAAGAGGAGAGGAGTAAGGCATGGATTAGGGGCCAACTCTGGGCAATAATGAGCAAGAACAAAATATAAAAGCCAGTGACCCCAATGGTGGTCCTTGTAGGCATCTCAGACTTCAAGGTGGCCAAAAAGAAATCAAGCAGAGGAGATACAGTACTTTACAAAGTTGTTTCAAGCCTGTTTCCAGCAGAGATGGATATGAGGTGGCTGGATCATGAACAATTGTCTCCTGTATTGCTTTATTTCCTTCCCACCATTTTTCTCAACAGCATAGAGTGGAAAACAAGGCTATGGGTTCTGAGTAATGGCGATCCCAGCTCTGCCACTAATTGGATTTGTCATATTATGGAACTCTCTTAATGTCTTGGATGGATCTCAGTTTCTTCAAGTGAAAAATGAGTAAGTTACGCCTGATCATTGCAAAAGTCCCTTCTGAGTTGTAAAGATTGTGTGATATGATCATCTTGTGGACCACTTTTGCTATACAATACCCCAATTTACAACCCTTGATCATTATATACAATGACAAGTAGGAGCGAATAGAGTCAACACTTATATAACTGGATCCTGTGTGCACCTGGGCTCTGTTAATCTGATCAAAGATCAGTCTTTTTGTTAGCAGGTGGGGACATAAGAATCAAGACCATGTTGCTACTTCCAGGCAACTCCAGTATTCTGTTACTTCAGGTCTTTTAAAGTGTATCATAAAACTTAGCTGCTTCAACTTGAACTTCAAATCACAAAAGTATAGGCCATTGGTATAGAGATAGAATAATTTCCCAATGAAAATAGAAATGCAAATTATCTGGAGGCATTAATGATCATTTCATGGTCATAAACTAAACATTGAAATGAGGGCATTAAGAAGAAGCTGTGTGGCTCTAGCTGCTCTCTCATAAGGTAAGACAGCAAGTAAGAGAGGTGGGGTGGGGGAGGGCAGAGAGAGAGAGAGAGAGAGAGATGGAAGGGACGGTAGTTTTAAGAAGGAAATAATAGTCTGTAGATTAACCAGAAATAGTACCTAAAAGCCAGAAAAAAAATGAAATTGGCCAAATAAAAGCTAGTTGTGTTAGAATTGGAAGGTGGTCAACCATTCCAGATTTTAAAAAATAAATAAAAACAGCAGGGGGAGGTGTCATCTGGAAAGAATTAGGAGAAAGATAAGACAACCAAATCATCCCAATTTGCCCAGGAATTTCCCAGTTTGAGCACTGAACGTTCTGCATCTTGGGAAATCCCTCCAGTTCTCAGGCAAATGGATATGGTTCGTCACCCTTGAAGAAGACTCTAAGATAACATTCTTGTTTTATTTTAATATGACCCTCACATTGAAATTGTTGCATTTCCCTCTCTGTATTTAGTTAGATGCCAATTAGTTTTTATTCTATATTTATTTTATGTAGTGTGGAAATTCTTAAATAAGGAGTATATCATGTGGATATATATTCACATATACATATATATGTATAAAACACAAGCGCACACACACACATACACTGCTCTTAAGAAAATGAAGTTATCTCTACCTTACTCAGCATCACCTCACATTGCATGAGCCAGGAAGTAACTTAGACTTATGATCAAATCTAATCTTATGACTGAGTCTAGTTCTTAAGATTAAAAATGTACAAAATGCTTTGAAAACTTAAAAGCAGCATACAGGTGAGGACGTAAGCCCATGCTATTAATGATCTGTTCATATTAAATACCACTAGGGCTAAACTATTTTTGTAATCTGAACTATTTTAAATGTATAGGTCAGTTATGATAAAGACAATTGATTTCATATATGAAGGCAAATTCTAAGTTGAAAAACAGATATAGTAAAAGTGTCAAGAGCACTACACTGGGTTATTAAAATTATAGCCATAATACTAAGATTGAGAAAGGCTTAAATTCACAAATTCAGATAAATAGCATCATTAACAAATAATGCAAAATCATGAGTACTTGACTCCTATTTAAGATCACCTTTTCCATCTTCTACTTCTATCATAATGATTTTAAAACTGGAAAACAAATGTAACAAACACAATTATCAGGGAACTGGAAGTAAGGATGGTAGAAGATATAGTTAAGTAACATTTATCTGTTTGAAGTGAAGAGAAGTCATCAGACCCAAACTACCTATATATAAGGCCAACTTATGAACACATGTTTACGTTGCTCTAAAAGCAAGGTGTTCTAGTAGATGAAATAAGTTTTAAAATAGAGAAATACAATTAGGAACTAGTGACGACATGCAGCTGAGCTTGATGTTGACCCTGGCTATATTCTGAAGCCAAAGAACCAACATAGATAATCAACCAATCATGCTAAACTAATTTTCATTAAAAAAAATACAGCAAAATACTATACAAAGAATACATTTTGATATCAGCAAGTTGAAAATATTTTGTGATTTGTTTTACGGTTCCCCTCTATATCTATACACACATGCACACACGTTGTCTGTTGATAATGGATCAATAACAGACTAGTAGGGTGGAGTAAGATGTCTGCAATAGATGTCATCCAGTATTTTTCTTAATTACTACAAGTCAAGATATATCCTTGTCAAGTTTGCATTAAATATACATCTGGTGATAAAATCAGTTTTCAAAAATAACTCGACAAACTAGAATTAAAGATTGTATTGATTCCTATTAAAGTCATGCACTTGGGCCTCAGAAAGCAACGAAGTCAGTGAAGTACAGTGGATACCTGATATCACTATGAGATTGTTTATAAAAATGCTTGGGATTTTTGGTTGATATCAATCTCTTTATGAGCCAATGGGTTGGCATGGTTGCCAAGAAAAACTAATGCCTACTTAGCTCACACCAGTAGCAGTATCATGTTCGAAACAAAGACGACAGTTCTCGTACAGTGGCAGTCCTTGGTTTAATCCTTGTGGTAGCCCATTTGGACTTATATAACAAAGTACCATAGACCGGGTGGCTTATGAACAACAGTCATTTATTTCTCGCAGTTCTGTGCCTGGAAACCCCAAAATCAAAACATCTTCAGTTTCCATATCTGGTGAGAACCCATTTCCTGGTGTATAGACATTTCTCATGTGGTGAAAAGGGTGAGGGAGCTTTCTGGGGTCTTGTTTATAAAGGAACTAATGCCATTTATGAGGGCTCCACCCTTATGACCTGATTACCTCTCAAAGCTCCCATCTCTTCACGCCATCACATTGGTGCTTAGGTTTCAACATATGAACTTAGGGAGTTGGAGGGGGACAGTCAGTCTATAGAAGTGTGAATATATATTCACATATACATATATGTGTATGTCACACATGCACACACATATATCAGTCCTGATTAACTGAGGCTTATGAAGAACAGTAATACCAGAACTTTGAAGAGACTAGAAACTAGATTATAGGAGGAGTAATTATTAGAGAAAAAAAATACTATAACTGGAGACAGGGCACAGTGGAGGCATGATAATTATTTTCAAATATCTGAAATTACATTTTGCAGAAAAGGGATTGAGCTTATTTCACAAATCTTCAGGGGAGGAAATTCTGATCAATAGATTGAAGATTTGGATAGGCAAATTTCAACTCAGTTCAAGAAAGAACATTTCAAAAATTGTAGCTTTGTTAATCAAAAGAATGAAAAATCAGAATTGCCAAGGGTATGAAGACATGGATATTTTCATATAATTGAAATGGGGATGGAAATTGGAGTTCTTTCTAGAGAAGCAATTAAAAAAATTTTTTTTAAACGTTAAAAGCCTATATCCTTTAGTCTAGAAATTCCGTGTACATTTACATGAATAATTAGAAATGCTAGAGAAAGTTTATAAAAAAATTAATTGCAACATTTTTTGTAGGGGTGAATATTTTGAAATAATCTAGCCATCATATATATATATATATACACACACACACACACATATATACACACACACATGTATATATGTGTGTTTTATATTTTTAGTTCTATATTTATATTTTTAGATATATATACACACATATACACATATATATACACATATATATAACTAAAAATGCAACAGTGAGGCAAGGTGTGGCAGTTCATGCCTGTAATCCCAGTACTTTGTGAAGCCAAGGCAGGCAGATCACTTGAGGTCAGGAGTTCAAGACCAGCCCGGCCAACATGGTGAAACCCCATCTCTACTAAGAATACGAAAATTAGCCGGTTGTGGTGGCACTCACCTGTAGTCCCAGCTACTCAGGAGGCTGAAGCAGGAGAATCACTTGAACCTGGGAGGCAGAGGTTGCAGGGAGCCGAGTTTGCGCCCCTACACTGCAGCCTGGGCAACAGAGAAAGACTGTCTCAAAACACCAAAACAAAACAACAGAAAAGAAAAAGTGATAGTGCTTCCAGGTTCAATTCATGATGTTGGGCAGAGGCTTCCCGTCTGCAGAATATTTCTGAATTGCCACATATCCTCTTGAACACATGTAAACTTTGGAAAGACTGCTCTCAGTGGTACATTCAGGAACATAAGTAAATTCCATCTCAAACGTCTGAGATATGCATGAATTTGCAGGATTCAGGCTCAAATTACAATGCCTTCTTGATAGTCTTTCCAATCAAAAGGTTGTTTATTTGGAAATGAAAACTTTTTAAAAAGACAAAAACATTCAAAAGTGGTTTTTTAGTTAGTTTTAAATCCCTCAAGATCCATGTTCATTTTCTCTCTTGTTTTCCAGCTGGAAATTGCTTTTCCCCTAATTTTTCATGATTACTCCACTCTTGTCTTGTGAAATCCTAAACTGGGATGTCCACCTTCTACATGAACTGATATGATAATGATTAAATCTGACAATACTTTCCCCTCATAAGAAAATATTCACAACTGTTTTCTATGCCAGTGATTTGTTTTAATTCTGATATCAAATCGATTTTGCTTTACACCTCTGGCAGTCAAATGCATATACTGTTCCCCTTCTCTAAATTTAAAATCCAGTCAAGAGAATAAAGGAGATAACATCTCTTTTATTATAGTTTGGGGAAAATAATAAAAATCATTTTGGATATCGAAATATCCCATGAAGCACTTGGATATATTTTACTCTGTGCTCGGGAAATTGCAGACAATATAGTCAAAGAAACAGATGTCAACTAAATGCTGTGTTAAAGCTATGATGCGCCTATAGTCACCCACAAGTTTGAGGATTCTAAATTGAATCAGCGAACCACAAATAAATAAGCACAGAGAAAACTAATTGCCTAGAAAAGAGTGCTCCACTTGCTTCGTCATTCGCTACTTGAAATTCTCTACAAGTGCAACTTAACTGAAATCTAAATTGCAGAATAGAGATCAGACAGATACTGAAACCAAGACCTAGGTTTCTTCTGTCTTCTCATCTTCGATCAGGGCAGCTAGGACTCAGAAGAAACCTCATAAACGCAAAGGAAATTTACTATTGCTATGCAGTTTCCTTCAGAGAGCAGTCCTCCAAAACAGAGAGGTCTAGTTCAGGACTGCTCAAATGTTAACGTGTCTTTGAATCATGTGGGATCTTGATAAAATGCAGATGCTGATTTGGTAGGCTTGGGGTAGGACCTGAGATTATGAATATCTAACCAGTTCCCAGGTGATGCCCATATAGTGGGGTTTCCGCTGGTGAATAATTTCTCTTGGAAATCAAAAAACAATTCTCACTCTTCCAGTACTCCACTGTATGATTTTAGAAACATTGTCTGAGCTAGTTGTGCCTCAGTTTCTCATCTACGAAGAAGAAGTACTAAGGTTAAAGAGATTATGTTGATATAGAACCTTGAAGAGAATTAAAGATATTATGTGTACAGGTTTGGCCAAGCCAATATGTTCCAGGACATGAAAAACTTCAGAAGAGTGAAGAAATAAAGGTCTTAAAGACTGAGAATAAAAAGTAAACAGATAGATGTTACTGGAAGATAAACCACAAACAAGAGAATTTTTTTAAAGTAGGGAAAAGATAAATAAAGCAAAGTGCCATGAAGAGAGTCAAGTGAAGTGAGGTCAGATTTCAGCAATGTAGAACAAAGAATAATGTGAAATATGCTTTAACATCTAAAAAATGATGAGCACAGTGTTTTACAAAGGACAGATCTGTGGAGAGAGGTGAGGAAGAGGGTGATGTAGCACATATAGGAAAAAGAAAAGATAAGAAAACGTCTGAATAAAATACAACAAATTATTTAAAATAGATAATAAAAGAAACAAATTCAACCACCTGTTTCCCAAAAACGGTAGACTGATTTTTAATGTAAGGTTTTCTTTGCTTTTTGACTTCATTATTATTTTTTTTTTTTGAGA
>NW_012123487.1:168475-172021 GCF_000951035.1 Colobus angolensis palliatus
CTTGTGATATGCCTGCCTTGGCCTCCCAAAGTGCTGGGATTATAGGCGTGAGCCACCGCGCCCAGCCTACCCACTCTATCTTAATGTCACTTTCTGGCTTCATCTCATCTTCCCGACATTGAGATTTAAGATTGCCCCAAAACTCACTTTTTGGACTTCTTTCCTCAAGGTACCCTCAGTGCCTTGACTACCTCATTCAGATGACATTAGATACCATCTATACTCTAACTGCCACATTTAATCTCCAGCTTTAAGCTTTCCCCTGAATTCCAAACTCAGCTATCTATTTGGAAGTCTAATAGACAAATTAAATTCGATTTGCTCAAATTCCATTTTCTTCACCAAAACTGTCTATACCTTGGTCATTTCCATATCAACTGTGGTACCATTGTTTATCTAGTTGGTCAGTTCAAAATTCTAGAAGTCTCCTTTGATTCCTCTTTGCTGCCTATCCTGCAGACAATATAGCAGCAAGTACTACCTTCGGGATATACCCTGAAACCAACAATGTCTCACACTTGCAGCACAATTATTTCAAACCAGCACCTTCATCTCTCACTTAACTACCTAACAGTCTCCTGTCAGGTCTCTATCCTAGACAGTCAGGTCTCTATCCTTCCACTCTCTCCCCTACCAAAGCCAGAGGAGATCTCTCTAAAGCACAAATCAAAGCATGCCACTCACCCATCCACTCAACTTCAAGCCAAATGAAATCCAAACATTTTCCCATGGCTTCCAGAGTCTTCTGTCATCTGGTTCCAGTCTAGCTCTCCAACAGCTCTCTTCTTTTCCAGACACTCTGGTCTCATTATGTCCAATACAGCAGCCACTGCCATATGTGCCTATTGAGCACGTGAAATCTGGATAGTGAGACTGAGGGGCCAAATTTCCTATTTTACACAATTTATGTTAAAAATGTAAATTTAAAAACGGCCAGGCACTGTGGCTCATGCCTGTAATACCAGCACTTTGGGAGGCCAAGGTGGGTGCATCGCTTGAGTCAGGAGTTCCAGAACCAGCCTGGCCAACATAGTGAAACCCTGTCTCTACTAAAAATACAAAAATTAGCTGGTGTGGTAGCGGGCACCTGTAATCCCAGCTACTCAGAGGCTAAGGCGGGAGAATCGCTTGAATACGGGAGGCAGAGTTTGCAGTGAACTGAGATTGCACCACTGCACTCCAGTTGGGCAACAGAGCAAGACCTTGTCAAAAAAAAAAAAAACAAAACAAAAAAAGAAAGAAAAGAAAAAAGAAAAATTTAAAAACCAGTACTTATTTCATTATCAGAAAACTCTTAAACACAGTTAGATGACATAGATATATCAATCTATGTTATCAATGATAGATTTCATGATCAATTATTTCTTATAAAAATTTAGCTTCCAAATTGAGATGTGCTTTAAGTATAGTATACCTGATTTTGAAAAAAAGTATAAAAATAAACTATTACAAACATAATTTTTATACTGATTACATGTTTAAGTTAAAACTATGTAATTAAATTTTACGTTGTTTCTTACTTTTCAATCTTATTTTCACTTCTTTAATGTGATTACTTAAAAAATTTAATTCCACATGTGGCTGTCATATCTCTATTGTCATATTTCTGTCTATTGTAGAACAGATAGGCTGTCTGCTCCATCTAATTCAGTCCTGCTGCCAGGGTTTTTATACTTGTTTCTTCCTATGACTGGAATGTTCTTCCAGACCTACATCTCTTGTTCACTGTCACTCATTTGCAATTTTTATTCCTATCTCTGCTCAAATATCAACTCTTCAAATAGTCTTTCCCTGACCATACTAAGACAGCCTCCATCCTCTACTCCTTACCTGCTTTTGGTTTCCACATAGCACCCATCACTACATCTATTTGCTTACTCTCTGACTCCCCTACTAGGAAGTAAGCCTTCGAAGGGAAGGAGCAGTTTTCTTGTTCAGTGCTGTATTTCAAGGACAGAAAAAGGATTGTATAATGGGCACTCAGTGTTTGTTGGATGAATTGAACAAATGAATGAAAGAAACCACGATTACTCAACTGTGGCACAGCATGGACAACATCTATGTATGTACTCTACGACTCTTACCTGAATTCAGCCTTTCAACATCTCCACCACATTAGAACTCAGTAAACATGAAATATTTCTCTCACAGAAATCCAGGACCTTGAGATGCTGATCGAACAGCACTTCAAGCAATGGCAGAGCAGGCGGGAGGGACACAGGCCACTCTTCACACAAACTTTTCACAGACATAGCCAAGAGCCACATCCTATGCTCAACGCCAATGAATCAATCCTATTTAAGAATCCTATCATTTTCCATTACTTCTCTTTCAAGGAATAGATATCAAAGGCTCATGGAAAAATAACACATAGAAGATACAAACTTGACGGCTTTTATAATGTGTTTTGTCTAAGATGCCTTAAAAGTGCTCTGGAACTGCTTTGCAATGTAGCTACAATTCTAAGCTCATGTTACGGTATGTTCTTAATTTTCAAGAGTCAGTAGCAGGTAATTCTAAGAAGGAAGGAAATTAGAATAACAAAACAAACATATTCTAGGTTATCTCAAGTGTAAACTATAGAAGGCTCATAATTGGCACTCTGCTGGGAATCACTGTGAATTTTCAACTTAGATTTTCAACAGAAATTTCACTTTGGGTACTAAGACAACCCTCTTTTTCAAATGAGAAGTTGTACGTACATTTAGCGTGGAAGCCAGGGAATTTCAAGTTTTTCTCTCAAATCACATTAATTTGTCCCTCCCAAACAACAAAGACTGGGCTAACAGCAGCATCAGCACAAATGTCAAAGAACCATGCTATCTCTTACAGTTTAGGAATTTCAAAATTGAAGGGAAGATAAATGCATCAGAATAGCGAAGAGGAAGTAAGATGCATTTTATCTTGCTTTCCAGAAGTTGCATAACTTTCTGTAATTGTGAGGTTATCATCATGGATAACTGGTAAGGAATTTTAACAGATCCAGGCAATAAATCTTCAGCAGAGGGATGCAAACATGGGGAGAGTAGAAGTAGGTCTCCCTCCAGAAGGTCACAAAAGTGGGAATGTGTATGAAGACAGCTGCCAGCCCAGCTCATGGCCAGAATCTAAAGCCATTTTGGAGTCACTATTATGCTCCTCGTTGTAGACATATGGGTAATGAGTCCACGAGGGGTGGGGGTGGAAAATCACATCAACCATAATTTCTTGTTCCCATTCTGCCAAGTGTGATGTTGCTGGGTTTTTTATTTTTCTCATCTGCTTTCTAATCTGCAATGAGTTTGTAAAGGGGATTAACACCGTGTGTGAATAAGGAGAAGATGCATTTTATTTCAGGTGTTTGGATGTCTTTTCTATACATTTCTGAAGATGAGGACTTTTTACTTGTAACCTTTGTCTAAAGGCCTTTTAGTCCCATTCAGACTTGCTACTATATTAAAAACAGAATTGAGTTTGGTGAATTGTAGGTGAAAGAGGTTATGTTACCAATTATCCTAATTCTGAGATGGGCTTCTGGAAATCAGGCTGCAGAGGCCTGCCACGGTG
>NW_012123487.1:172326-217176 GCF_000951035.1 Colobus angolensis palliatus
TCATATATATATATATATATATGATGTGTGTTTGTATATATGTATATATGTATGTGAAACATATATGTGAATGTGAAATGAGATGTATGAAATAAATGTATTTTTCACACACATATATATGTGAAACATATATTTAACATATGGGATACAATGTTTCTTAAAAAGCAGGATAAAAATGTTTTGTAGAAATAGAAATATTCATAATACATTATTAGTAGAAAAGGAGATTCCAGTCGTTTAAATGTAGAGAGAAAAAAATTAAAATAAGCCAAAGTATTAACTTTGCTATCTGTAAAATAAAAAGTTAATTTTTTTCTTATATGTTTCACTATTTTTTCCCAATCTAAAATGAAAACGTATACATTTTGCCATCAGAAACAAACAAATGAAAAACAATGAAAGCACAGAACATGTGTTTGTGCATTTCTAGTACCTGACTCATAGTAAGAGGGCTACACATTTTTGTTGAATAAATGAATAAATTAATTAAATGTTATAAATATTTTATGAAGTTAACTCTCTAAAAGAGTTAATAGCTTCCCATTACTCGAAGTGTTTAAGTAGATTCTGAATGGCTCTCAGCATATTTGGAGGGCATTCTTATTTTGATTTAGATCAGTGGTTCCCAAACAGAGGCACCTGGAAAACCTAAAATATGCTCCCCTTTCACAAAATACAAATGTCTAGTCCCTGCCACAGGTTTATTGCATCAAAATCTGTAGGAATTGAATTGAACTCTTGGAAAATCTGCAGGAGTTGTTAGAATTTGCTGGGGGTGGGGGTGTATTAATCTGTTCTCACACTGCTAATAAAGACTTGCCTGAGACTGGGTAATTTATAAAGGAAAGAGATGTAACGGACTCACAGTTCCACATTGCTGGGTAGGCCTTATAATCATGGCGGAAGGCAAAGGAGAAGCGAAGGCACATCTTATATGGCGGCAGGCAAGAGAACTTGTGCAGAGGAATTCCTATTTATAAAACCATCAGATTGCATAAGACTTACTCACTACCATGAGAACAGTATGGGGAAACCGCCCCCATGAGTCAATTATCTCCACCTGGCCCCACCCTTGACACATGAGGATTACTACAATTCAAAGTGAGACTTGGGTGGGGACACAGACAAGTCATATCAGGGAGAAAAATACCTTCTGAGATTATTTTCATTCAGCTTTAAAACCAACCTGTGGTGCTGAGCTGGTGGCTAAGGAAGGACCCTGAAGAAGTTGCCCAAGACCTTCCTGCTTGCTGTTTTCTGGCCTGAAACATGCTTCTTCCAGGCCCAAGGAGCTCACTCCCTTACCCTTCTCATCTTCATTCAGACACCACCTCCTCAAAGAGGTTTCCTTTGACTCTCCCAAATTTCAACCCCTTCCAAAGTCTTCCCACCTAGGCATGCCTGCTCTAAATTTTCTACAGTACTTATTACTTTCTATAATATAATATAATTATTTATTATTGTTGGTTTTGTTTAGGGTTTGTCTCTCCTGCACTAGATAGCAAGCTCCACGAAGATAGAAATTCTCATCAACTTTGTGCAAACCTAAGCATCCCAAAATAGTGCCTGGCACATAGGGGATGCTCAATAATTGTTTGCAAATGAACAAAAAGAAGGAATAGATCAATGTTTATGGTTCTAGTTGTAGGTGCCCGGCTACTGCTTCATGATAGTTCAGTGATATTTCAGTTAGTCTATGCTTTTCTTTACAGAAAAGCAAACATTTTCCATAAAGGACTAAATGGAAATATTTTCAGCCTTGTGAGTCACAAGGTCTCTGTGGCAACCTCTCAACTCTGCCATTGTAGCAAAAAGACAGCTATAGTCAATATATAAACAAATGAGTACAGCTACAGCTCTGTTCCAATAAAACTTTGTTAAAGACAGATTTGGCCCATGGGCCATAGTTTGCTGACCTCTGCTCTGTCCACATTTCTGGAAACCTCATTAAAATAGCTCTCTGACGGGGCTGTGTATCTGGCTTTACTAACCCCATGCACAAAGCTCTTGGCTCTAAAAGATGGGATCTTGGGGCGAGTATCCTTTTATACTAACACTGGACAGGGTTCTTTAAGTTGGTCATTATGAAGACATCAAAGGATTTTGTTGAGAATGGCAATAAAACTCACACCCAATAGGAAGTAAATGACATTTCACATTATTGCTTAAGGAGAATACGGTGGATGTGGATATGAATCTCTAGTCTCCCTCCTCACTAGTTGTGGTGGAACTTTCCCAATTCTGCCTGCCTTCCAGAGTCTCTGTGTTTTGCCTTGTGTCCTAGCTGCTTCTCCTTTTGGGAATTCCATTACGTTGATGTCACAATGTCTCGAAGCAATATTTTAAAAATGATTCCTCTCCAGTGGGATTTTGTGGAGCCTCTTAACGGCCTTCAATATGCTCTACTCATTACAGGTGTGTGAGGCTGGAGCACTGTGTCAAATCATCTCAGGGAGTTTGTTATGGAAGTCTGGGGGTTCAGCATTTTCTGGAGAGAGTGGAAAGCTAGGGTGGGGGCACATGACTGGGAACAGAGTTGAGTCCCTATGCCATGAAGAGTTTCTCTCTGTTTTGTCTGATCTTAAAACAGTTACCCCACTTGGCAGAAACAATCCACTGCCTGGCAATTTCAGTATAACTCTCAGTGACAGATTCCTTGCAGGAAGTAGTGCAGGATACTGCTGTTTAATTACGTTGTACCTAATATTAATATAGTGCCAGATATTTTGATGAAATCTAAAGGATTCAGTCAATTTTGTAGATATTCTTCTTAAAGAACCACAGTAATGGATAGTTTTGAAATATTATTACAAATCATATTTGTGCAATCTAAGTTTGGGCATCACTTAAGACTGCCAGTAAAGGTGGCGATTCCATTTCCAATAAGCAGGCCAGCAATTTCTGGCATTCACCTGTTGGACCAAATAACTGGAGGCGACACTTGGGCAAGGGCAGTGACTTGGTCTAGCTGTTGCAGCTCATGTTTATGGCCTATGGAAAAAAGAGGTCAAACGTTTTGGCCTCTAGATCAATCCTTATTTCAAATATTTGCATCTCACTAAAGAAAACAACGTACTGATTTTGTCACAGAAAGTATTGTTCTTGTTATCAGACAAAAAGGAGTCAAAATGGAGAACAGACCTCAGGAAAACAGATTTATATTATCCCCAAAATGCCAGCCTTGTCCACTCATATAGCCTCCAATTTCTCTTTAGGAGAATGAACTAAAAAGACACTTTTCTTGCGTGTTCTCTTTTGGAATCTATGGGAATTCTTTTGCCTTCATTCTGTGCAAAAAGACAATATGTGGTGTTCATTCTTACAGGTGTATTGCTTCTTTAAGGCAGGCCCATGTTCCAGCATTTCTGTATCCTCCAGAACATGCCATCCTCGGCCCTGGCTGGGGAAACTCTGCATTCCCACAATGTGCATTGGTCTGAGGCTCCATCCAGTCAGGCTCTCAATCCTTGCTCGTTACTCCCCAAGGGAAAAGTAGTTGATTTTACTGTATTGGTCTGTTTGCCGCTGAACCGACTCACTGGTGTTTAAGGTCACCACTCTGTACAGCCCCACTCTTCTGCTTCCTGCCACTGTGACAAGCCTCATGGCCCAGGACCAACTCCCTGCTCATCCATCATCTCCACTGGTGACTGACTGGGTGCAGCAGGAGAAGCCATCAGTACGGACCCAGGCCCCAAAATATAAATCAGCAAGAAAGCAAATGGGTCTCCCTTGCCTACCAATTCCTAGTGTGCAGCCCCTCCAGCCCATTTAGAGTCAGTACTCTAAAGAAGAGGAGAAATCCCAAACCACCAAAACCGTGAACTCTGTTTTCAAGTTTCATTTACAACTCCATTGAGTAAATGAAGGTTCTAGTTGCCTAAATCCCTCCCTCCCTACAAAACACTGCACAGATTCTAAGTAAGCCAGGCACCATTGCTGACTATCAATCCAATCCAATGTGCCCTCTGTCTTATGTGTGTTCTTTTACTTGCTCTTATAGGAATCAATTCAAATGTCTAAACCATAACAGATATTATTTATCTAAGGGTTATATCCAGGTGCTCACTTGTTTTCTATGATTGTTGTATCAAAATCATCTACTAGTTTGGAAAGATACTATACATAGTTTTGTGGTGATAAATTGAAATATATTCATCCAATTTATTCTCCAGCCTTTTTTCTTCAGGTAATATTCACATGTGAAAACAAACAGCCTTTTACCTCTTTTAGATAGCAGCTTTTTATGTCCATTTATAGATGAATTAAAAATATTCCCCAAATATTACTTGTAATTGCAGGCAAAAGGAACTCTCTTTCTTGCACACACACACACACACACACACACACACACACAGTTACAGGCACTTATGATGGAATAGATGTTAATGCTACTGCTGACACCAAAAACTCCAATTACCCCAGGATTTGAGTACTGGCTGATTCCTGATTTATTTTAGGCAAATTAGGCAGCATAATGAGTAAAGCAAATACTTCAAGGATCATATCTGAATGAATAAACTTAAAGAAATTCAGGTATAAGTCTGACTTCCATAGTTATTTCTTCAATTGTGGTAAAGTCTTGGCAGCTGCAAACATCAATTAATGATCTGCAGCTCCAACAATAACAGAGTCCTGCTCAGAATGGATTTACGGAAAATGTGGCTAATCTGATCTAAAGCTACCAAACTGGCAAGTTTACTACAAGTAGATGTAACAGATTATACTTCACAAGACAGTGATGACAAAATTCTGATTGTCTCTGGGAAATTGGGAAAGAAAAATAACTTCTTAGCCATTACTTGTCCAACTGGCTATAATAACCAACATGTTCATTGCATTTAACAGTGTAAAATATGTTCTCACAAACATTATCTCATGAAAGTCTCACCACAACCCAGAAGTTCATGAAACATACTTGATAAAGACACAAAGGCTCTGGGCAGTTAAATAACTTCCCTAAATTCGTGCAGATATGGTTCAAACAGCTATAAAAACAGCTCAAACTATAAAATAAATAACTAAAAGCAACTGTATCAGTCCGTTCTTATGCTGCTAATAAAGGCATACTTGAGACTGGGTAATTTATAAAGGAAAGAGGTTTAATGGACTCACAGTTCCACATGGCTGGGGAGGCCTCACAATCATGGCAGAAGCCAAAAGGCACGTCTTACATGGCGACAGGCAAGAGAGAATGAAAGCCAAGCAAAAGGAGAAACCCCTTATAAAACCATCTGATCTCATGAGACTAATTCACTACCATGAGAATGGTATGGGGGAAACAGCACCCATGATTCAATTACCTCCCACCAGGTCCCTCCCACAACACATGGGAATTCTGGGAACTACAGTTTAAGATGAGATTGGGGTGGGAACACAGCCAAACCGTATCAGCAACCATTTATCAGAATTTGCCAGATTGTGACACAGTCTCTTTTTTTGTGGCTATACTAGACAATCTCATTCACTGGCAGTGTTTTCCTAATCAGAGATGACCTATTGGTGGCCTGTGGAAGCCAGCAGACCCGTAGTGATCAAGAGCACTCTTAGGACAAGACACTCCAAGATAACAAATGCTGATACATACCTCTTCATAGCCAGCCTGTTGTGAATTCATCTGTTGCCAGGTCTGAAACACATATAATTCTTCCCTCCTCAGGTTTCCAGGGGCTCAGGGATATGCTTTCAACAAAACAGCCTTACACACAAATTATTGGTATTGTCAAATTCTGTGTCTTGCTCCCTTTCTCACCTCTCTTCATTTCTAGACACCTGTGTCTGGGAATAGAAACAAAACCTATTTGAAAAATATCTGAGCAAAACATTTTACCCTTAAAAATACAATTTTTAATTTGAAGAGAAGAATTCAACATATTAGTAGTCCTCAGAACAGCAAGCCCTTCAAACACCTAACACCCAGCCAGCTTCCTACACAGCACTTCAAATGTGGAGTTTTAGAATCACAGATGTTCAAATCTGAAGGGAATTTAGACCTGCTAGTCCAAGTCTCTCATTTTCCCCAGGAGAAAAGACCCGTGACAAGAAATACCATTCCATAGGTCACACAAAGCATTAATTCTGAGCCAAACTTAAAAACAAAAGTCTCCACACCCCTGTTTCCAGGTTCTCTGCTATGACTTCATACGAAAAAGATGGCTGGTCCCCTAAGCAACAACTCTTAGGGTCAGTTGACTCATAGCTAGTTGGATGTTTTCCCTTTCCTATAAACAGGTACCAAGAAAAATCTTCTCACCTATTGCCCCTGAAGTTTCTCAGGGGAAAATAAACAGCTCAAAGTGAAAAAGAGGAAGGGGCTAATACATATATTTTACCAGCTCCATTTCTAGCACTATCTTTGGTATCATCTTTAAACATACCAGATATTTTAAAACTGACCCTAGCACTGGAATATTCAAGTACTGAAGACAAAGCCATGCATTATAAGAACCACGAAGCTCCGCTATCCCACTCTTCATGTGTTATGTACTACAATAAAAGAAGTGTAAAATACTAGAAAAACAAACTGGATGGGTGCTATTTATTCCTTTTGAGGGAATTGAGAACACTTGTATGGCATGGCTAACATTTGTGATAGACCCTGAAAGTCATCCGTCACAAGCTGGACAATGGCAGAGGGCAGAGGAAACAGTGCAAGCAAAGGCACAAAATGATGTCATGGTTAGAATCAGCAAAAAACCTGATGTGTTGAAAAAAGTGACAGGAGATAGTAAACATGCAGGATGGGGCCAGATCTGGAAGTGTATTAAATACCAAGCCAAGAAATATTGAAAGGCTGAAGAATAATTATATGTTTCTAAACTAATTAAAGGCATATTGCAATTATTAGCCCATAAATATTGCTCTTGGATTAGGGATGTCATAGAATGAATGTTTGTGTCCCTCTAAAATTTACATGTTGAAATTTTAACCTCCATTGTGATGCTATTAGAAGGTAGGAAAATTAGGAGGTAATTAGGTCTTGAGGGTACAGCCTTCATTATGAGATTAATGTGTTCTCTTATAAGGGAATAACAGACAAAAGATCTTTCCATACCCATCATGCAAGGACACCATGAGAAGACAGCTATCTGTGAACCAGGAGGAAGGCATGGTTCTCACAAGAATCCAACCACGCTGGCAACCTGATCTCAAATTTCCAGCCTCCAGCACTTTGAGAAATAAATGTGTTGCTTAAGCCACCTAATCTATGGTAATTTGTTGTAGCAGCCTGAACTACAACAATGGGCAAGGGAGAGGTTAATTCCAATTCAGTATCTAACTCTTCACGGGAGCAAAAATCCAAAATATAGTCAAAAAACAGTTCCCATTGCCAGTAACAACATTCTAATTTGGTCAGATTTTAATGCTAAAAGTAGAGGGCAGGTCCCTGAGGTTCAGATTGTTATAAACCACACACTGGGTCTTCTCTGGGGTACTTCCCAGCAGCATTTTGCTGTAGGTTCCCATGGCCCTCATCCAGTCACCATAAGTTCCTTGGGCACTCAGAAGTCTCAGACCTAGAATAGAATGGAAATTCCCTGAGGCCACAGAAGGCCTTTGAAATTTTCAAGAAGACCTGAATCTACATCAACTGACTTGGTTTATTTTCCACTCTGGTGTTGGTGGAGGGGGCGCACTCCCCTCCCTCAAGACTCAAGTAGACCTTTGTATCAATGTCAAGGCTGAAAATAATCTAGGAACTGAGCGGTCTGGGAAGAATGAGTATGTGCTGCTCTGAAATCATTGACCTGTAAGAAACCTACTTGTGATTTTTCATTTTGTGACAAGGGAGGATTTGTATGACTCACTGAAATCAAAGTCAAAAACAGGACTTGATGTAATTTTGTTCTTATCTTTTATATTTGAATCCCTAGATACAAAACACAATTCGTCATTTTTATGGTTTGTATGAAAATACAAGTCTATGTGATTGATAATTCTGACTAAATTGGAGTCGAATTCAAACATTTAGTATTGCTTTTTATTTTGCTGAAGTAATCTAGTTGACTACTAAACAAAATAAACATTTTGATTGAACAACATCCACCTTTATTTTTGATGTTTTGAGTGGTTATTCCAGTTATCCCATGTAGATATCCTTCAGTGACTCTGGTAAGGAATACAATAAATTTTGTTGAAAATCATTTTCATGAGAGGATTGAAATTTCTTGTGTCCGTTTTTCTTTAAAAATATAAATGTCTCTGTTCTCATGTATTCAGATGTTAATACTTATTTCCCTGCTAGGAAATGTATTACGATGTCCCTCAGGGGTCTGTTACATTTACCTGAGATGACCTCATGGATTGCTGGGAACTAATTTGTAGCTATAAAATAGAAATACATCTAGTTGACTTATAAACACTTATTTTGTCTTAGAAGACCAAATATTGACTGGAATTATATACAGAAATTATGAAACGGCTACTGAAATAATATATCCACTTTCAGATAATGACACCATTAATGAGATTAATACTAGTTTGAGAATATCTTAAGATGTAAATGTCTACAAAAGTCAACAGTATATTTTACTTTGGGTAAATCAGTCACTGCAGGGTATACATATATGTGGATTTATTTAAATCCACTTTGCATCAATGAAACCTATAAAGGAATATGCCCATTTTCTCATTTTGAACCTCTTGAAAAATGAATCTCTTCTGAATGAACTGCAATTATGTATATCTTGAATTACATCTAATTGCAACATGGAATTAGATTATGGGGAAAGATACAGCACAAGTGAACTGAAATTTCCATGGGGACTTCCCTGTTTGCTTACAGACTTTAGGTCTGTCAGTTTGAAAATTTGGACAATTCAGATTTGAAGGCCTTTGGACCTTTATGGTACCTGTCTCCAGACAAAATTGAGACTGTTCCCACGCAAACTGGTCTGTCGGAAACTGGGAATTATGCTTTCCCATAAGGCCATGGGGCAGTTCTCTAGCTGTCACCGTGTGACATGTCTGACAGTGGGTATCTGCTGAAGTGCCAGCCCATGTCTGTTTATCTCCAATCCATCTCAGTATAAATGGATGTCTGCAGGGCCTTGAGACCATACGAATCACCTCAGGCAGAATAATAATTGTTCTTGTAGCAGCAGATAGGCTATTTCATGGACATATTGGGTTGGCAGAAAAGTGAATCAATTTTAAAAAGAGTGTGTAGCGTTAGATAAAGCCCAAGTCCCCATGGTCTTATCTGATGGTTTAGTTTGTTTTTCAAAAGTGAGGTGCCCAGAGGTATTGGTGCTTTATTTTAAGCAGACTGAGAGTTTAATAGGAAGGTTCTGACAAGCACCTGTAAGGTCATCAGTAGATATTACTGTGCATCTCACTGGATTGAAAGTTTGCATCATACAACTGCATCTAGTGTAAACAGGGTTATTGTTTCAGAAGATTTTAGAACAGAGCAGCCAGCTCTGCTTCCCCAAGGTTATGCCTCTATTGTATCAAGAGACTGACAGTTATCTAAATCTCTCTTATCATTATTATTCCATTTTGAGGATGAATATAGCGCTCACCACTGGAACTGGGCACTAAACTGAGAACACGTAGCACCAACTGGGAGCAAAAGGAGAGACAGAGAAAATCTCTCAAGCAATATCATGGTAGTATTCAGCAGTTAAGGGAATTGAGGTTCATAAATAAAACATACAATGTACAATCTATTTTGTTCCTGAATGCATTCCTGGGGGTGAAGTGAACCAAATAGATCTAGTCTGATGGAAGAAGATTAAGAAGTCCAAGGAGAACCTCATCAACAATCATCAATGGAAGTTGCATGAAAAAATCCTATTATATAGAAAGAAAGAACCGGGAGAAATAGAAACAAGAAAAAAAAAAAGAATGGTGGAACTTAATTTTAACTGGTCTCTTTGCTTCTATTGTCTCTCTGTTCCCATCCCTACTCCTGACTCTTCCCAAAGTTAGCATCCTGAAACAAAAAACTATACATATTACCATTTTGTTTCAAGATGTCCAGTGACTCCTTGATGCCTACAGAATTTCATAATTTGGGATTCAAATCTCCCCATTACTTGGTTCCTATCCATTGTGCCAACCTCATCTCCCACGGTGCCCCCAGTGGAAAAAGTCTTTCCAAACTTCCCTTTATACATCCTGCAACTTCCTGCTCAAATCCTTTCTCCTTCACAAAGTCCCTTCTGCTTCTACTCCAGATGGCAAGATTCAAGAAAGCAGAAAATGTGTTTTAATTACAGACAATGTCTATGAGCTTTATTGGGTACAAAGCACTTTGCTAAAAGACACACTTCCACTGTCTTCTTTAATATAAACAGCAACCCTATGAAGTGATCCCTTTTTATACATGGGAAAACTTCAGGAGCGAGAGTTTAAGTAACTTGCCCAAGGTCACATAGCTAACAAATGATGGAACAGAAGTCAGATTATCTTAATGCCAGAGTCTCTGCTCTGAATCTCTTCAACAAACTATCACATCTATTTTTGTAACCAGCTCTCCACCCGCAGGCAAAATTTTTAGGTGCAATAGATCAAATAATGGTCAATAAAATGTTGTTAAACCAAAGCCTCACTACGTAATATACAGAAACAAAATAAATTGTTTTAAAGGAGAGACGAACATATTCCCAAGAAACAAAATGAAATATTGACTTCAGAGAAAAGAAATGTGATGAAAAGGGAAATACAAATCCAGACAATTGTTTCACGGGTTAGGAAGGACATCAGAAGGAGGAGTAACTTACTACCCATCCTGGACTAAAGGCTAGCTACACTAGCTCCTCTAGTGTTACAGGTGATGAGTGAGCTTGAGACTTACCTACATGGGAAATCAAGATCCAATGCAAGACTTCAAATATTGATGAAACCTACATTCTAGCAGAAATTGAGCGGAGCCCAGTGGACCTGATAATTGTCAATGAAAGGTTATAAAACTGAACATTTCCTATGTAAAATAAAATCAAAGAAGACAAGTTTAGTATGGCAAGAAATCCATTAAAACAGTGAGGACATCAAGACAAAAAGTCCAAGAGACAATACAATGCAAGTGATAAGGACCAACTGAATCAAGAGAAAGAACCCAAGCACTGGCTGGGGAGATCAGGGTTGGGTTGGAAAAGGAACTGGAATTGCACTTATTAGAATGAATAGAGTTTGATTAAGTAGACAGAAGTGAGAGAGGTTTCTCTATTAAATATTAAAGAATAGGAGCCAGGGGCTCTTGGAGATATGTCTGTCACAATATTGAGCAAACGGTATTCCAAAAACCCTGACTTCAACCAGATGTTCTGCAGAAAAAGTATTAGTGGTTAAATACATTTTGAACAGGCTGAACTATACAGGTCTCTTCTACAGACCTATAACACTCATTGGCAGAGTGAAGGCTCTGAGAAGCCCAGCAGTGTTAGTGACGGTAGCAGTAGCAGTAGCAGTAGCGTATAGCTATTGAGTTTTTTCTATGTGCCAGCCACCGTACTGTGATTTTACATGGATGACCAATATGTAACTATCCTTATGTGACAGGAGTATTACTATCCCCATTAGACAACTAAAGGGTCTAAGGTTTAGACAATAAACCAATCCCTCAATGTCATGTAGCTAGGAAGTGGTAGAACTTGGATTCTAAATCAAGCATTCTGACCCCAGAGTACATGCTCTTAAATGCCACACTATTAATGCTTCCCATTAAACATTGCTATTTAACATTTTTAATACAATCCTTTTGAACCATAATACATACACGTTCTTTCTCATTGTTTTCTGCAACTTCTCTTTGACCTAAAAATCATTCTCCATAAGTCGATTTTATCCATGAGTACTGTACAGAGAGAAAGTGCCCCGTGTGCTTGTGTCTGCCTGTGATTTGAGTCTAGTTGTCTTCCTAAATGAGAAGCCTGCCATCCTGATTTATGAAGTATTCCATAAATTTGGGAATATCAGGCTTGAGGAAGGCCTGATTTTCATTCACAGACTACATCATCAGAGTCAAACTTACATCCCCTCATCCCTTCCCACCAACCACCAACTCCACTGACAAAAGCAAAACGTGAAACAGCCTTTGGCTAGTACATTTATGACAAGTCTATTTAATCTCCCTGTCAGAGAGCTTCCTGGACTACCCAATATCTATGGCACTGTCTTACCCTTTTTTGTAGGTGTGTTATACTTCATAATTAACTCGTTTATAAAATATATCTGTAGTACAAAAATACCCTTTTGCACTGACCAAGGAGGTAAGCTTTTAAAATTCCTTCCAGAAAAATGCTGACTGTTAGGCAATCTAACAATAAGCTGATAATATTGGGGGCTTGCAGAACAAAGGCCTTGTGAATTCCCAGGTGAATGAAAAGTCTATTTAGAAACAATATCAGCATTGTCCCATAAACTATGTATTTGGCATTTTCATTGCACATCTGAAATTAACAGTAATGCAGCAAAGGTTTTTCTAAGAGAGGCTGGAAGTTCAAGGGAGGGCAAAGACAGGGAGTGAATTTCTGTGTCAGCGATGCCTGTAACTCTGCCAGGTAATGCCCTAGGTGAAAACTCAGTGGCAGCCACCAGAAGATAAGGATCTTCAGGTCAGCAGATCAGAGGGAGACTGACCCTCCTGGAGTCTAAAGACAGAAGAGAATCCAAGCTTTCTCCAGCCCTTCATTGCTGCTCAGAACCTTCTCGCCTGTATTGCTACACCGTGTGCTCCTTTAGTGAAGGCCTTAAGGTTTCTGCCATTCCATGCATCTCGATCTGTTTGAGTAATTGAAAAAACAAACACCCCAATCAGCCTCATAATTGATTCCCAGTTGATGGAAGGCAGCTGACTTTCTGCATTTACCCAGCATTTCACTAAAAGATGAAGCAGTAAATTTCTCAGGGCCTGCCAAAGGAATGATTAACTTGGTAAGCCCTCTGAGTTTCTTTCCTGTTGACAGCTGGTTTTCTTAAACAAGTTAGTACCTGCTGAGATGGGTGGGATTTTATCTGATTCACCAGAGCTGATATCTTTAAAACACACCAACAGTCCCACACTTTGATTATTTGTAAGCCACCACCATGTAGTTAAATAGGTGCTCCATGAGTAAATAAAGGAAGGAATTGCAGTTCTGTTCAAGGAGCATGAAATACGGCTTGCTAAGTTGCAGTCTATTTTTTCCAGGCAAGACACACGGTGTAATTTTTTCCGTTTGATTACATGATGTCAGTGGATACTCCATCGCCTCCTGTATAGACTTGACAGGCCTATTTCAATGTATTCCAAACCTGCCCCTGTACAGTTATTGTTTCCAAGCTCCTAAGCACAGTCACAGAAATGGGAGTGGGTTTGGTTTGATTATCAGGCTTGGAGGGAGGCTCTGAAGGAGCCAGAGCTGCCTCCTTTACATAGTCCTTCACCTCAAAAGCCTTCACTTAACTTCCTTTAAAAATATCCCACCTTAGCGAGAGGTAACCTCTGTGGTTCTTAATGGCTTCAAAGAAGAAGAAACATGTATTGAATAAATAACCATGGATCCAGAGCATAACAAATACATGCTGGTCACAATCAGAGCAGATCACATTTCTAAATATGAAATTTACAGAGTTTAATTTGTGAGTAAGAGGGCTGCATTCCTACCCAAGTTTTTTTTTTTTTTTAATTGATCCATACAGTTGTACATATTTATGGGGTACATATGATTTTTGATACATGCACACAATGTGTAATAATCAAATCAAGGTAATTGAGATATCCATCACCTGAAACATTTATCATTTCTTCATGTTTAAAACAATCAAAATCTCTTCCAAAGGTTTGAGCAGGTTCTTAAGAAACTTAGGCATGCAAATGATATTGGATCCTAGTTAACTTTTTACAACTAATTATCTGGCAAGACATCTCTTCCTTCCTGGGCCTAGGAAGTATGGCCCAACACTCATAATTATTGCCCAGGGAATCTCATCTGTTTGGGAATTCATGAAATGGACTCCATGAACAGCATCAGAATGAGGATAACCTCTAGAATACATTCCTCCAAGAAAGTTGCTGTCACCACTTTATGGTTATTTGCTACTCCAAAAGTCTTTCTTGTGAACATCTTTTCAGGTCAAGACTTCCCTGAGCCTGAAGCAGAGAAAATGTTTTCATTCCAGTGACCAGCTGTCAAACCATAAGAGAGGGCACAGTCCTCCGTATTGTAATCGTGTCTGGGCCATTGTCCCAAGCCAAGAAGTGGGGTGTCATTTTGACTGAACAGCTTGCCAGTGAGACCACTCAGAGAGCTCAAACTACCTACAAACTCCTGCAGGCTGCAGCCCCTAAGAACTCTTCTGCCAGAGTTGGGTGAGCACAGCATAGACTTCAGAGCTACAAGCTGAGGTCTGCATTCTTCTCTGGCCCTTGATGTGATCAAATCACTTAAGCTTTTGATACCTCAGTTTCAGAATCTATAAAATGAAGTTGAAAACACTCCAAGGGCTGCTGTGAGAGTTGCATGATGTAGTTTACGAGTTTCTGAAACATAGTGGTTCCAAACACATGATCTTCCCCACCTAGGAAACTTGGACCTAGGAGCAATCATGTTTACAAAACAGAGGATGCCTTTTCAGTGGAGGCTTAGGCTGGGACAACACCTAATAATTCTTATAAACAGCCTTCACTTGCCAGCAGACACACATCTGCTTCCACCCTCTCCGGTTCCTCAGAAGACCTTACCACCTTCCTCTCTGTGCAGACCAGCCAGCAGAGCTAGCATTTCTTTTATGGATTGTTGGGGCAACCAGTGAGAGTTCACTTTCTTTCCTCCCTGTGATATTAGCACACACAGAGGTGGATTGACTTTTAATGACACTTAAGCTTCAGAGCCCTCCAATTGCAAGAGCCCATTTCAACACCTTATACCCAACTTAGAATTCATAATATTTGTATTCTTTTTCTTAGAGATGGTCTCTCAAATTGTATAATTCCTGGACCCCCAAATATATGGATTTGCCCCTGGGCTCACCACAGTGATAGTGTCCTCGTTATTTTATAGCTAAATAAAGCTCTGAGATGACCAGGAATAAGATCTGCACTTATTCGCTCCAACTTCTCAAGCTTAAGCTTCTTCTTAAGTTGCATGCCTTAGACAGGCACCATCTCCCTCTGGGCCACATCAGACTGTAAAATCCACCCCCCAGACTATAAAAAACCTAATTAGGAAAAAGAAAAGTGGAGATTCTGTAACCCTACATCTTACCAATAATCACAACTAAGAGGTTCATATTTTTGTCAGTGTAAGTGGTAGGTAATTTTCATTTAAGTATAAATATCAGATTTTGTCCCAGACTAAAGCAAACTCTGATAATTACACAGTTGCAAATTATTGTGTTAACAAAAAAAGATCTAAATTATCTCCTTCCAGCACTTAATGAATTCAGGCACTTAATGAATTCCCGAAATGCATTGCTTTTCCCCATTCCACTTTCTCCTTGCAACAGCGGATTTGTATGCCTGTTGGAAAGAAGAGTGATTCCCATGTCATCCTTCTAGAGTACTATTTATTTGCCAAAAAACAAAAATAGGAAAAAACGAGGACCAAGTTGTCTTTGATCAGTGGGAATTAGTTGCAAATGCTCAATAAAAATAAAAGCTGGATTTGACTCTTAGTATGTTTAGGACTTCAATGATGCAATCACCCGAATTTAGAATTTATAAGGCTGCTTTGTTCAGCTCCTTCAGCTCAGTTCCCATGTAATGTTTGCTCTCAGGGCACAAACATGAAGCATCTGGATGGAATCTATTCTGGCTTCAGGAAGACAAAATGCCTACCCTGTAAAAAAAACTGTCCATCTTTAAATGAAATTCAAATCCAAGCAACTTGCACCCTAGCCAAAGCCTGTTTCTCTATATCTTTATAAACTGCATGATTTAAATCATCTGTGTGTGATTCTTATTTTCCTATTCTTCATAAACTTTTGGAGTAAATGTGGTGCTTGTTAACATGAAGAATTGATAGTTTGTTGCCATTTTCCATGGTCTTAACAATTGGGAACATTTGTAATCAATAAAGGGAGACACAAGGAAACAAATTTGATAACTGTTTTTAAGGAATAAAGACAGAATATTAAAACACGATTGGAAAGAAGTGCTCCTACCCCAAATCTAATAAACCCATGGATTGACATTTTTGATAACTATATGGCATGCCATCTAACCTCCTACATTTTTAGCAGAGCTTCTTTGTTATTCATGTTTTTCCTCATTACACACACAGAATTATGCCATTTAGGCATCAGTGACAGATTTGTTCACTAATGTCCTTTAATTCCATTTGACACTTGGAAATGACAGCCAGCTGGTCCTCCAAAAAGTCATGATGCAGTGAAAGCCTACTGTACGTACTACCATGGTGTTTGTTTTTTGTTGTTGTTGTTGATGTTGTTTTTTCTTAATGGAAGTTGTCTGCACATCTTCCTTTGGCATTTAGCTACACAGGATGCCCCATCATAGCTGCAGAATCTGCTGCCATAGACAGTATCTCCTGTTAAAGTTAAGAAAATATTTCATACCTCTCCCCACATCAATACCTCTCTGTCTAATGTCTGACCTCAGTGAATCACAGTCTACAAATCACAGTCTTGCCTACACTCAGCTTTGCTGGTGGAACTGATCTACCCCATTTCTATCTGTGTCATGAAAAAGTAGCCACTGGGCATGCAATGATAGGTTCAATTTGAATATGGTGATCATCTGAGTTTTGTTTTCCTAACAGAAGTCTATAATAGCAATAGTGTCAAAGAAATAATTCCAATGTGGAAGTGATAAACAAAAATAGGAGAAAGTGTGCCTAGCTGGGCCCCATGAGGCAGAAATTGTTGGCTCTTCTCAAGCCAGATCTCCCAGGACAGTCCCTCTGTCTAAACTTTTCAAAGAATGAAGCTATTAGGATTTCAAACATACGATATTATTAATCAGAGCAGAATTTTTCAGTTTTTTTAGAGCTTCCAGGCTTTTACACTGCCCAAGTAGCCTTGAGCAGCAGCCTGAGAAACTACCAAGAAAGAGGAAGAAGTTGTGTGCTTTGAACATCCCACTCTAGCAGCATCACCTTAGAAGGTCTGCTTCTTCCTTTTTTATAAATTGGGATTAATAATGTTTCGTTTGTAAAAATGTATTCGGATAAACTACCTAGAATATCCTGCTGGGCTGGGCTAAGAAAATTTATGAAGAATAAGAGGAAAACCTAATTGTGTCCCCACCACTTCTCTCTGTGTCTCTATCTCACTTTCTCCTTTCTCTGTCTCTCTTTCCCCTTCTCTGTCTCTCTCTCTCTCTCTCTCTCATTTCTCTCTGTCTCTCCCAGCCCCATAATGTGTCTCTCTATTTGTCTCTCTCTCTTCTCTCTCTGTCTCCTCATTTCCCGCACATCAGCACAGTCCCTCTAGTTGTAATTATTCTGCACTGGTTCTAGAAGTGATCTTCCTGGAGAGTCAGTCTTCTTTCTCAAAGCTCAGAGGCCAGGACTTTGGAAGCTCTTTATATGTGAGGCATTCCTGTCCTCCTGTGGAAAGCTGCAGGGATTGTGATTCCAGCTATTGTGTATATAACTATACTTTTTAGCTAGGGATAGAAAAAAATCAGACACATAGACTAATTAGGGCACCTAATGTCAAAACTGAATCATGATGGAAATGGCATGATCCCAATCATCCCACAATATTAGCTAAACTCAAGAAAACAGAAATATCCCTCTAATGTCAAGTTTTTAAAATAATCCTGATAGATAGATAGAGGTCCTGTGAGTTCATTGTTGCTCTTGGTATCCAGAAAAGTGAACGTGCCTTCCACCCAGTAACTCTAATGCTCACACGAAGTGGCTTCTGAGTGGAAATGACTTAATCATCACTTGCTATACTTATTCCCAGCTTACTTAGGATGGATACTAAATATAGAAACCAAAGAAGAAAAGCAATCTTTTCACAATGTTGGTCTCTAAGATCCCTGTGGCCAGATGGCACCATTGTATTTGAAAATAATCTGACTCTTTCTACATGATCTGTATTAAAAAGACTATAGGGCCGGGTGTGGTGGCTCACACCTGTAATCCCAGTGCTTTGGGAGGCCAAGTGAGGCAGATTGCCTGAGCTCAGGAGTTCGAGACCAGCCTGGGCAACACAGTGAAACCCCATCTCTACTAAAACACAAAAAATTAGCTGGGCGTGGCAGCATGTGCCTGTAGTCCCAGCTGCTCAGGAGGCTGAGGCAGGAAAATTGCTTGAACCCAGGAGACAGAGGCTGCAGTGAGCCAAGATCGTGGCACTGCACTCTGGCCTGGGCAACACAGCAAGACTCTGTGTCAGAAAAAAAAATAGACTATAAACCTGATTTTCCCAGTCGTAGAACTTTGAAGCAAGGAGCTGGAATAAATCCAGACAGAACTGCACTAGTGCTTCTGAGGTGGAGGGCTTTTCTTGCTCTCCATTTGTGTGGGTGAAACATAGCATGAAACATGTTTCTTAGTACATTCTGCCTACTCCCCATCCCTGCCTGCTTCCTTAGGAAATAGACTCATCCAGTGATCTCTAATGGGATAGAAATGCAGGCTTCCGAACAGGCATTATTTCCTAGTATTCAATAACAAACAAAGAACAATGTAGAAAATGTTTTAAAGAAGGTGGAGCATCTCCAAACAGAAAATAAAATACAGTAAATTACCATTTTGATAGCTTGCAAACAATTACAAAAACAGAAACCAAAAGCATTTTTGCATGTTTTGTACTCTTTTATGAGAAAGAGACAGATGATAAGTAAGCTGTCATCAGAGATGTATTCAATACCCAAAACTCAATAGCAATTGGGCCTCATCTTCTGAAACAACCATGCCCCTTATTATTCTGAAATGAGTCTGTGTCCTCAGATTCTTCTACACCTCAAATTCAATATACACAAAATGGTTTTAGTGTCTTCTTCTTAAGTCTTTGAAATCTAGAAGTTCACATCCATAAGCAAAGATACTGGTCACCTTCTCATATTGTATATGTTGATCTCTAACATGGATTAAACCATTAACCAAATATCTAACAGTTGAGTTTTCTCCCTTCCTACAGATTTTGATACTCCACTTCTGGCAGGGAGCAAGGAAAAGGAGCACGAACATGCCTGTGTCCTCTTTCATGGTAACTCACCCTTTTAGGGAGTGGCAGGCTTCTAGGTAACCAAATAAGCCAAGATAATTAGTTGTAAGCAATGAAAACCAACTCTGACCATCTCAAGTAAAGCACAGTACTTACTGGAAGCCTGTTGGAATCTCACAGAAATGATGGAAGACCATGCATGGGGCAAGGGAGGTGAACATAATAAGGACAAAGCAGCATCACTTGGGGACAGTCATCACAGGCACCATTACCCTCCTTGTCGTCTTCATGGATGGTGGCTTGACTTCCTACTGTCCCCATTTCCTCATGTTCCACACTTCAGCTTCAGAGCCCTAGCCAGCAGTCAGTTTGGTCAGGGTTGGATGTGTGCCCACCCACCTGCCAGCAAAGAGGTAGAAGAGGTATCTGGCACCTAATGCTGACAGCAGCCCTGGGAGGCAGGTGCCAGGATTTCCCCTTCTTCCTAGAGCAAATGCTCAGGGACAGAGGAGGAATTACTCTCAGGGAAATCCCAGGGGTTTGTGGGAAGGGGACAGGTGCTGACCGAGCTCTGGATACCTTGGGACTGCACATCTACTGTTAGGACCCTTGCAGCCCCCTCCTCTGTATTTCACTCCTGGGTTCATAAACTATTCCCTAAGCCAAACGACACATTGGTGACTCAGGCAGGTTCATATTTTTGTGCTCTTCTAATCCAATACTTTTATTAGCTATTTACCTTCTATTTTAAGGGGCTTTCTATTCTTTAAAATTCTATTCATCTTTATTCATGATCAAATGAAGGGATTTTCCTGAGAATAACAAATCATTTTGACTATTTGGAACTACATTGCATTTTACAGTTTTTTCTTCATCCATAACTGGATAGCATTAGTCACTCACACTCACTTAGGGTAGAAGTAGCTAATCTGTATATACTTCCGAAGGCTTCTTCCAAATACATATAAAAGTTTCTTTCACTAGCCATCATAGGCTGTGCTCCCTGAGAAACAGACTCTGAGATTTGCATGCAGGGGGATTATCGGGAAACACACTAATAAAACTGGCAACAGATGAGAGAAGCAGGACTGGACAGAAGGAAAAGTTGAGCTGTGATCCAGTTGCAGAGGAGACCTCAACCAATCCTATGAGGCGTTCTGAAGCTGGAATAGCCCTTCAGAACTATCCCACCTAAGACAAGGTTCGGGACTTTGTACCCCACCAGTGTGGGCTGCCACTATGGAGGGAGTGTAACACTGAACAAAGCAATTTCCCTCAAGTGGAGGCTAATTCCCGAAGAGGAACTCAGCCATGGCTGTCAGTAGCTAATATTCCTGCCAGCTGGAAAATGAGTCCTCGGTCCTGAAGAGGAATCTGGATGGCATAATAGTATCCATTATCTTCTAATCTTCCACAATCTGCTTGCCTCTTACACTGAGTTCACCCCATCTGAAAATGACTGCTCCCTGACTTTGGTTTCTTTTCCTAGAGAAACTTACAGGAGGAAAGTTAATGGGACAAATTTCAATTGCCACTACTGAAGCTGATTTTTAAACCGCAACTGGTACGCCTTTTCTCTCTCCTATAGTGCCCATTATAGACTCCTGTCATCCTTGATTAGTACATTTTCTGGTCTTGGTAACTCACCCGGTGGGGTAACCAAGACTGTCATCCTTGAAGGAGCTGAGCTTCTGTTTACCATACTCTTCTGACACAGGGCATTTGTCCAAGAAGAGTAAGCCCTCTTTATCCACAGGTTCAGCACCCTCAGATTCAAACTACTGCAGATCAAACTATTTGTAGAAAAAAAAAATAAAAAATACAATAAAAATAGTACAAATAAAAACTACAGTATGACAACTATTTACATAGCATTTATATTGCCTTATAAGTAATTTAGAGACTATTTAAAATATATGGGAAGATGTGTATAGGTTATATGCAAATACTATGGCATTTGGTATAAGGAGTTTGAACATCCTCAGACTTTGCTTTGCATGGGGGTCCTGGAACCAGTGCCCTCAAAATACCGAGAGATGACTGTGCTATCAAAATAGTGAGGGTGTGCCAAGACTTGCCCCAGCGAATCATCTGGTGCCAAACAAATTCTTCCTGCTTTCATTATGCAAAAGTGGTCTTATCTTTTTTGGATGATCAGAGTCAATTATTCCTTCCAGAATGGTAACTCTGTTTCTTGCCTGCTAGTCTTTTGGCACAAGTATCTCAAAGTAATTTGCAGGCAGCCAAGGTGTAAAGCATAATGAGATTTTCACTGTGTCCTCAGTGGAACAGCCACTAAGAGGGTGGAAGTGCTACTTTTCAATGGCTCAGGAATTTCAAGAGCTACAGAGCCTAGAGTTGTGGAAGCAACAAATTCCCCAAGGAATCGCTAGATGTGATGATAGGCAAAGCCACTGCTACTACCACCCCTTGGTCCTGGACCAAATATTCCTCATCTTTGGGGCAGAGCACCGTATAATTGATACTCATTTTGAGTATATACTGCAGCCTAGAGGCAGGCTACTTTCCCCTTGGGGTATCATCCCTAATCTGGTAGCTCATCTTGGCCTTCAAAGGATCATTCTATCACTCTATCGGGTCATCAGACTTTACGGTTTAAAACAGGACCAGTGGATTCCATGACCAAGTGCCTACTGCCACATTCCCTTTTACTGTGAAGTAGGTCTCTTGATCTGATGCAATATTACGGATCAAACTATCTAAGCTTTCAATGCTGCTGGCTAAAGTCCTGTGAGCAGAGAAGGCAAACTCATATCCAAAACATCAATCTATTCCTATCAGAATAGATATTTTCCATTTCCAGGGGGAAGGAGTCCAATCTTGTGAAATTCCTACCAAGTAGCCAGTTGGTTTCCTCCAAGAATGATGCATCTTCCCCAGATCCTTTATCCCCAATTGTTTCCCTTCCAGCTCTTGACCAACCAGCTAAGCATCACAAGTGCCTTTTCCCACCACATGTGCCTCTAGTACTATAGCTTCTGCTGGATGATATGCTTTGATCACAGCCTGGACCTGCTGCAGAGCCCTGTCCTGGCTGCTCTGTGTCCTACTCAAAGCTGATAGCTTTTCATGTTACTTGGTCAATCAATCAGAGCCAACATGATAAGGGACAAGATTGGTGTTCTTCAAACTACAAGTACTTCCATGCCATTTATTTATTCAGAGACCCTCTGGTTATGGACTCAAAAGACCTGTGAGCCAGAAGACCTGGGCCAAAATTCCCTTTATTGCTTGGTTCTCAAATGTCCTCACCCTTTCCTGACAACTCACATCCTATGTTGAAATAGCCTTAAAATGTTTTGATATTCTTCTACCTTCACGTATTAGTCTGTTTACATGCTGCTGATAAAGACATACCCAAGATGGGGCAATTTACAAAAGAAAGAGGTTTAATTTGATTTACAGTTCCATGTGGTTAGGGAGGCATCACAATCATGGCAGAAGGCAAGGAGGAACAAGTCACACCTTATGTGGATGACAGCAGGCAAAGAGAGCTTGTGCAGGAAAACTCTCCCTTATAGTAACCATCAGATCTCATCAGACCTACTCACTATCACAAGAACAGAATGGGAAAGACCTGCCCCAATGATTCAATTACCTCCCACCAGGTCCCTCCTACAACACATAGGAATTCAAGATGAGATTTGAGTGGAGATGCAGCCAAACCATATCACTTCAATATATGAGAATTTGAGTAAATGATTGTAGATATCTTTGAGGAAGCCTTGGAATAATCACTATTGAGAATATTTGCCAAGATGTTGCAGAGTTTATCCTTGTGAGGACCTGTTCTGCCTACTGATCATACATTCTTCTTTTCTTTTCTTGTATATACCAAGCAATATTCTTGCTGGTTGACCTTTTATCCTGCCAGTCTTAGTTTGTTCCGTGCTGCTATAACAGAATACTTGAGACTGGACAATTTTTAAAACTAGGAGATTTGTTTCTTATGGTTCTAGAGGCTGGGAAGTCCCAGGTTGAGGGGCCAAGATCTTTCTACTGAGGGATTTCTTGCTACATTGTACCATGGTGGAATGCAAAAGAGCAAGGGAATATGCATTAGTGCATTAATCCATTCATAAGGGCACAGCACTTTCAACCCAATCGCCTCATAAAGGTCCCACCTCTCCACACCACTGCATTAAATATTAAGTTTCTAACACATAAACTTTGAGGGACACATTCAAGCCATAACACTGTCCCAAGGAACACCATGTTCTATTCATCATCTACATAGCTCTTTTTAGGTCAGCCTCCCTGGTTCTACTAGAACTTTGTTCTTCATTGTAATAAATGTACCCACTTTGCTTTTGCCAGTTAAATATCTTCAGCTAGCATCTATTCTTACAAAATCCCATCATCCACATTGCTTTCAGGGAACCCAATTCTATAACAGCATCTCCCTCCATCAGTACTGGTCTATAGAGGACAGTCCGCTTTGTACTTGTTAAAAAATTCTGGTGCCTCTCTCATTAGCACATCGATATTATTTTGTAAATGAAGTGTCCTCAGATCCTTGGGAGAGGCAGCTTCCCTCGGTCAAGGGAAATTCCTGGACAGTCAATCAAGGGTAATCAGTCAGCAGCTTTGGTCCTGGGGATGAGGGTGAGGAGTCTGATGATGCTTTGGTAGTACATCACTGCATCTGCATCATGGCCAAGCCACTTTCCTTACCCTACTTCCAAACACAAAACATTAAGTCCACTATTGTTTTCTATAATAGAGCCTTATACCTCCTAGGAAATGCTTGATGGTCCTGGACATTAAGATCACAAAGGCCTATGGATTCTACATGGAACAGTAAAGGAAATAACTTCTATTCCTACCAAAGGAGTCACACTGTCAACTGAAGCTCTAAAGATAGGGAATTATCAATACAGAAAAAATTAAAAAAATTAAAAAAAGAAAGGAAGGAAGGAAAAGAAAAAGGAAGTGAGGAAGGGAGGGAGAGAGGGAGGAAGGGAGGGAGGGAGGAAGGGAGGGACGGAGGGAGGAAGGAAGGAAGGAACCAGTAGAGAGAGAAATGGGGAGAGAGGGAAGGAGGGAAGAAGAAAATAGGTTAATTTTCAGTGGGTCACTATATTAGTCTGTTTTAATACTGCTGATAAAGGCATACCAGAGACTGGGCAATTTAAAAAGGAAAGAGGTTTAATGGAGAACTCACAGTTCCATGTGGCTGGGGAAGCCTCACAATCATGGCAGAGGGCAAGGAGGAGCAAGTCAATCTTAGGTGGATGGCAGCAGGCAAAGAGAGCTTCTGCAGGCAAACTCCCATGTTTAAAGCTATCAGATGTCATGAGAATTATTCGCTATCAGGAGAACAGCACAGGAAAGACCCACCTCCGTGATTCAATTATCTCCCACTGGGTCCCTCCCACAACACATGGGAATTATGGGAGCTATGAGATGAGATTTGGGTGGGGACACAGAGCCAAACCATATCAGTCATGCCACTGTCTCTGTACAGATTATCATGGGGAACTATAGCACATGTCTGATTTTTTTTTCCCAGTAGTACTTTAGTATGTCCAGAAGATTGATGCTGAGCAGCTGTTGGCTTACCCACAGCCCCTAACCTGGGTTTGGATCCTCCCTGCACAGTGGGTGGTTGCTCTGCTGTGAGCTTGGCTTTGGTGTCATTCATTTCTTATACCTAGTGTTGCTTATACTTCTCCTTTTCTGCAGACCTCAAGAAAGCAATAGGTAGAAGTGATCAATACCAAAACTTGTTTCCACTTTCGGGAATTTAGAGATATTACAGTTTCTTTGGAAGACCCAACATTTTTTCTCCATTTTCAATGCAGAACATAGCTCTCTTAATACTCTCTAGAATAGCAATCTCTCCCCGAAACTGTCCTTTAAAGTTGTTTCAGGGTAAAGAGACTCACTTCTTCTAAGGCTTGACAATATCCTAAATTCTTCACATTCCACACCTTCATTGGACATGAGGGAAAGCATAAGAATTGAAATCCAGCAAAAGTTCTGGAATTCCAAACACTTGGCCCAGTTTTATTAGTAGTATTTTTGAATCATTCAGATTGCCTATAATATGCAGAACATTAAGTCTGCCTGAATACATCAGTCCTTCTAAAGAATTAAAATTGAGTTAATTGTATAGATTTCATCAGGTAAAAAAGGTACTACAAATATTTGCAGTAGATTCTTAGACTCTAAAGGAAGGGTCAGGTTTTATAAATGTATGTAGTTACAATACGCAGTACATAGTTTTGTTTTAATGTGTTAAAAGATAATCGATTCTAATATAAAAATTATATCATTATGTTTTTGTGCTTCTAGTAGCATACCCATAATAGAAAATGCTCATTATAGCTCTTTGGAGGTTGTGGCAAAGTACAAAATTGTTTTTTACAAGTATCAGTGAAACTATTTGATCTATAAATTGTCTGGCAAAAATATTTCTGTTAGTGTTAAAAGCAAAGATTTTCTTTTAAAAAGTCTTATCAAGATGTGTTTCTTCTAAGAACCAATACCAATATAAATATGAGATAAAATTGCATTGAGTTAAACAGAATGCACTATTTGTACCTTCACCAAACATTTAATAATCAACACTGTGCCAGGCACTGATTGGACCAAAGGCATACAAAGATGGCTATAATTCATTTGCTTATAGAACTCACTGTCTGGTGAAGAAGAAAGGAATATTTGATTACCACACAAGAGGTTGCTGCTGGGCATTTACACTTTTCATTACAACCCTTTTCTCAAGGACCAGAAAAGGTGAATCATATTACTATATGCCAGAAACTTTCACATTTAAGGTTCCGTCTGGTCCCCACTACAACCCCAGTAATAGACATTTTTTTTTTATTAAGTTTACTTGAGATTATGTAGCTAGTAAGTGGCTTAAACCAACTGTCTCTAAAATCCTCAATCTTTATGCAATATCAAGGATCGGAAAGCTATCACCTGTGGGCTAAACATGATCTGCTGCCTGCTTTTATAAATAAAGTGTTATTGAAACACAGTCATGCCTATTATTTTCTACATATTATCATCTATGGTTGCTTTCAAGCCAAAAGAGCTCATTTGAGTGGCTGCCCAATGACAAAGACCATGTCACAAGTCTGAAAATATTTCCTATCTGGCCCTTTAAAGAAAAGGTTTTTCTGATTCCAGCATTGTATCATACCACAATAGGTCTCAAACAGAGAATTTTGGCAGTGTCTGGAGACTTTTTCTGGTGGTCTCAACTTAGGGGTGCTACCGGCATGTGCCAAACACATTTAATGCACAAAATGGCTCCCCACAATAGGGAAGTATCCAGCCCAAAATGTCAATAGTGCTTGCCACCCCAAATCCTTTTCATCTGATGAAATTTGCAGTTTCATTACAAAACTTCATAAAATGTCCAATTTTAATTCTGTGGGAATGGCTAAATATTTGGCAATTTTAGTACATGTTACTACACTAGTGAGTTAAACAACAACCAGAATTTTTAAGATATTTGCATCTTCCAAAAAGTAATTTGCCAGCTGTATGTTTGGTGTTATTGCATTATGCAAACATAAATTCATAAAATAGACCATCTGAAGATGTCTGTGTAAGGATGGCTGATGGGACATAATCCTCTATTTTTACATTCTCTTAAAAGCCAACTAAAATGACAGTAAAGAGATAGTTTGAAGTTATAACCTTCAAGAACATGGACAATGGCAGTGATTGTGGCAATAACACTTTGGAAGCTGGGGAGCAGATGGACCAGTGATAAATGATAGCAGACCTCAGAAACTGCCTTCCAAGACAGAGTGAGAAAAAGCTGGGAACTAACCAGCTTTTCACCACAAAACGTCTCAAAACCTCAGAAACTGGCAAAACAAGTCCTTTGGAAGAAGGGCTGAAGCTAATGGCAAACGTACAAAGGATTGAAAGTCTGGAAAAGGAAGAGTCAGAGGCTCAGATCCCCTCCCTCACTCTGAGCAAATGGGTCACTATCTCCCTCCCACTCTGCAAAGAGTTACATGCAGATATTCTCTGGAGTAGCATACCAGATGATGATTAGTTGGTTAACCCTGTACCGAGAACAGAGGAGTTGTGGGAACAAAGGCATGTCGGATGCTGAGGACCCATCCACAACTCCATATCTCATTGTCACTTGATTCCCAGCATGCTGGCATAGATAGGAAAAACTACTGCTAACACTAAAGGAGAACAGAGGCATATTTTTAAAAATTCAAAAAGAAAGAAACAAAAGTTCTGAGAAATGTAAAACTATAACAGAAATGAAAAGTTCAATAGATGATTTGAAAGATAAAGTTGAAGAAAACTTCCAGCATATATACAAAGGAATCAAAGGAGTAAGACACATAAACAATTAGCAAATTAAGGGACAAGTTTAGAAGGTTCAGTATCTGAGTGATAAGACTTCCTGGGAGAAAACAATGATGAAAATCGGCAATAAAATAATCCAAGAGAATTGAATGCCCAGCTCAATGAATGATAGACCCACCAAAACATAAATTTATGCATTTCAGATTGAGACAAAGAGACGATCCAAAAACCTTCAGAAATGTAAACATAAAAATCAAGTTACATAAGAGAGTTAGAAATTGATTTTAGATTTCTCAGTAGCTGAAAGCAAGAAGGTAATGAAGCAATGCCTTCAGGATTCTAAAGGAAAATTGTTTCCAACCTTGAATTCCATATAAAGTCAAATTCTCATCAACAGTTAGAGTAAAATAAACATGTTTTCAGCCACTGAGTTTACAAAACAATTTACCCCCCATGCACTTTCTCTTAGAAACCACCTTTCCTCCAATACAATAAGGCAGAAAAGCAAGAAAGTAGAAGACAAGGTGTCTTAGCCCATGTTATCCAGAAAGAATAGCCAGACATGAGTAGTGTTAATTATGAGATATGATCTGGAGAGTAAGAGTGAATTTCATAGAAAAAAGTCAAGGAAAGAGGAAGAGGGATTTTTCAGAATACCTGTCCAGAAAATGATGAAGCACTTGTGATTTCATTCCTGTTTGCTGTTGGTCAAACTTCCCCCCAGGCAACTAACTCTCCTGCCCTTCCAGGGAGCACACGTATGAGCATCTAGTGGGTTCCAGGAGTATCTGCCATTCAGATGACCAAGATGCTGAAGACCAGAATTAAGCGGCATGCAGTGCAGGCACAACCTTAGGTGTTCCTGGACTGCTTCCTTGTGAAGCTGGTCAGAGTACTCACAGAACTTATCATCACTGTGTGGCAGGGTTAATTAAGAAAGAGAAGATATAGTAAGAATCTGAAGTGAGACAAGAGGAGTTCAATAATATGGGGCTATCCCATATTTCCTGTTACCCTCTCTTTCAAAGTGCAGATTTCTCCACACCCTACAGTTAGGCATGGCCATGTGTTTGCTTTGCTCAATAATTTGCTTTGGCTACTTCTAGACTGAAGCACTTAAATGTGGGTGCATGATGCTCTATGATCCCATCCCCTGCCTCCACAACCACAGAAACTTGCATGTCAATGTGGTGGTACCACACTATGAAAGTCACCCTGGATGTTGGTTCAACACAGCTGCTCTAAGGAGTCATCCAGAGTCATTTAGACCCAAGGTGAACTTTGTGCAAGAGATTAACAACTTCTGTCATGTGAATTGACTCATATGTTGGTGCTAGATTGACATGAAATAGAGGGAAAAAGAAAATTCACCATAGAAAAGACATGACTTCAATTCCCAGGATAACAGTTAGAAGATATCTTGGGATGATAACTACACAACAAGCAATACAAAGCACCCTGTTCACATGGGAGCAGGTCCAAAGCCTCCCAAACAGGCATAGGGAGAAAAAAAAATGATAAAATAGCTGATGAGTCTGAATTCTGGATAAGAGTTAGGCAATCGGCAAAGATTTTGAGGTTAAATTCTTGATCAATACACTGAAAACTAACATATAAAAGCAAGATTACTCGTAACTATAATACAAGTTTTATAATAAAAAAATAGACTTAGAATTTGCTATGGAGCTCTGCTACAAATAGCACTTATTTAGTCATTAATCTCTAAACCCTGCATATTGATCTAAGTAAAACACAACTATATCAGGAAAATGGTAGAATGGGAAGCATATGCATGGAAATATGGAATATTCCCATATTCCAGAAACAGGGAAGGATTTTTTTATTTAACTAATTTTCCAGAGGTGAAGTTAATATAAAATGATGAAATATTTTTTTTTAATTTAAATACCAATTCAAGAATGTTATTTGGAAACATGAAAGTAAAAACCAAAAAAAATCAGCTAATAAAATTGAAAGTAGTTGCTTTTGGAAAGGGAAAAATAATGAAGAAGTGGATAGAAGAGTGCTGTTTTTAATAACAAGTATTATAGAACTATTTTATTGTAAACTGTTTTCAACTATAACTTAAAATAATAAAATGAATTAAAATCAACACACTTTTATCCTGATTCTGTTTTTTGAAAGCTTCTCATTTATCTTTCCCCAACCCATTATTGCTATGTGTTCAGAAAATGACGATTAATGTTTAATGTAATAATTATATATCTATGTTTGCATCACATAGTCTCAAATGTTTCTCATAAAGGTAAGTGACAGGGCGGCTAAACTGTCTAAAGTTCCCAGAGTTAGCAAATATGCAGGCCAAATTATAAATCCACATTCCTCCTCCCACAACACACTACCTCTAATATGACATGGTTTTGTGGAAAGTGGAAATGGCCAAGGAGCCTAGAAATGAGGATTTGAGTCTGTCTCAATGTGAGCCAAACCTAAATGCTCTGACTAAACTTGAAGGTTATGTCTTCATAAATAACTAAAGACTCTTAAAGAAAAAATAAGGATCTATTCATTTACAATCAGATAGTCAACAAGCATTAAGAGAATATGGTTGGGTAAGTACCAGGAAAAGTAAATGGAATTTTCCATTTATTGATGGAATATGCTGCAGTGCTTTCAAAACTTGTTCTAATCAATCCCTAAGGTCTTTTAAGTAGCTACAATTCTTGAGGCAGCATACAGGACACTGAGGGTCAAAGATAAATATGCCATACCCATGCATCTACAGTGAATTCATTTTTGACAAAAGTGCCAACAACATACATTGTGGAAAGGCCAGTCTTTTCAATAAATGGTACTAGGTAAATTGCATCTCCATTTGCAAAAGAACAAAACTGGACCCCTATCTGTCATCATATACAAAAATCAAACTAAAATTAGTTAAAACATCAAATTAAAAACTTAAACTAATACCTCAAAATGTGAAACTACTAAAAGAAAACAATGAGGAAACTCTGTAGGACATTGGATCAGGCAAAGATTTCTTGAATAATACTCCCTAAACACAGGCAATGAAAACAAAAATGGACAAATAGGATCACATCAAGTTAAAAAAGTTTTTGCACAGCAAAGCACACAATCAACAAAGTGAAGAGACAACTCACAGAATCAGAAAAAATACTTGAAAATATTTATCTGACGAGGGATTAATAACCACAATATTTAAGGAGCTCAAACAACTCAACAGCAAAAAAAAAAAAAAAAAAAAAATGTAATAATCTGTTTAAAGATGGGCAAAAGATGGCCAGGCTCACGCCTGTAATCCCAGCACTTTGGGAGGCTGAGGCGGGTGGATCACGAGTTCAGGAGATTGAGACCATCCTGGCTAACATGATGAAACCCTCTCTCTACCAAAAACACAAAAAATCAGCTGATGTGGTGGCGGGCACCTGTAATCCCAACTACTCGGGAGGCTGAGGCAAGTGAATTGCATGAACATGGGAGGTGGAACTTGCCTTGCAGTGAGCTGAGATCACGCCACTGCACTCCAGCCTGGTAGACAGAGCATAACTCCGTCTGAAAAAAGAAAAAAAAAGCCAAAAGATATAAATAGACATTTCTCAAAAGAAGACATACAAATGGCAAACAGGCATATGAAAAGGTGCTCAACATCACTTATCAGAGAAACGCAAATCAAAGCTACAATTAGATATCATCTCACCCTAGTTAAAATGGTTTTCATTCAAAAGGCTGACAATAATGAATGCCTGCTGGTTGGAATGTAAATTAGTACAGCCACCATGGAGAGCAGTTTGGAGGTTTCTCAAAAAAACTTAAAATAGAGCTACCACATGATCCAGCAATCCCACTGCTATATATATACCCAAAAGAGAGGAAATCAGTTTATCAAAGAGATACCTGCACTCTCATGTTTACTGCAGGCCTGTTCACAATAGCCAAGATTTGGAAACAACCTAAGTGTCTATCAACAAACAAATAGATAAAGCAAATGTGATATATATACACAATGGAGTATTATTCAGCCATAAAAATGAATGGGGTTCTGTTATTTACAACAACACAGATGGAGCTGGAGGACATTAAGTTAAGTGAAATAAGCCAGGTATGGAAAGAAAAAACTTCTCACGTTCTCACTTATTTGTGGGAGCTAAAAATTAAAACAATTGAACTCTTGGAAATAGAGAGTAGAATGATGGTTAGCAGAGACTGGGAAGGGTAGTGGTTGTGGGGGGAAGTGGGAATGTCTAATGGGTACACAAACACAGTTAGATAGAATGAATAAGATCTAGTATTTCATAGCAAAACAGGGTGATTACAGCCAATGAGAATTTATTACACATTCTAAAATAACTAAAAGAGTACAACGGAAATATTTGTAACACAAAGAAATGATAAATGCTTGAGGTGATGGATACTCATTTGCCCTGATGTGATTCCTATATCTTGTATTCCTTTATCAAATATCTCATGTACTCCATAAATATATCCACCTACTATGTACCAATAAAAATAAAAAATAATTTTTTAAAAAGCATACATTTGCCATACTCTTTGGCTTTATTGCTGCCTCTCTTCTCACAGTTCTTGCCAGAATTTTGATTTAACTGATACTGGTATTGCTTTTCATTTACTGCCAAGAATGGCATATGTTTTTACTTACTGTTATGCCCTTGTATCTAGTTAGGTACCTGAAATATACTAGTGGTCAATACACAATTGTTTAATGAATGGACAGGTGATTGAATAAATAAACAAGAAGACAAATGGTCAATAATGAACCTGGGTCAAATGGACAATGTGTAGGATTGGGACAGTGCCAATCAGACAATTTTCCCATAATTCCCACCTCCAACTCATTCCTGTGATAGTTTTCTATGTGTCTCATACATCATTTAATTTTCCATATGGCTAAATTGTTAGCTCTGGGGGTAGTGACCATGTGTCAACCTTCAGATTCCTTCAGAATTGTAAGACTGAACAGAGATGAGATATGGAACTCAATGCACACTCCATGAATGAGTACAGCCAATGCAGTGGCCTTGCTGACTCACCCTCATTATTGCCCATGAAAGTTAATCTATAATACATGGTTGAATATCCAAGACTGTTCATCATCTTTTTTCTAATCCTGTCTGACATCACAAAAAACCTTGAAAGAAGTGCTAAAAATAATTTTGTCACACTTATTTAGAAAGGATTAGGATTGGACAAAATCCCCTGAATTCATTAATTTATTCATTTTTCTCTTTGATTGCTCAACAACCTATTTATAGGTTATTAAATCAATAAATAACTATATGAATCAATATGAGTCAATAAATACCTATTGAATTGACTTAACAAATACCTGTTGAGTTAATAAATATTTATACAAATCAAACCCTATACTATGAGTTAGCCAGGACTGAAGTCACATGTATCTTCAGAATATTATAGTAAAACACAAAGTTAATGTTGGACTTAGAAGAACATGTATTAACAATAAAAGAATTCATCAAGAAGGAATCTTCTCCCCTACTTACTTTCTCCCAAAGAAAATTTATTTCTTTATTACATAGCAGCATGTCACCAAGAAATACAAAGATCCCTAGAGAAAGGCCATTATTTACAGTTTCTTCTTTTTCCTTTTAAGATTATCCAACGTTAAACAACTGGTATGCTTTGCATGTAATGTGGCATCCATGTGCAACCCAAATAACATCTGTTAAATAACCAGCAGAAAGAGAAAAATAATCCATCCTCTTTCCTTCAAGTATATAAAAGAAGTAAACATTGGAAAAGATTTTGTTTCTGCTGTGATTGGCAGTCACAAAGGTTTCATGAGTTATTAGCACAACCAGATGCTTCCCTGGAAATAGGTAGGGATTGCAGGAGAGAGTTCTACTATTGTGATATTCCAGTTGCCATTGTGAGTAGCTACTATGAGTCAAACATCCTAATAGATGCTGCAGAGGCAAAAATGTAAAGGAAAAAAATGTAGAAAAAAAATGTTCCCTCCTTTCAGGAACTTCCTCTCCAGGAGAAAGTCTTAAGGAGTAAACAATGACTATGGAAAGGGCTCTGTATTAGTCTATTCTCATGCTGCTAATAAAGATACACCCGACACTGGGTAATTTATAAAGGAAAGAGGTTTAATTGACACATAGTTAGCTCTGCAGGGCTGCGGAGGCCTCAGCAAACTTACAATCATGGTGGAAACAGAAGCAAATACGCCTTACTTGGTGACAGGCAAGGGGGTTCTTGCAGGGGAACTCCCCTTTATAAAACCATCAGATCTCAGGAGACTTACTATCACAAGAACAGCATGGGAAAGACCTGTCCCCATGATTCAATTACCTCCCACCAAGTCTCTCCCATGACACATGGGAATTATGGAAGCTACAATTCAAGATGAGATTTGGGTGGGGACAAAACCAAACCATATCATGCTCAGAGCTCAATAGATGTAGAATTTAGTTCTATACAGAAGCAAAGTGCCTCCTCTGATCTGAAGTGATCATGGAAATTGGCCGTGAAGGATGAGTAGGACTTTCCAGGAAAAGCAAAGATTGGGGTGGAAAGGGCATTTCAAGCAGCAGAAAGCACATGCAAAGGTCCAGGGTTTAACTGAGAACTTTGACTGTTATCACATACATCTGTGAGGAAAGTGGAAATGGCATTGATAATCTTGGGAAGGAAAGTTATAGCCAAATTGTGAAGAATATTTTTTGCCATAAAAAGAAGTTTTGGACGTATGAATTTTTGCTACAAAAAGAAGTTTTGAATGTATGAAAGGGGACTGCACAGTGACCCTATAGCAAGTGGGTATCTTCTTTAGCAAAAAATCACTAAAGTCCATTCTCAAACAATAATAATTGTTCTAAAAGAAAAGGTATACAGTGAATTACTTAGCTCCCTTCTAATAACTACTTTAAAAGCCAAAGGGATCCAAATTTTGAGAACACAAATTAAATTATCTGGTTTCACTTCATATGATCCTACACAGCTGAATTATTAGGAAAAAAAAGACTTGAGAGGGCATAAAATTAACCATCAGTTATGTATTTGTCATTTGGGAATTTAGTATCCTGCTGAGCTTCAATTGTAAGATTTAGCAAAACCTTCTGTTCTTCTGTGTACTTAAAATACTGCTTGGGTTTCTGAGACCAGCCAACAGGAAAAATATGGGTAGCAACACACTGGTCGCCTTTTCCCCAGAGTTTTCAAAACCAGGCACTTCCTGTATTTAAAGGTTATCCCAAGCCAACCATGACACTGAAAAATAGATCACTTCTAATCAAAATTTAAAACCTGCTCTGCAAAAGACATTGTTAAAGGAACGAAAAGGCAAACCCCAGACTGGGAGAAAATATTAGCAAAAGACATATCTGCTAAAGAAATGTTATCCAAAATACTGTATACAAAGATTTTTAAATCCTGTATACTTTTAAAACAAAAAAAAAAATGGGCAAAACATCTGAACAAACATCTCACCAAAGAAGATGTACAGGTGGAAAATAAACATACAAAAAGATGTTCCGCATATATGTCATTAGGGGATTGTAAATTAAAACAATGAGAAACCACTAGCCACCTATTAGAATGCTTGGAGTCCAAAAAAACCTGATAATACTGGGGAGAATGTAGGAGCAGAGGGAGCCCTCATGTATTGCCTTTGGTAAGGCAAAATGGCAAAGCCACCCTGTAAAAAACCTTGGAAGATTCTTAGAAAACTAAACACAGTCTTACCATACAATCTGGCTCTTACTATACCAATCAAGTTCCCAGGTATTTATCAATTAGGTTGAAAACGTACATCCATACAAAAACCTGCACACAAAAGATTACAGCACCTGCCCAAACGTGGAGGTCCTTCAGTAAATGAATGGAAAACAAGCTGTGGTGTGTCCTTACAATGGAATATTATTCAGCAATAAAAAATAAATAAGCTATTAAGCCATAAAAAAAAAAAACATAGAGGAATGTTGCTTCAACCATGGGACATTCTGGAAAAGGTAAAACTATGGAGACAGTAAAAAAATCAATGGTCACAAGAGGTTGGTGGGAAGGGAGGGAAGAACAGGCAGAGCACAGAAGGTTTTTAGGGTGGAAAGCTATTCCATATGATAGTGTAATGATGGATACATGATACTAGATACTATGTTGTAGTTAACACATGGTGAATAATAGTGTATTAACGCTAACTCAGTTGTAACAAATGTCTCACATAAGGTAAAATGTTAATACTAGGGCAAACTGTGTGCTCAGGTGTGTGTGGCAGGGGTGGTTATAGAAGTTCTCTATACTATCAGCTCAATTCTTCTGTGCATCTGAAACCATTCTAAAAAATTAAGTCTATTAATTTTTTAAAAGGCAAGGAGAACATAAAAAATAATATGATTAAAGAAAAAATATTTTTAGCCCTAACACGACCCCAAACTGACTCCTTCTTGTAAGGTGGAATTGAGCCTAAAAATAATTTGGACTGGCTCATGCAAGCCCACCTCAAAAGCCCCCAAACACCACAAATAGCTGATAAGACACAGCAAAGAAGATGCCACTCTGCTCGGCTCATTGCCATATGTAAGCCCTGCTTATGTGCTGGTAAATGTATTATACTAGTTTTCTATGACTGTTTAACAAATTACCACAAACTTAGTCACCTAAAGGTACACGCATTTATTATGTCACTGCTTTTGCAGATCAGGTTTCTGAGCATGGCTGAGGTGGGGCCTCTGTTAAGTTCTTACGGGCTACAATCAAGATGCTGACTGAACTGCAACTCATCTGGAGGCTCCATGGGGAAAGGGTCTGTGTCCAAGTTCATTAAGGTTGTTGGCAACATTTACTTTGTTGTAGTGCATGGTTTTTGGCTGGCTGTTGACAGAAGGCCACACTTACACCACAGAGGGTGGAGGCTCCTAGTTCCTTGCCATATGCGTTTCCTCAATATGGCTGCTGACTTGACAAGCCAGCCAGGAGAATCTCTCTGCATCTGCTCAGAAGTGGTTGTATAACACAATGTAAACACAAACATGACATTCCATCATCTTTGCTATATTCTATTTGTTAGAAGCAAGTCACAGGTCACAGACGAACTCAGGAAAGGGGATTGCACAAAAGTGTGGACACCAGGAGGAGGAGACTCACTGGAAGTCACCTGAGGGTCTGTCCACCACGTGGGCCAGTGGGAGGACTGCACAAAGAAGAAAAGCAACCCAAAACAGGACACCCTGGAACCCTGTAGCCTGTGGGGAAGCTTCAGATCTATGAGAAATGGTATTCAGCCCATAAGCTGAAGTTTGACTGGATGGATGGGATTGTCTGTTAGTGTGTACCCTCAGATTTTTACTGAAACATAAAGGTTATGCAAAATATGCAGGTGTTTGTACTTCTAAGCTGAACCACAGGCTTGTTATTTTTTTTCTTTTTATTAGAGGATAATAATAACATCAAACATACAGTGCCTGTAACATCTATGCAGCAGGAACTGTTCTATGTCTCAATTAAATTTTTTTTAAAACATTTTTATCATCCCCAGTTTACAAAAAGAATTGGAGACACAGAGCAGTTTCAGGACTGAGAAGTGACAGAGCCAGGAATCAAACCAGGGAGTCTACACTGTCTTTCCACGATTTTATGGATGACATGAAATAGTGGAATGAGGGATGAAAGAAACTCTTTGAAAGGTCATAACATTTGAAAAGAGAAAAACGTTACCAGAAAATTATGACTCTATCACATGTAAGCCCACTCTCCCCAGTACAACTCTTTACCATCTGGTTCATTCGCAGATTTTAATGAATGTTACTAGCTCAAATTTTAGAGTGCTATAGTCCATCTGCTGTAACTGGGGCCGTGGAAATACAACATTAGCATCCTACTAGTCAATAACCAAGACTTATTGTTCAATTCCTATCTCTAATCTACAAGTCATAATCATTGATGTCTCCATGACAACAAATCTAATTTTAAAAAGAGAGAGATTAGCAATACACAGATCTGTATATAGCAAATTTCTGACATGTGAATTTAGTAAGTATGCGGTATATGTAAGACCTTGTACAAAATGTAGATGCGATGGGGTGGATAAAAACGAATATGAATTATCTTTGCCTCTAAGGAGTTTATAATCCAGTTGAAGGGGCAGGCGTATAGCAAATATAATAAAAGACACAATGAATGAAATGAAATCAGTGCTTCTGAAAAAGAAATAAGCAATATGGCAGAGGAGCCCCAGAGGAAGCAGAGTTGGGTATTTCAGAATGCATCTCATATCAAACTTGCTCCCAACCTTTAACTAACCACAGCCTTCCCCATGATCTGAAAATGTCAACTTGTGAAAGTGCTGTTGTCAATTTAGAAAGCAACAGAGAAAGCAATAGAGAGGCCATGAAACTACAGAGGCCATGAGAACCATGGGTAGTCAATAATGAGAGCCACAGGTAGATGGGCCAGACACGGCACACTCCTTCCACTGGGTTCGTCTGTCGGTCATCTGCAAGGAAAAGTTCTTTGAGCAACTGACATCAATGTTTCTTCATGTTGAAACATTGGCAGAAAGGGAGGAGACCAGGATTCTAAGAAAAACCAGTCCGGGCTCCCAAATTATTCAATTTGATATGGTGAACATACCAGGTACAGACCTCTGGGATGAATTTTATGCTGTGTTTCAACGGTAAGATTACCATTTTTATCTAAATTCAAAGAAATAACCAATTTCCAAATATTCTTTGTCAATCAAAAGTGCAATAGGCTTTTGGAGTAATGTTTAATGTGTATAAAAACACATGTACATCTTGTTAAAATACAGATTCTGACTCAATGGAGGCAGGGCTGGAAGATGCTGAATTTCTAACAAGTCCCTGGGAGATGTAAATGCTGATGATTCATGAACCACTTTGAGTAGCAAGAAATTAAAGAAAAACCTTAAATATATACTAATTGCTCAATCTGCTCACCATTATGGTACAGTTGTGGTTCAGCTTGCAGACTGAATGACTATAGCCAGGATTAAGGAGAAGAATTTTGAAAGTAGGTCTCAATTGGTAACTTATTAAGAGGAATATATTCTGCTTCACAGCAAAACATAAAATATGTTATGTGATAAAAATGTTTCAAAAATATGTATATGTTTATATTCAATGTTGTCAGCATATTTTAAAGAATTACTTAGCTTCAATTCTATGTTTTCTCACATGGACCTTCAACATCAGTCCTTTCATATCAAAAACCCTAGTTTTGACTTGAATCAGGGCAGATCCAGGTTTTGAGGAATGTGAATTTTATGACCTTTGGAGAGCTCCTTAAGGAAAAGAGCACCAAATTATGAATTCAAAATTATGTAAAAAGTAACTATTTAGAAAAATTTTCAGGGCCATCCTAGAGTCAGGGGCATGAGGGAATGAATGGAAGGGAATCAGAGTGGATGGAGACAGTGGTTTTAACCAATCACAGTAAAAATATCAGCCACACTTTATACCCCCAGAGCCTTGGATGGGCTCATGAATGTTGGGCTCTGAAGTCAAAGCTTTAATAGCTTCATTATAAATTTGTCTCTGGTTTTAGTTCAACTCTTGATGAGCTGGAGTATATCCATTAATACATTTTTCAAAAAAGGTAAATTTGTGGTATACTTTTAAATCTATAATGTTTAAGTAATTTTAAAAATCATATTGTTTCAAGAAAATATACACAAAATACACACAGATACATACATATCTATATAATGCAATAATTCATATACTTTTATAACTATTATTTTGCCTATCACAGGTAGCACCTGATTTAGAGATGGTTCCTCTCAAGAAAGCCATTTATTTGGAACCTAGAACAGCCCAGCGGTTACATACTTAGCTACTCAGAGTAGCCCACAAGAAGTCTGTTTATTCTACAACATGCATTGTATAACAATGTAGATAAAATCTGTGTTAGCATATTTTCTTAGATCACATAGCATAAGAATTCCTTTGTTCTGGGATGTCAAGGATGTCTCTAGGGATGTGGGACTTGTCAACCTTCTGTGACCTCCTAGGCCTTCATGTTTGTTGTGTAGAGGGGATTACAACTCTCTAGTCCCAACTCAATGGCACCAGCAAAATTTAGATTAAGGCACGGAAAAAGAAAATCCTCCAAATTCTAGCAGAATAGCAGTCATTACAACTTTCAAGTGTGATAGTGCCGGTACCTGCATAAGTAAAAGAATTGGAACTGTAGGGCTCTCTCCCGTGCACAGAGGTCTTCAAGTAGCATACACTAAAGAAAAGAGATTAAGATTTATCTCATTTTATAAGAAAAACGCAGTCCCAGACATAGCTGTCCCTGATATATAATTACAGAAATCAAGGCCAGATGCTAGGATGGATGTGGGGAGGGGTCCTGCAATATTATCAAAAGGTTTGAGTTGTTGGGCAGCAGTAAACCCAGAATAAGGCAAGGAAGAAAATCCTCCAGTTTCTAGCAGAATAGCGGTCTTTGCAATTTCCAAGTGTGAGGCTGTGGAACCTGCTGAGGACATTGAATCTGGGATAGTGCTAGCAAAGGAGAGAAGGGGACATTGGGACTTCCCTTTTCCTCATCCCTCACCTCTAACCAGTTCTGCCATCCCAGACACTTCCCTAGACCTTTGTGGACCAGCAGGGAAAGAAGTGGAAAATAGAGGATGAGAGGAGGTTTATAGGCAGCCCCCAGTGTGCCAACATTAGAGAAAAAGAGAACAGGCAAAGCAGTAGTGATTGATCAAGAAGAAGGGGTATTTGTGCAACTATGTAATTAAGGAAGCTTTCTGCAAGGGCTAGTCCAACTACAGAAATGTAGATGGCAAATGTGTAGAAAGTCATATCAGACAGGTTGGAGTAAGAAGGTTGGGTGGGTTGTCTTCTCCTTCTTGGAGGTTCAGAATCCCCTTGTAAATAGCCTTTTTATCTATGAAGCAGGATACCTGTGAAAGCTTTCTTTCCTGACTCTGTCCCTTTATGGGGGAACAAAAACGTTACCACCTTCCACAAACACTGTTGCCCAGCTAGAGAAAGTTCTTGACTCTCATCAAAAACTTGAACTTTGCCAAAAGAAGCAGTGTCCAAACAGCCTCTGTCTACCAAGAAAGGTAGGTTTGTTTTATTAAAAAGCCCCAAGTTGGAAAGCTCAATCCTGACCCAGCTCTAGAATTTATACCCCAGCCCGTGATCCAATACTTCTGTTTCATTTCCTATGGACCCTCTCCCCACTCACTCTAATTAAGAGAAAATAATTTTTCAACTGTTATTAAAAGATATAGACATTTTATTGAAGAAACTTGATGTATTTGCCAGAGCATTAGTTGTGTCAATTAAATTTGCATTTATTGCCGCTAGTTATTTCAGTGAAATAACTGGCCAGTGATTCACATAGACTGGGTATCCCCTGCTATGCTAACGTGTTTCCAACACATCACACACAGGTATGTAATACAAACACATGTTTTCAAGACCCAAGGCTCTTCAGGCTTTTTGCAGGAGCCATTTTTGATTTAGTGGACTTTCCCCCACTCCATGTGCCCCCTACAAACACCTTATAAATTGGTTGGTTGGTTTGTTGTCCCTAGGTTATTTGTTTCTGCACTAAATCAAATGTGATCTGTAGATCCTCAGGCCATACCAGTCTGGGTGTAAAAATGGAGCTGGTATTTACCTAACTCTGTCCTGAACTATTAAAACAGGTTATCCTGTCTCTTCATCCTTCTAAACTTTTCTGGGAGTCCCTGGGAGATGTATTATATGTTATCCCAAACAGCCCATTCTACCAGAATCTGGAATCTCCCTTTTTTTTCTCTCCACCATTTCTGTCTCCCTGCACTAATTTATGCCAACTAAGCTTCCAGGCCCATAAAGTACAAAGAAGGTGCCTCCCCACTGCAGGAATCTTGAGAAGGATCAAGTGATAAAGCCATGGCTCAGTATCACGCTGTTTGACACCATTTGTACAGCAACACTGAACTGAATCTGAAAGGCTGGGAGCAGTGCTGAGAGGGTGCATCACTGTTGCTCTTCCTTCTGGTACCAGCACTGTGATCCTAAGTTCCTCTGGTGCTAAAGTCACTGGAAGCATAGGGACCATAGTAACAGTAGTATTTAAGAGGCTGGAAGTGCCCTCTGCCTCTTTCCCCACCTTGGTATCACCACTGTTACACCGGGGGGACTCCAAGTAGCCTTGACCTGGTTTCCCAGGCCTGAAACCACATCTGCTTTTTCCACCTTTCTTTTTGTAGAGCTCAAGCACAGACTCATGGTAAAGGGCAGTCTGAAAACAATTTGAAAGAGAGATGCAATGCTTTAATGATTCAGTCATTCATTTGACATTTATTAAGTGCCTACTATTTTCCTAACTCAATCACAGAGGCTGCATTTACCATGGCGAACAGTAAAAACAAGGCTCTGCCTACAGGTCTTGTATTCTAGTAAAAACTCAGGCTAACGATGAATGCAGCATAAAGGGTGTTAGGATAAGGGAGGAACAGGGAAGTGCTAGAGCCCAGCACAGTGGTTAGGAGCTGGGTTCTGGGGCCAGGCTACTGGAGACTGAATTCTGGGCCCATTGCTCGCTAGATATGTGGCCTGGGTAATTTACTGAATCTTACTCTGCCTCATTTTCCTCATCTGAAAAATTCTATCGACAGCTGGGCTGTTGGAAGTAGTAGATGAAGTAAACTGTACAAGAATTAATATTGTCATATGTAACTTTGTTAAGTGACTTCAACTAACCTGTGTTCGTTAGAAACGTGTACAGCTTTAGTTGCTACTATAAATACATTAAAAAGTAATTATCATTAGTGTGTAATTTGCAAAATTTGTGTGATTATCCCTGTTCTCTGAAAAACACAATATTAGAAAACAAGCATGAAAACTCATGACTTTACTTGAAAGGTGATTAGAAATTCTTGAAAATGATTATCTCAAAAACAAACAAACAAAAAAACCGAAAAGATACATTCTTTCCAGAAAGCCTTAATGCAAAGAGAACATGACCTCAGCCCTCTATTATTTCTATATGGTAACAAGAGACCTGATAGATTTCGGATGGTGGATGGAGAATAATTAAACCTGATTTTGTTTGTTTTGTATATATCAACACAACTGTTTGATTGTTTGCTTTCTGGCTGTACAGACATCTGTGGTGCTGTTGGGTAGACCTATGAGGTCCATGATGACAAAGTAATTACAACTCGTGTGACTGTAGCAATACATGTTTTATAGCAACTCATTTACTCCACACCAATGATTTATTGCATTTGTATATGTGCACATGTAAGTTTGCCATGACAAGATGATGCGTAGTAATTAATTTGCCAACATAGTTTTATGTAATATAATCCAGCCCTACTAACTGCACCACATTTAATAAAAGAAAGTGTTTAAACAGAACTCTGTTCTGAAAAGACATTTGGTGTGATGGTGAAACATCATCAGGAAACCAAAGCAGAAACGTGAGGCAGGAAGCCGAAATCTGAAACAGTGCTACAGATCCCAAAGAGGCAGCCAGTTGGAGCTGGGAAGACTCCCCATGCCAAACTGCACTGTTCTTGCATTACATAAAACTGAGTGGTCTTCTGGGAACCTGAAGAGAAATAAATGGACACAATTTCTTATTCTTTCAGATGTCCTTTAAATTCATACATGAAATATTAGGGGCAATCACATGGGCTGGAGACACTTGAAGTTCTGGCAGCGCTTCTGTTTTGAGCCTGGGTTCTCAGAAGTGGCATCATAGCTGGTATTGCTACCTTTACACAGGGAGCTAGCAGTTAGCATCCCAGCTCATGAGTCAAATTGTTTCCATTTAGTTCATTTGGAAAGAAAAATTGATTTACTATTTTGTCTTTCAGTATAATACTAGTGATATGCTTTCTTGAGTGCAACATTTCAGAACAGGCCATTTTTCTCCCTGCAATTAATTGTCCCTGGATTTCTGATTACCTAGATAAGCTCTATTTTTAAAAAATGACATTTGAAATTGAAAAAATAATCAAAGCATTGTCTGTACAAGGTTTAAACAGTTAAAGACCTGATCATCTAAAAAAAGTTCTGCCTGAATATTCTGTCAGAGTTAAAAGACCTCAATGTATGTATAGACAAACTCTGGTTTTTCCCCACACTGACCTGCCTGCACAACACAGTCCCTACACACCTCATCTTATTCCCTGAATACACATTCTCCTTCTACAATAAACAGCAATTGATATGGAAGATGACCTCCATCCCTCCAGCTATTTGGCTCCCATTTCACAATGGTTCTGAAAGGATAGTAACCCATGCAAATTTGGTGGGGAAAAGACCAATGATCTCAACCTCCCTGTCAATCTTCCAGAGGAGTTTCCCATGGTTTATGTCTCTCCTGTACCCAAACTGACTTCTTTTGTCCTCTGTTGATTTGGATTCCTTTGTATGTTGACATAAAAGTATTTGTTTCCTGTATTCATAGTCTCCAAATCACTCTGCATACTCTTCCAAGTATATCTCTAAGGCCAACCAAGAGATATCTGCCCTTCATTTTATCACGCTACTGTCACAAGACTTTAAATTCTGGAAAGGAGCATAGATTATTAGATTTAATTTCTTCCAAAAAGTGTTTTTGTAATAAGAAAATAACAAATGATAGGTGAACATGTTTACTTCAGGAAAGGTGAGACTTAAAAGTATTAAGAGAGGAGCAAGATGGCCGAACAGGAACAGCTCCAGTCTCCAACTCCCAGTGCGAGCGACACAGAAGACCGGTGATTTCTGCATTTTCAACGGAGGTACTGGGGTCATCTCACTAGGGAGTGCTGGACAATTGGTGCTGGTCAGCTGCTGCAGCCCGACCAGCGAGAGCTGAAGCAGGGCGAGGCATTGCCTCACCTAGGAAGCGCAAGGGGGAAGGGAGTCCCTTTTCCTAACCAGGGGAACTGAGACACACAACACCTGGAAAATCGGGTGACTCCCACCCCAATACTACGCTTTGAGCAAATGGGCACACCAATTGGTGCTGGTCAGCTGCTGCAGCCCGACCAGCGAGAGCTGAAGCAGGGCGAGGCATCGCCTCACCTAGGAAGCGCAAGGGGGAAGGGAGTCCCTTTTCCTAGCCAGGGGAACTGAGACACACAACACCTGGAAAATCGGGTGACTCCCACCCCAATACTACGCTTTGAGCAAATGGGCACACCAGCAGATTGTATCCCACACCTGGCCGGGAGGGTCCCACGGCCACGGAGCCTCCCTCATTGCTAGCACAGCAGTCTGCGATCTAACCGCAAGGCAGTAGCGAGGCTGGGGGAGGGGCGCCTGCCATTGCTGAGGCTTAAGTAGGTAAACAAAGCCGCTGGGAAGCTCGAACTGGGTGGAGCTCACAGCAGCTCAAGGAAACCTGCCTGTCTCTGTAGACTCCACCTCTGGGGACAGGGCACAGCTAAACAACAACGACAAAAAAAGCAACAGAAACCTTTGCAGACGCAAACGACTCTGTCTGACAGCTTTGAAGAGAGCAGTGGATCTCCCCACA
>NW_012123487.1:222373-224173 GCF_000951035.1 Colobus angolensis palliatus
AAATATCCAAACCATTTCAACATGCAATCTATGTAAAATGACTAAGGAGCTACTTTATTTACTTTAGCACTGAGTCTTCAAAATCTGCTTTGTGCTTTACACTTTCAGCACATCTCAATTTGAAATTTTGATCTGCAAATACTCAATCTGTGTTTAGATATCAAAAAATGTATTCCTGAAAAAGTAATTCCAAAGTTGTTTCAAATATACTTAAAAGTTTTTCAAACACTGAATCTAGTGTCAATTTTTAAATTTACCTTAATGCTAAATAAAATTAAAAATTTAGTTTGTCACATTAACTACAGTCCAAGTGATCTACACCCACATGTGACTAGTGGCTACTGTATTGGACAGCAGACGTTTAGAATTCACAGGCTAGTTTCTGCTTCAGACCTTCATATGTAGGATGCTTATTTTTAACAGGAATTAAACTTCAGATCTGGCCCCCACACACAAGCCCAGCAGTGGCTTTTACAGACTTACAGATGACTTCTACAAAGGACATATATGTGAGAATAGCCACATCCAACACATATGCATGTGAAAAACGTTTCAGAATACATTCCCCTCTGACAGTGATTCCTGGTATATAATGACTCTATTTCTAGGGGAATAACAATTGTACTTTGAATTTATATGGAATAATTCCTGGAAGAATACAGTATTTTAAAAATATAAATGAAGAATTAATCTTAGAAAATGTAAATGAAAACATAAATGACCTACTTGGAGATATATATGCATTCCATCAGGTATTAAAGATTTGTTTATTATCAACCCAAAGATAACCTATTGTATACCCCAAAGCAATAAATCCTGAGAGTCACTTAAAAAAAAAAAAAGTATTAAGAGAATATTGTGTATTTCCTTCCAGTCATTTTTTTTCTAAAAGAAATAGATAGATCACTTTGCCGAGTTCTAACACCAATAAACATATGCCCATGCAATTAATAGAAATTGCAGCAAATCTACAATTACACTTGGAATAAATTTATATACTTAAATGTTCCATTTTTCTACAAAGAAATATATCTCCATGTGTATTTAAATCCCTCAGTAAAGTTCTATAGTTTTCTTAATAAAATCTAAAAGTTCTCATACTGTTTAAAATATTTCTTAAGCATTTTTATGTTTTTGCTCTTGTGAATGGCATCTGATACTTCCATTTTCTAGACCAGTTACGGCGGGTGTATTGGAAAGCTATTATGTTTTATATATTAATTTCTTATTAAACTCTAATTAATCCTAATGGCTCTTCAGTCAAGCCCACATTTCCACAAAATGAGAAAAAGAATCTTTTATGAAGCCCAAAACACAAAACAGAACAAAAAATAAGATAGTGTGAAAAATAGTTGAAGAGCTTCCTTAGCTCTCTGTGTGTTTGTGTAGATAAAAGAAAAGTTCCAACCATTTTTTGAGCATTTGTTTCTACATGTCTTTGGATGCCTATTTATATTGTGAGTATATGTCATAAAGTAGGTTATCAATGTTTATTAAAGAACACCTGTAATCCCAGAACTCTGGGAGGCTGAGGCGGGCAGATCAGGAGTTCAAGACCAGCCTGGCCAACATGATGAAACCACGTCTCCACTAAAAATACAAAAAGTAGCCGAGCATGGTGGGATGTGCCTGCAGTCCCAGCTACTCAGGAGGCTGAGGCAGGAGAATCAATTGAACACAGGAGGCAGACGTTGTGGTGAGCTGAGATTGTGCCAGTGCACTCCAGCCTGGGCAACAGAGTGAGACTCTGCCAAGATGAAGGGAAGGGAAGGGAAAGGAAGGGAAGGGAAGGGAAGGGAA
>NW_012123487.1:224398-236860 GCF_000951035.1 Colobus angolensis palliatus
AGAGAGAGAGATTACAAAGCAAAATTTAAATAAATGAGAAATAATATCCATATTGTATGCATAAAAAGCTAGTTGTATGTACATACAAAACAGTTATAAGGGGGAATACATGTCACAAAAGGCAAATAAATGCTCACTTGGTCAAATTGGGACTTCATCTATGAATTCTGTCCGATACAGTTTACAGAATTTGGATTTTAGATGGTAATAGACATTAATTCAGGACTGAAAGGCAAAAGAAATTCTTATTTTGAATCAAGAAGCCCAATTCAAACAAACCTGCCAAAAATTTGTGTTCTGGGACTGGCGGTTACTGGAAAATAGAGCCAAGTACTTTGACATGGCCACAGCAGCAGTGGGGCATGTGATGAGGGGCATTTAGATCAGAGCCCACTCTCCTCTTGTGTGCAAGGCTGGTCACACGGGCCTTTCTAAGATAGCTAAAACTGACCATTTGCTAACATGAAATTATATTTCTGTATGTGAAGGTTACTACTTAAATGCTGCTAGGGTCATTTTCAGGTGTTTTAGGATAATAAATAAGGGTAGAATGAGAAAACATAATGGTTATAATTAATCAGGAATTAATTAAACCACTCCAGTCTGCTCCTTCTACTGAAGTTTGTTGCCTAATGTAGTAAAGAGGGTTCCTCATAAACTCTAGGGTTGTTAATCCTCCTAAATATCTGGGATAGTAAAGGACCATGAGAAAGTATATCTCTAAGGCCAAAATTTAACCTAAGCATTTTGTTTCCTTGGGAAACATGTCTAATTCCTAGTTCGTTAACATTGTTCAACTGTGGATGGTGTGTGCGTGTGTGTGTGTGTATGTGTCTGTGCATGTGTGTATGTGTGTGTGAAGCTCAAGGAAAAGTCCCCATCAGCCTGGTTTCAAATTAATTTGTACATTATTCTGTGTAGGAAGCTCTATTTGATAAAGAAGGGGGAAAAAAGACATCACTTTGACTTAAAAGTTTCTACTAATTTCTAACTATGCCTGAGGAGTTTCCACAATATCTTCCAATCAGCAAAGGATTTGTGACTCTTTTCAGTATGCCTGAGATTGCACAGACAAATTACTTAAGAGCCCAAGGAGATTATCTCTAATTGGCATAAAAGGGATATGGCATTGAAAACAAAACTCTCTGAAACTCTGACAGTGTTTGGTGCCTAAAGGGTAAGGCAGTTTCCTCTGTGGTAAAACTGTAGAAATAAACACATCAGCCTGCGATAGATGGTGGCCTTCTGAGGTCTTATTTAGATTTGGAAAGCTTTAGTTCTCTTGCATTATGCTTCACAAGACTGAGTTGTACTTGCTAAATGAGGGCAAATGACAGACTCACCTTGGCAGCCTGTCTTCTTGGTGTTTGCCTTTGTTATATACAATGAATTATCATTGTTTATAAAATACAAATACCAATGCTTCAGAAAGTCAATATGAAATACATGCTGTTTGGATTATGCAGAGATCAGAAATTGAGAGCATTTGGGGAAGCAACAGAAGGGATAGGAAGATGAGGTTCATACTAGCAGATAGGTTATGAACAAGTAGCAGTGAGTTTTACCAGGGATGTAGTAATGATTACAATTGCAAGTCACTGAGTTAGGTGATGGACTGGTATCAAAGTCCCTGCTCTCAATGGGCTTAACATTTCATGGGAAAAATAAGACAGGCTTATCATAAAATTGAATAATTATAACATGCAATAGGCAATATAAAAAAAAAAAGCCTTAGGACAAAGATCAACAAAGTTGAGTGAGCCATTAAAGACCATCCAATCCAAACTAATTCTTTTGTAGTTGAGGAAAATGAGATGAAGACAGATTAAGCAGCTCACCTGTGATCACATAGATGGTTAGTTATTCTGGCTCAGGATCAGATTGTATGTTCTTATCACCAAAAAGGAGAGACGTGACTACATAACACAGTAGGCTCAAAAGTCTTACTGAGTGTGTAATTTTTTTTAAAAAAGAAAGGACACAAAGAAAAGAAACAAACAAACAATGACAATGAAAACCAGGCCTTAAAAAAGGGTGTTATGGTCTAAATGTGTTCCCCTCCCAAAATTCTTACGTTGAAAACCTAGTCACCAATGTGATGGTATTAGGTGGGGCCTTTGGGAGGTGATTAGATAATCCTCATCACTGGGATTAGTATCCTTACAAAAGAGGCCCCAGAGATATCTGCCTTGTTTCTTTCCACCATGTGAGGTTATCCGGAGAAAACAACCCTCACCAGACACTGAATCTGCTAGCTGATATCACCTTGATCTTGGACTTCCCAGCCTCCAGAATTGTAAGCAATACATGTCTGTTGTTTATAAGCCACCCAGTTTATGGCATTTTGAGCCATCCAAATGGACTATGACAGAGGGATAAAATTTCAAAGAGCAGAAAGGATGAGAGTGGACTGAGGGAAGAACACAGGGTATGGACCTGGATGGGCAGGCAGCACCACACTCAGAACGCAGTAGAGACAGGGGGCGCCAAGCTGAAGAGACCTCACGTAAGGGCAGTGGGAGTCAAAGGCAAAAGCAAACATTTTCCCTCTTGCATCTTCCAGAACAAACTTTGGTATCTAGATTCTCTTCTAGGGTTAAGACCAGCCCTGTCCAATCAGAACAATCCCCTCGTTATCCTCCAAACACCCACATTTCTTCAAAATCCTTCCCTTTCCTGATGCTGCTCCTCGGACATACCCTATCTGATTTTCAAGGTCAGACGGCAAAGTCACTTCATTTAGAATCTCCCTGATCCTTGGGCCCATGGAAAGCACTGTTTCCTGAACTATGTTGTAGGCAGCCTGAAATATTCATGTAATCATGTAGATTTTAAGCTTCGGATATAGAGGTGTTACATCTTACACTTACTGTGTGTCACACTGTATGCTTATGATATTAGTCATGATGTGGGCTCTTAATAACTCTTACTGACCAAATCATAAAAAGAAACCTTTCTTCCAACAGCCTGTGCATCTGTCATTTAATCCTCATCACCCATCTTCAGGTCTTGACCTGAGCTAAAAAATAATGATGATGATGATGATGATGATAATGATGATGATGATGATGACATTTACAACAATAGCAGTTATATTTTTAAGTACTTTTGGTAAGCCAGACACTTTTCAAAGCACCACTGTGTATTATTCCATTTAATCTTTGGCAGTTATACAAGATACACGTTGTTATCATCACCATTTTTAGTAGAAGAAAATTAGACAACAAATGTTGACCTTAAGAAGCCAAAAAATTTTCTATGCAGAAAGTTTCCTTTCATGGCTATAGCATATAGGTTGATTTGTATTTTAAATAAATTCAGATTTTCATGAGATCATTAGGGGTAAATATTCCCTTATCTGTTCAAACACTAATTCCATACTTACATTGTTTCTGTCCATGTGAAAGCAGGCATGATATTGTAAAAATGTTAACCTGTATGGCAGGGATATCAGCATTTAACAATACATACTTGACTATCAGTTCTATATGGAGGGAAGTTTTATTAGATTATCACTCTGTGTCCTCCCTTATCCACCCACACCTGTCCCCAAATAGGAAGAGCAGGGTATCTGATTGGAGGGTTTAGAAGGATCTGAGCAGGTGTGACTTGGTGTCTGCAAGCTGTGCACATTTTGCTTGTTTCCTTCAGGATCCTACATTTAATAAAGTGAGTCCTGATGAAGAACTGTCAAAGAACCTACAGTTGGAGTACTATTTGAAACTGGATGGGTAAACCTGTATTATCTCAACATTTAGTATTAAGGAGCACTCTGTTGCCACATACCTGAACCAAGACAAAGATCTCCATAGCTCTACCACAAATGGAACTCACATTTTGGTTGCTATGTCCCTGCTATGTCCCTGACTGTATCTAGCTCTAATGGTTCTGAAATTGATCATGGAAACATGGTATTATTTATCAGGCTTTCTAAAAACTGCACCATCAACCAAAAGGTTTTTTTTTTTTTTACATTAGAAAAAGAATTTGCAATAATGGTTCTGAAATTGATCATGGAAACATGGTATTATTTATCAGGCTTTCTAAAAACTGCACCATCAACCAAAAGGGTTTTTTTTTTTTTACATTAGAAAAAGAATTTGCAATAAGAATGCTTAAATATAAGGCTTGCATTCAGTATTTAACATATAATTTCCTAACCAATATTTTATTTAATTCTTTTCATCTCAGAAAAAAAGCTATCACTAACCCTATCAAATCAAATGCTTTCATAAAAATTACAGAGTTGGGGAAATAGTTTAGACTGTTTGTATTACTTCTTTGTATTCCAAAATGATGCATCTACTGTACTGTTAACTAGATTACACAAAGCAGATACTTCACAGAAACATGAAATGACAATATCTAGCAACCCCCCCAAAAAAGACAGCGAGAGAGAGAGAGGCCTCCTAAGGAGAAAATAATGCCATTCTTAAATGTTTTCACATTAAGAAGTCACACTAGAATCTACTACTATGTTATATATTGTGATATGATACATCAACCATACTGAAATCTCCACATTTTAGGAAAACTTTTTACTTTTTTTTCCCCATAGAAAGAATAATCCCCATTTTTTCATTTAAAGGAGACATTAGCAAAAGTTAACAATGTTATATTTGGGGATTCTTTTAACATTTTTAAGCCCCAGATTGGCAAGAACAAAGAATCACTTTGCTAACTAATGTATTAAATATGTTGTCTATTTATATAGTAATTGTTTGATGGAAAATTCATCTCTTTTGTTCCTTCTTATCTTTTCTTCCCTCTTGTCCATGCAGTGTATTTATGAATTATGCATGTGAACATAATTAAAAGTAACAATTGGTGAATTGTACTCCATGGACATTGTTTCATGTTTCAAGTCTTATTTAGACCAAACCAAATTTATGCAAAGAGAAGAGCTTATAATTAAATTCATAACCATCCTTCCTGGGAAGGTTTCCTTTATGTAAAATGCATTGCTTGCTAAAGACAGTTTTTATGACCGAAAGCTTTGCATAGTATCTTTAAAAAAAAAAAGTAGACAATTTAGCAGCAACCCCTGCTCCTTTCTACAGTGAAGGTTTCCTATAACTATTATCCATCTTCCCTTACCCTCTACAGCATGGTTCATCCCTAGGCCACGTGGAACTGCTAAGAACCAGCTTCTACAGCAGTTCTGTTATTTGCAAACCAGGAACAGGTACAATATAGCAAATGGTGGAATGAGATCAATTCCTAAAACTCTTTTCTTTGATTCCCCTCAGGAGCTCCCATGGTAAATTTTCATCTTTTGTTTGCTTGTTTATTTTTATGTTTTAAGTACAAGAATCCTGGAAAAGGAAAAAGGCAGCTGAGATTCTTAGAAAGATATCACTATCCACAGGCATACTTACTCCATAGGGGAAGAAAAGATTATCATAAATATTATCCCAGCTCCAAGCTTCTTCCTTCCCAATTCACATTTTTCAAAGTATTCTTTCTTTAGGAAAATACATTTTATTAAATGGCTTGTTTTAAAAAATAAATGGTCCAAACTCTCAGCTTAGTGTCATGTGCACATTTACTGAAAATCATCTGCACTCCATCATCTATGAAAGCGTGGAATATTCTGTTCAGAACCCATCCCTGTATTTTACTAGCACATACCTGGATAGCCTTTCTCTTTCTTGACCTAGGTCATCCTCAGCAATTTCTGTCTCTGGACTTCTTATTTTCCTGAAACAAAAAGCTCTTCTGTAAAGATACCACATGATGAATTTGTAGTAAGGAATCGACTATTTCCTTTCACTGCCAACAAACCATCCTTTCTGATTGTGAGTCCATTTCTCAGCAATGTGACAATATCACAGGACGAATAGACCTGAAAAAACTTCAGATTTCCTCTCAGACTCAGGAAAGAACGTGATGTGTGATCACTTTAGCTTGGTCTGCTTTTGTAAAATGCAGTTTGATATTCTCTCCTCTTCTTCCCTTTGCTCTCCCTTCCCCATGATTTGAAAAATGCCATGTTTAAAAGCTTTGGCTGGACCCTGATGTCATCCACTTGATCCATCATCATCTTCTCAGCTCATCTTTCTCTCTATTAAAAATAAGATATTTATATTTCTAGATGAAATAGGAGAAACCCAGGCCTGATAAATGACTTCCTGTTGTCATTATTACCGGGTAGTATATTATTGGAGGGAGTTCAGCCATGATCTAGTGTTATTGCCTTCTGTTCTGCTGACTGGAAACGATCACTCATATGCACATAGTGTAAAGTTTATTTTTAAGAATCAGACTGTTAATTAAAGAGAAGAAGAATTAATACAGGAAGCATGCCATGGAAAGGTGGTGACAGATGTCACAAGCTACAGGTGTTAAAGCCTTGTTGAGGAGACACTGGATTCTCTTAAATTATCCCCTATCTCTGAAGAGTGGAGTGAAGGCAATGGTTATAGAGCTCGAAGGAAAGAAACAGTCGTTTGAAATAAGCACTCGCCCCTATTTACTACACTAACAGGGGAAGGCAGCCTCTTCACAGGCCAAAGACGGTCCCATCAGAGCCTGGAGAGCGGCCATATCGTAGCCCTTTGAAGTGCCCCAGAAATTCAGGAGATGACCTTACGAGATATCCAGACATTGCATTAAATATCCTCAATCACATAGCAAGGAAAGCATTGTTTATATTTTTTCTGTATCTAAGCAAGTCTTGGATGGGTCTGAGTATGTCTTTAACATCAGCCATCATGGGCTGAATCTTCTGGTTTAACAAAAGGTGAGAAGACTCTGAACCCTCTGGGTGGAATTTAACTTATGAGCTTACATTTTATTTTTCTTTGCTATTGCTTTCTGTTTATTATAAGCAAAACTGATATTTTTCATTTATGTAATAAAGTTTCTTTTTAAAATGAACTAGCTTAAGGTTTTTTTTTTTAAAAAAAGCAAGTCCATTTAAACAAAATAATATGTGCATAGTAGTAGACTTGACAATTAGATATGACAAAATAATTGAAGGAGAAAAGCCATAGGATGAATATGTGAAAAAAAATTGCTAAGGTTTTGCACAAATGACTGAAGTTTGGGAAATGCTTGTTTTGGATAACACCGAAATACTGATAAGGATTTGTGTTTAAAAAAAAAAAAAATTAAAAAACGCATAGAGAGGACTAAGATAAGTCCCTAATGTGGTGACAAAAACCTTAGAAAAAATATGGAGATACTGAAATAAAATCAGTATTAAACTCACAGGAACAAAAGCCTGATGTTTCAAAAGCTATTTTTAGGGTGTCTCGTAACACCTGTTATTAATTAAATACATCAATTTCCTTTATCCTAAAAAGCAAGCAAAAAAGGAATTCAGCAAAGTCAAGTGACAAACGAGTTAACAATATTTGACTCCTTGCCTCTCATGCATTCTATTCAAAGTGGCTTACGCTCAAACTTAGAAAAAATAAGTGTATTTTGACTATTTATTTTAAGCTCATCGGACACTTGGCAGAGGGATGTATAAGAATGTCTGATAGGGAAAACTATGCCTAATAGAGTTCTATTTCTTCTTCTTTGAAAGCCCTGATTTTCATGGTAGGATTTCCTCCTTCTTATGAAGATATCACCCTTGCTAGCTTGTAGTAAGGCCTCAGAGGTCATGTTCACAGCGGTATCTCCAGGGACTAATCCAGTATTTTGTTCATAGCCAACACTCATTAACTATTGAATGAGTAATAAGTGAATGAATTAACAAATGAATTTAAGGTCTTCACACAAAATCCAATCCCATGAGACATAATAGAGAAGAGAAAAAAGTACCTCCTCTCCCAGAAAACATTAACCAAACTACTGAAGTCAACATTTTTCCCCCTACTGTTAACCTTAAAAGTGAAGGTCATAATTGATGTAGTTCAGTCACCCACTTTATACTCAGTGCACAAGTTCTGTTCATCTCTCTGTGAAGCTGAAAAGATTATAATGAAAATGCCTAAAGAAAGAAGGGAGGGACAATTGTAAATAGTTTTCTCTGACAACTGGTATCAGCATTTTCTCATAGCCTTGCATTTACTCAGACTAAAACGACAAATGTATTACAATGAATAGACGAGATCTTTCTTTCTGGATATAGCATAAAAATAAAACAATACTGTACTGATTTTTCTCAGCGCATTGTCCTCCCTGCACAATTACAGAATGTTGGCAGAGCTGTTAACACTATTGATAGGAAACAAAGCAAAACTTGGGACAGATTCTGCAGCCTGGGGCTTGTGAATGTCTAGGATTTACAGCGCAGCTTGATGCCACTGTCGGACTCCTCTGGCTTCAATATCCTGCCAGCTACCAGGGGGCTTTTTTCTCTTCATGAAAGTGCACCTTTTCCTCAAGGTCACACATTTACAGTTTCTTAAAGAGATTCCTACTGGTCATGGGACTCCTCTCAGTTTGAGGAGCCTCCTGGGTGCTTTGAAGCCCAGTTTCTTGAAAGCTGCCCCGCAGTCCTCCTGGAATGGAGCTAGTAGATATAGAGGCGGACTGTTTGGAACTGAAAGGACCCCCAGCATTCCACCATGAAGTCTCTGCTGTTGTCCTCACAGAGCCCAACAGTCGGCCCACTTCACATCTGTGCTGAAAAGTTTTTACCAGCTTTTGGGAAAATATCGACCCTAGTGGAAGTTTTATGCCTGCTTAAATACATCTTAAGCAGGCATGAGAGCAATTAAATCAAGTCTGTATTATAGAGTTCTTTGGATAAATAGCAAGCTCCAAATATTCCCTGGCCTGTGCCCTACATTTGACTTTTTAATGTAAGCACAGTAACTTCTCCAATTCTGGAAGTGATCGGCAAGGTTCCAAGTCATCCCCCACTGCTCCACAAACCATGGGCAGGAGGGAGCTTCATTTCCTGATGAATCATCCAGACCAATGCTGGAGGGCCTTCCCAGCCAAATGAGCCAAGGCCAAGTTCTTCCAACACTCTGAGGCTGCAATCAGTTGCACTATGCAAGAAGAAGATGCTCTGTAGATGATCTGAGGACATGCTTCAGTTACCCTTCTCTTATTTTTCTTTAGTTTCTTGTTTTATCTTCTTTGGCCTGTATTGCAAAGAGACTACAGCTTTTAAGACCCATGATGCCTTCTAAAAGAAGACAGAGTGGGAGGACTCTGACAGGCATGGCTCGAAGGTGAACTGGCTGAAATACTGATGGAAAACAACTGGTGATAAAGCAAGGATCCTCGTTACCCTATTGCTGTGAGATGAGCATAGAGGCATTGGCAGCTAATAGACTTGGATTTGATTCTAAGCTTTTATATTTTAGCTAAGTGTAATTTGACTGAACTTCTGTTTTCTCATGTGCACGTGAGAGGAAGAGATGTTTCAGGAGGAAGGGACATGATGTACATAGCGTACCTTGTATGTAAAATGCCAACTATCTTCAAGGTGCTTTTTCAGTTTTTTTATCTGTGAGAAAAGGTGTTTTCTTGAAGAGGTAAAGTTTGTTCTTCTTGTCTGTTGTCTATTTGTCTGTTTTCAAAATGTACTCTGCTTGATTCTGCCTTTAGCATATTTAATTTGATTAATCCCACTAGAATTAAATTTCCTGAGCGCAGTGTCCCTATTTTCCTAACTGCTGTATTACCAGCTATTAGAACATTACTGAACACAAATACTGTTCTTTCTTCTACAGTCAGTTTTTCAATTATGCCTTCCCAGAATGGCTCAGGCTCACATTTGAGATCACTTATCTTTTTAAGGTTGTGTCCACTATCCCTAATTAGAGTGGGGTATCTTAACAGCATGGACACTCTGGGTCTCCTGAGATACCTCCTAACTCAGCACACCAAACATAGCAAGTGCATGTTAATACTGACCCTGGAGAATATTTCTTGTGAGAACCTACTGTGAATTTGGTACTGTGGATTTCATACAAGTCTTATCTCTGCCTGGGCACTTGGTTTTTCTTATCTTCCATTAATCATAGTGCATATATTTTCATTTTAATCTCTCTAATTATTGGATACCATACTTTATGACATTGCCAATTCAGTCAGTAAATACCTCCCCATGAAACTAAAACTGACTTTTTAATTGGGATTCCTTTTTAAAGGCAAATAATGTGCTACTTGTTATCCTCCATTTAATCTTTAGAATAACTAGCAGCATTTTTATTTTTTGCAACATGTGTCGATCACCCTTAACACTCTGAAGAAGCAATGATGCTTCTGAAAATTCAACTCTAATTCTTCTGACTCCATCAGGATGACTCTTGCTAACCAGAATGGCTATTTAAAGTCTGTATTCTCTCATAATTTATCTTTCTCCTAATGTTGCAGAATAAAGCTGTGATGATCAATCACTTAGAGATGAATCCACTTTTTCCCTCCTTGACTGAATATGAGGAAATAGAAATGAGCATGCATCAAATATTGACTATAGAGATAAGAACTGTGTTCTGTGGAAAAATACTTTTTCAATGTTTTGCTCACGGCATATTTAGGACATTTATTTCATCATTATTTGGCTGCACAAATCTCTTTCTAAAACGTGTTCAGAATATCAAGACATCATTTTATGTGTCTATCACATAAGTATATCTGGATAATCTATTCATGCCCATTTTCTCATGCCTTTTGAAACAGCCTCTTGTGTGTAATAGATAGCATTTCTTATACCCCTCCTCCCATAGAGATGAATATAAAGCCAAAAGAGCCTTGCCAGAATCCCATCAGCTTTTTTATTCTAACCCTAACCCCTCTCAACTCTAAATCAAGGGGAAATACTGGTATTCCTCAAGGACTTGTGGGGGACACACAGTGAGGTTGTTGCCTTGAATGGAAAACTCTTAGATGAAGCAAGGGGGTCATTGTCCATATCTATCTTATATAGGGTTCTCTTTCCTCTCCTATGGATGCAATAAAAATATTCTGCTGTATTGCATTTCACTATAGAACATGTTTGAGTTACAAAAGCCAATTGGGACCAGGTCAAGGTGACAAGAGAAAAGAACCTAGTAATAGCAAATTTTTAAAGTTAGTAGCAGGCAACTGGCTAACTCTCTTTAAGAGTTAAAGCATCAGGGTTCATGATGGTTATATTCAGACACAAGTCTGTAGAGAACTTCTGCTTCTAGAGAAAATACAATAACATGGACCAAATTTGCATCCCTCCCACCCCCTCCAAAACAACCAAGACAAAATATATTTCTTGAAACAACAGGTTTAGAGACATTGAGTATTATGCAACAAAGGATAGTTAGCCCTGAGAAACAGGGAACAAATAAGATAAGCTCTATCATAGTCCCAGATTATGGCCTTGAGAAGGTTTCTAGGCTATGACATGAGAAAGAAAACCCAGGAGAAGCCCAGCAAATTCTATGAGATGAAGAAACAGCTGAGGCTGGGGAGACCAAGATGGTGAGAGTTGACATGCAGAGTACTAGAGAGGAGACAGCTGCACAGAGAAGAAACGCTGGAGAGCAGCAGAGAATTCCCCTTGAGTATTCAGAATAGTGCTGATCAGTGCATGGTTATGAGAATACTACCCGAAGCTGGGTGTGGGGGGACAAAAACACTTGAAAAGATAAAGACCACAGTGCTTAGTGGTTGTAAAGGGATAGAAACACAGCCTGGTCCCAATAGCCAGAATAGAAATCTCAGAATTCACAGAGCATTGGGTATGTCACCCAGAAATGTCTTGCCTCTGTAGTAGAGAATAATTAGCCTCAAACTAAGTAACACTCAGGTTCCACCTAACAAATTTAAAAAGCAAGATTTGAAAGAATCAAACTGTTTCCAAGTAACATGACCATGTCCCATAACAAGACTAAAAAATATTTATAGAAATACAAAAATAGCATCCATGATGTAACATTTACGAAAACTGCTATCCAATAAAAGACAATAGGCATGCAAGGAAGGAAGAAGAAAAATAAAACCCATGATGAGAAGAGAAATCAATCATCCAAAATAAACCCGAAATGGACACGGATTTTAGAATCAGCAGACAAGGATATTAAAACAGCTATTTTAATGCTTTCTCACATGTTCCAAAAAAGTTAAGTAGAAAAAAAAATTTTTAAAGACCCAAATTGAACTTCTCGTGGTGAAAACTACAATATTTGAGATGAAAAAGTATATACTGGATAGAATTAATGGCAGATTAAACCTTGCAGAAGAAAAAAACATGGCAAAAGAAAGAAATCCAAAATAAAAGAGAAAAATAATAAATAATCAGTAAATTTTGGGACAATTTCAAGCCATCTTATATATGTTCATTTGGATTCACTGAAGGAGAAGAGAAGGACATGGGATAGAAAACAATTTGATTGAATAATGGCCCAAATTTTTCCAAATACAGTGATACTATAAACTCAAGGATCTTGGGTTTAGTATGGTATCTAAGAAGCTCAATGAGTGAAGGAGAAGGAGAAAAGGAGGGAAGGAAGGAAAGGAAGAAAGAAAAGAAAGAAGAAAGGAAGGAAGGAAGGAAGGAAGGAAGGAAGGAAGGAA
>NW_012123487.1:236910-242500 GCF_000951035.1 Colobus angolensis palliatus
AAAGAAAGAAAGAAAGAAAGAAAGAAAGAAAGGAGGGAGGGAGGGAGGGAGGGAAGGAAGGGAAAGAAAGAAAAAAAAAGAAAGGAAAGGAAAGGAAAGGAAAGAAATGAAAGGAAAGGAAAAAAGGGAAGGGAAGGGAAGGGAGGAAGGTAAAAGAGAATGGAGGGAAAGGAGAAGGGAAGAGAAGGAGGTGAGGACTGCAGCAAGACACGTTTTTAAATTACTCAAAATAACTGACAAAAATGTTTAAAGTAGCTAGAGAAGAAAGATACATATGGAAGAACAAAGATAAGAATGACAGTAGATTTCTCATCAAACATAATGTAAGTGGGAAAGTGCAGCAACATCTTTAAAGTACTGTAAAAAGTGTCAGTCTGGAATTCTATATCTGGTAATAGCATCTTTCAAAAATGAAAGTGAAATAAAGACATATTTAGTTATACAAAAGCTGAAAGAGATCATCTATAACAGACCCTCAATATAAGAAATATTAAAGGAAGTCCTCCAGGCAGAAAGAAAATAATACCAGATAGAAACATGGGTCTACACAAAGAAACAGCAGTAGGTATGGTAACTACATGAGTAAATACATAAGAGATGTTTTTCTTATAATTTAAATCTCTTTAGAAGATAATTGACAATTTTCCCAACATTACAAAAATGTAGTATGATATTCACTCACTCTTTCCTTTGTTGGAGAGGTTCTCCTGGCTCTGAGCTGAGCCCAGACAAGCTGGTGCCCAGCTTTGCTCCTCTCTGCTCTCTCCCCTGTCTGGGCTCAGCACAGGGCCAGGAGAACCTCTCCAACCAGGAAAGGGTGAGTGAGTGAGAGGCCCAAGAAAGATTCACACTCTCCACAGAGAACTGCACAAGACTGGGAGTGGAGGAATCCCCCTGGCCTCCCGACACTGTGCTTTGGACTGAGGCAGACAGACACCTGGACATTTTGCAGGGGCAACTCTCTAGCCCAAAGGGACCTCTACAATTCTTGTGCCCTGGAGCTGACCAACACCAACACCACAGCCTCAACAGAGGACACAGTTGCAGTGCCTGGGAGCAGTAAGATTATTCCACCCTACTTTTGCCAGAGGGGGCTCAGCTCCAGCTTTCAACCCAGAGTCCTACTTTGGCCTGAACTCAGCTGGCCACTCCACTCACCCTCACCACTGGTAGCCAGGTGGGCAACACTTGCTAGAGCTTCCAGCCCAGAAGTCTCACTTTTGTGTGAACTCAGCTGGGGGGGTGCAGCCTTCTGATGTCTCAGGAAACATCCAAAGGTCAGAGTATATGACCCCAACCACTCCCACCACTGGTAGCCCAGCAGGCAATGTTTGCAGGAGCTTCTGGCCCAGCAGCCCCACTTCTGTGTGAACTCAGCTTGAGAACACAGCTTTCTGTTGTTACCCCAGGAAACACCCAGATAGCAGAGCATGTGACCCCACCCACTGCAGCCACCTGAAGCAAAGTGGGCAGCTCCTGCTGGAGTTGCCAACTTAGCAGTCCTACTTCTGCATGAATTTGCCCAGAGGCACAGCCTCCTGTTGTCCCAAGAAGCATCCACACAGTAAGGCAGGTTTCCACATCCATACCCACCACTGGTAGCTAGGCAAGCCATGCCTGCTACAGCTTCTGACTCAGTGATTCAACTTCTGCCTGAAATTTGCTGAGAGGCACAGCCTCCTGCTGCCCTGGAAACACCTTGACAGCAAAGCAGACAATTCCACCCACTCCTACCTCCTATAGTCATCGAGGCCATACTCAGAGAGCTTCCAACCCAGGGGTCCTGCTTCTACCTAAACTCTGCCAATAGGCATAACCATGTGTTTCCCCAGGAAGCACATGAACAGCAGATTAAGGCTGACCTGGAAAGGATACAGCTTGTCTGCCAACCACAACCCCTGCCTGAGGGAGCCCCATGGACCAGAACACTCAAAAACAACAAAAGCAGGCATGTAGATAGTAATCAGAGGGGGCTTCTTCAAGACCTAGGAGTGGAGTAGAATTAAAGCTAGTCAGCCAAACCCACCATATACCATAACTGAACCCCCAAGGACAACAAAAAAGCAAAAAGCAAAAAACAAAAACAAAACAAAAAAAAACTTATTGAATGGACAGCAACTTCAAAGACTGCAGAAACTTCAACTCACAAAAATGAGAAAGACCAGTATAAGAACTCTTGCAACTCAAAAAGCTGGAGTATCTTCTTTCCTCCAAACAACTTCACTGGTTCTTTCCTCCAAAACAACTACCTGGGCTGAAATGACAGAAATGGAATTCAGAATATGGATAGGAATGAAGATCATCAAGATTCAGGAGAACATCAAAACCCAATCCCAGGAAGCTAAGAAACACAATAAAACAATACAGGAGCTTACGGACAAAATGGCCATTATAAAAAAGAACCAACCTAATCTGATAGAGCTGAAAAACACCCTACAAGAATTGCATAATACAATTACAAGTTTTCACAGCAGAATAGATAAAACTGAGGAAATAATCTCAAAGCTTAAAACTGAGGGCAAAAATAAAGAAAAATAAAGAAAAAAGAATAAAAAAGAATGAACAAATCCTCTGAGAAATATGGGATTATGTAAAGAGACAAAATCTATGACCCAATGGCATCCCTGAAAGAGACAAGGAGGAAGCAAGGATCTTGGAAAACATATTTTAAGACATAGCTCATGAAAACATCCTCTAAACAGGTCATGATTCAAATCCAGACAATGCAGAGAACCCCTGCAATATATTACACAAGAAGACCATCTCCCAGACACATAATCATTAAATTCTCCAAGGTCAAATGAAAGAAAAATGTTTAAGGCAGCTAGAGAAAAGGAGCAGGTCACCTACAAAGGGAACTCCAACAGGCTAATGGCTGACTTTTCAGCAGAAGGCTTACAGACCAGAAAAGAGTGGGGGCCTATATTAAGAATTCTTAAAGAAAAATATTTGCAAGCAAGAATTTCATAGCCAGCCAAGTTAATTCAAAATGCAGAAGAAATAAGATTCTTTTCAGATAAGAACATGCTGAGGAAATTTATGTCATCAAATCTGCCTTACAAAAGGTCCTGAAAGGAGCGCTAAATATGGAGAGACCACTACCAGCCACTACAAAAACACACTTAAATATGTAGTCCAGAGACACTATAATGCAACCACACAAACAAGTCTGCATAATCATCAGCTAATAACATGAGGATAGGATCAAATATTCACTTACCAATATTAACCTTGAATGTAAGTGGGCTAAATGTCCAAATTAAAAGGCAGAAAGTGGCAAGCTGGATACAGAAGCAAGACTCAATAGTATGCTGTCTTCAAGAGACCAATCTCACATGCAATGACATCCATAGGCTCAAAATAAAGGGGTGGAGAAAAATCTTCCAAGGAATGGAAAACAGGAAAAAGTAGTGGTTGCAATTCTAATGCCAAACAAAATGGATTTTAAACCAACGAAGATCAAAAAACATTAAAATAAAGGGCATTATACAATGGTAAAGGGTTTAATTCAATGAGATCTGACTACCATAAATATACACACACTCAACTCAGGACCACCCAGATTCATAAAACAAGTTATTAGAGACCTCCAAAGAGACTTAGATTCCCATATAATAATAGCGGGAAACTTCAACACCCCACTGGGAGTCTTAGATAGGTCACTGAGATGGAAAGTTAACAAAGATATTTAGGACCAGAACTCAACACTGGGCCAAATGGATCTTACAGACATCTACAGAATTCTCCATCCAAAAATAATAGAATATACATTCTTATCATCACCACATGGCACATACTCCAAAATCAACCACACAATTGGACATAAAACAAGACTCAGCAATCTTTTAAAATGAAATTATACCAGTCACTCTTTCAGACCACAGCACAATAAAAATGGAAATCAACATTAAGAAAATGACTGAGTCATACAATTATATGGAAATTAAACAACCTGCTCATAAATGAGTTTAGGCCGGGCGCGGTGGCTCAAGCCTGTAATCCCAGCACTTTGGGAGGCCGAGATGGGTGGATCACGAGGTCAGGAGATCAAGACCATCCTGGCTAACACGGTGAAACCCCGTCTCTACTAAAAAAATACAAAAAACTAGTCGGGCGAAGTGGCGGGTGCCTGTAGTCCCGGCTACTCGGGAGGCTGAGGCAGGAGAATGGCATAAACCCGGGAGGTGGAGCTTGCAGTGAGCTGAGATCTGGCCACTGCACTCCAGCCTGGGCGACCGGAGCAAGACTCCGTCTCAAAAAAAAAAAAAAAAAAAGAAAAATCAGAGCTGACACAAACGAATGAAAAAAGTTCCACACTTATTGATAAGAAGAATCAATATCATTAAAATGGCCATACTGCCAAAAATAGTTAACAGATTCAGTGCTATTCCTATCAACCTACCAAAATACATTCTTCACAAAATTAGAATGAATCTATTTTAAACTTTATAGGGGATCAAAAAAAAAGCTAGAATAGTCAAGGCAATCCTAAAGGAAAAGAACAAAGCTGGAGGATTCATATTACCCAACTTCTGATTATACTGTGGGTCTACAGTAACCAAAACAGTGTGGTACTTATACAAAAACAGACACATAGACCAATCAAACAGAATAGGAAGCCCAGAAGTAATGCCACAGTCTTACAGCCATCTGATCTTCAGCAAAACTAACAAAAATAAGCAATGGGGAAAGGATTCCCCATTTAATAAATTGTGCTGGGATAATGAACTAGTCATATGCAGAAGACTGGAACTAGACTACTATCTTACACCACATAAAAAAATCAACTCAAGATTGGTTGAAGGCTTAAATGTAAAACCTAAAACTCTAAATACCTTGGAAGGTAACCTAGGAAGTACTATTTTGGACACAGGACTTGGCAAAGATTTTATGACCAAGAAGCCAAAAGCTATTGCAACAAAAACAAAAATTGACAAATGAGATCTAATTAAACTAAAGAGCTTCTGCACAGCAAAATAAACTATCAACAGAGTAAACAGACAACCTACAGAATAGGAGAAAATATTTGCAAACTCTGCATCTGGCGAACATCTAATATCCATAATCTATAAGGAACTGAAAGTTACAGGCAAAAAACAAACAACTCCATTACAAAGTGGTCAAAGGACATTAACAGTCACTTTTCAAAAGAAGATATACATGCAGCCAACAAGCATATGAAAAGTGCTTAGCCCCACTAATGATTAGAGAAATGCAAATCAAAACCACAGTGAGATACCATCCCAGTCAAAAGGGCTATTATTAAAAAGTGAAAACAAAACAAAACAAAACAAAAAAAACAACCATGCTGGTAAGGTTGAAAAGAAAAGGGAATGTTTATACACCACTTGTGAGAGTTTAAATGAGTTCATTCATTGAAAACAGTGTGGTGATTCCTCAAAAAACTTAGAGTTATCACTTGATCCAGCCTGATCAACATGGAGAAATCCCAACTCTACTAAAAATACAAAAAAAAAAAGCTGAGTGTGACAGTGCATACCTGTAATCCCAGCTACTCAGGAGGCTAAGGCAGGGGAATTGCTTGAACCCCGGAGGCGGAGGTTGAGGTGAGCCAAGATGGCACCATTGT
>NW_012123487.1:243199-258969 GCF_000951035.1 Colobus angolensis palliatus
GTTAACAAGCAGAGGTTGGAACAGTTTGGAGGGCTCAGAAGAAGACAGGAAAATGTTGGAAAGTTTCAAACTTCCTAGAGACTTGGAGGGCTCAGAAGACAGGAAGATATGAGAAAGTTTGGAACTTCCTAGAGACTTGTTTAATGGCTTTGACCAAAATGCTGATAGTGATATAGACAATGAAGTACAGGCTGAGGTAGTCTCACATAGAGATGAGAAACTTTTTCTGAACTGGAATCTGGAGAGCAGCAGCCTCATCTCCATGGTTCAGCTAAGCAGTACTTCAGAGGGGATTCTGTGTGCAGGCTCCAATCCCACATCTCTCCCTCAGCACTGCCCTAGTAGAGGCTCTGTGGAAGGTAGGAGGGTTGCTCTACACCTGTGGCAGGTTTCTGCCTGAGTATACAGGTTTTTCAATACATCTTCTGAAATCAAGGCAGAAGCTGCCTCATTCACTCTTACATTCTGCACACCTGCAGGCTTAACACCACATGGAAGCTGTCAAGGCTTACTGTTTGTGCCCTCCAGAGTGGCAGCCCAAGCTGCACCTGGGGTGCTTTGATCTGTAGCTGAAGCTTGAGAAGCAGGGTTTTGAGGAGCAGCCTCCTAAGGCTGCTCAGGGCAGCAGGACCCTGGGTCTGGGCCTGGGTCTGGTCTCTGAAACCATTCTATCCTCCTAGGCCTCTGGGCCTGTGATTGGAGGGGCTTCCTGGAAGGTCTCTGAAACGTTCAAGGCTTTTTCCCCATCATCTCATTCTTGGCTCCTTTTTAGTCATGCTAATTTATTTAGCAAATGGTTGCTCCACAGCCCACTTGTATTCCTCTCCTGAAAATGCTGTTTCCTTCTCTACCACATGGCCAAGTTGTAAATTTTCTAAACTTGTATGCTCTGCTTCCCTTTTAATTATAAGTTTCAAATTTCAGTCATTCCTTTGCTCTCATATCTGAAAGCAAGCTGTTAGAAGCAACTAGAACACATCTTAAGTGCTGTGCTGCTTTAAAATTTCTTCCACCAGCTATCCTAAGTCATCACTCTTAAGTTCCAACTTACACAGATTCCTAGGACATGAACACAATCCAGCCAAGTTCATTGCTAGGGTGTAGCACAAGTAGCCTTTACTCCAGTTCCCAATAACTTCCTCATTTCCATCTGAGACTTCATCAGCCTGGCCTTTACTGTTCATATTTCTATCAGCACTTTGGTCACAACCATTTAACCAGTCTCTAAGAAGTTCCAAACTTTCTCTTCTCTTCTTCTCTTCTGGTGACCTCTCCAAACTCTTGTAATTTATGCCTATTACACAGTTTCAAAGCCATTTTCACATCTTCAGGTATTCTTACAGCAATGCCCCATTCATCAGTGCCAATATTCTGTGTTAGTCCATTTGCATTGCCATAAAATAATCCTTAACACTGAGTAATTTATAAAGGAAAGAGATGTTTGGGGGCTCACAGTTTTGCAGGCTATACAAGAAGCATGGCACTGGCATCTGCTTCTGGTGAGGGTCTCAATAAGCTCCTTATCACAGCAGAAGGTTATGGGGAAGCGATAATTCACCTGGCAAGAGAAGGAGCAAGCGAGTGAGTACAAATAACCAGGATATTTTAAACAACCAGATCTCATATTAACTCATTACTGTGAGGAGTGCACCAAATCAGTCATGAGGGATCTGCCCCCATGACACAACACCTCCCACCAGGCCCCACCTCCAATACTGGGAATTACATTTCAGCATGAGATGTGGAGGGGACAAACATCTAAACTATATCAGTTGGGAATACAATGACCATTATAGATTCTATATGTATTAAGAGCATAATAAGGCAGTTATGACCTTATGACAATAGATTTGAACAAGAAAAAACAGACTACCATGACACAAATTACCAAGATTCATATAAGAAGTAGATAGCATTAGTAGCTCTCTAACTATTCTTAAAATTGAACATATAGTTTAAAAGCTTTCCATGTGAAAAACCTCAGGCCCATTGACTTCACTGTAAACTTTTAATGAACAAATAATACTACACAAATGAAGAAATAATACTACACAAATGAAGAAATTCATACTACAAATAATTCTATACAAACTCTTTTATACAATTTTAGAGAAGGTAATGATTTCCACCTCATTCTATAAATAACATTTTCCTGATACCAAAAACTAAAAAATTAATTATGGAAAAGAAAACTACAGATTGATATTTTAATGAATACAAATGCAAAAAAATTAGCAAAGTTATAGCAAATTTATACTAATAATATACAAAGTGATAATACATGATGACCCAGTGAAATGTATTCCAGGAATGAAAGGTGGCTTAACATTTTAAAATAAGTTGATGTAATTTACCATATCAACAAACCAAAAACAAACAAAAACATTTTATTCAGCTCTATAGATGGAGAAAGAGCATTTTAAAATCCAGTAGTAATTCCTGATAGAAGCTCTCTAAATTTTATGAGTGGAAGGAAACTTCTTCATTTGATAAGGCATATTCCACACACAAAAAAACTGCAGTAAATATTGTACTTAATGGTGAAAGATGGAATATCCTCTACCCAAAAGCAGGAACAAGGAAAGGATGTCAGTCCTCATCCTTCTGTTCAACATTGTATTAGAGGTTCCAGCCAAGACAATCAGGCAAGAAAAAGGAAAAGAGAGTCCTTTTATAGAAACTTGGATGTAGAGTTGATTTATCGTCGTGTGAAAGAATCAGGTATGAAAGTCTTTAAAAGAACTTTAAGACGAAGAGAAGAAGAAGACAGGCTGGAAGAAAATATTTGCAAAATAACATATTTGGTAAAAAACTGTTGTCCATTAACTGATTTATGTTAGCAAAAACACTGTCTTTGTTTTGCAACAAGCCAACCGTAACGACTTTAAAATCCATAAAATAAAAAAAACAGAGGAAACTAGATCATAAATAAATAAATAATAAATTTGTAATATAAATGTTAAAAACCCTGTTATCTCAAATATACAAAGAACTCTTAAAACTCAACAATAAGAAAATAAACAACCTTATCCTTTTAATGGGGCAAATAATCTAAACAGACACCTCACTGAAGAAGATATACAGATGGCAAGTAAGCATATGAACAGATGCTTCACATCATATGTCATCAGGGAAATGCAAATTAAAACAATGAGATACCACTACACAGTTATTTGAATGGCTAAAATCCAAAATACTAACATCAAATGCTGGCTAGCACAGATGCAGAGTCACAAGAACTCTCATTCACTGCTAGTGGAAATGCAAAATGAAGACACAGCCACTTTGGAAGGTAGTTTGGCAGTTTCTTACAAAACCAAACATACTCTTACCATAGATCCAGCAAACACGCTTCTTGGTAATTTACTCAAAGGAGTTGAAAACACATCTACACAAAAACCTGCATATCTTTATATGCAGTTTATAGCAGCTTTATTCATAATTGCCAAAATGTTGAAGCAATCAAGATGTCTTCCAGTAGGTGAATGGATAAACTGTGATATAGCCAGACACTGGGATATTATTCAGTGCTAAAAAGAAATGAGTTATCAAGCCATGAAAGGACATGGAAGAACATTAAATGTATATTACTAAGTAAAAGAAGCAAATCTGAAAAGTCTACACATTGTATGATTCTAACTATATGACAATCTGGAAAAGGCAAAATTGGCAGCAATATAAAATTCAATGGTTGTTTGGGGTTGGGGGAGGAAAGTATAAATAGTTGGAGCATAAAAGATTTTTTGGACAGTGAAAATGACTCTGTATGATACTGTAATGATAGATGAATGTCATAATACATTTGTCAAAGCCCATGGTATGTACAATATATTAGTGAACACTAATATAAAATCTAGACTTTGGATGATAATTATGTATCAATGTAGATTTATTGATTATAACACATGTACCACTGTGTGTGGGACATTGATAGTGGGGGAGACTATGCATGTGTGGAGCAGGGAGTATTTTATAATTCCCTGTACTTTTTGTTCAGTTTTGCTGTGAATCTAAAACTGCACTAAAAATATTATAAATATATATATATATATATAGTGCTTTAAGAGGAAATTATATTTGCATTCAGAGAATAGTAGATGGCAGGAAGCCAGAACAGAGAATTCTGTATTCCACCAATCCCCTTTTCCCATGTGGAGGTCCTAAGAGATTTATACGCATAGAGGACAAGATCAAGGAAATATGCACTCTTTATAATTGCAGGGTTTTACTTGAGCTTTGAACTCAATGATGAGAACCCAGGATAGAGAATTCTGCCCAGACTGGAGGCAGGCCTAGGACCTAAGAATAAACTCAACAGCTACTGCTGCCCCTTTTTCAGTAATACCACCCTGAAACAACTCAGATAATTTCTCATCTCATTAAACTTACTTCACAGCAGCCCTCTCACTTTGAAATGTGCCTTATTTTTATAGATTTATAGACATACAAAAATCAACTATAATGTTCGGTTACTGGCCAGTGGAAACTCACTGATACTATTGGATGTACTGAAAGGTCAAAATGAAACCAGTACATTATGAGTACATAAATATATATCCTGGGAGTTCTAAATGTGATTTGAACTGAAGTTTGGGCAGGAGAGAGCCCATAAAGTGCTATTTGGAGTCCCATCCTCCTCTCTGTCCTGCTCACAACTAATACCTTTTTTCCTAAATGTTGCCAAGTTCTCCACCCAATGTTTTCTTGTCTTCAAAGTCCTAGATCTATAGAAATAGCAGAAGGTACATCACGCCTCATTGTGACCAATGTCTCCCCACTGATTGTCTTTATTTGTCTGCATATTACTCACTCCACATTCTCTACTGTAGAAGCCACACAAAAACCTATCCATGAGCTTAAAGACATTAAGTAAAGGCAATTATGGGAAGAATGAAATATAAGGAACAGTCTCAAAAATTAGAACCACAGTGGTTTTATCTACTTTTTATTACAAATTATTTCTTAACCACATCTCCGATTCTTAAACCAAATGTATTATGGCCAACCCAAAAACCTTAATTGTGTAATCCAGGGCCTAAATTATCTGTCTTTTCCTGCCTGGACTTGTTCATGTCATGCTCATTAGTCAGTTCTGGTCAATTCTCCTTCCCAAATAAGGACAGAGCTCCTGGCCACATATTCAATGCCAACACAAAAAGCCAGGCTCCCAGGTCCCTATCAAACCAGATAATGGCCTCCCTATTGAGCGCCTCTATTCTCAAGTTACCAGTAAGACATTGCTCCTATTCACAGTCTTAACTTGGAAGACCTACCTGCATTCCCACAGCTTCTAACTCATTTACTACTAACCATGATTTTCTCATTTCTGTTGTCTGGTACTCACCTCTGGCTTTATATGTACAAATAACCCAGATTCATACTCAGCAGCTCACCAAGGAAGAGACATTCTAAGGTGTTCAGGAACTTTTCTGTGCCTTCTTTCATATGTTAACATGCAATATCCCTGAAAAACCACTTGAAAAACTCCTTGGAAGTGTTGACAAAAGCTAAATATATGTGTTCATTAGGACCCAACCCTTCTACTCTTAAGTATATGCACACCCATCAAAAAATGCTCACACATGTTCAGCAAAAAATAATAAGAAGAAGAATGTTCATAGTAACTCTCTTGGCAATATACAAAAAAGAAGAAAAAATCTGGGAAAAAACCAACAAACCAAATGGTCCTCTCTAATAGAACAGATGAATTGAGATATTCATACAATGGAATTATTTACAAAAAAATAGAATGAACGAACTGTAATTACACAGAACAACATCAGTGAATCTCACGGACAATACTCAGTGAAAGAAGCTTGGTACAAAAGAATACCTGTAGTTTGCTTCCATTTATATTAAGGGCATTAACAGGAAGTCCCAAGCTATCATCCTAGAAGTAAAAACAGTAGTTACTCTTCAGGATAGGGGCGAGTAAGTGACTGGAAAGGCTTGGAGCACTTCCAGGACTCTGGTAAGTTCTGTTTCTTGATCTAAGTGCTTGTTGCATGAATGTCTTTACTTTGGGAACATTCACTGAGCCATAGTCGTATTTTATACATGTTTCACTGTCACTATTATCCCTTAATTCAATGACTTACTTAAATGAATTGATAAGAACATAGTGAAATGTACTTACAAAATTTTTATTGATGACTCCATACCAGATATTAAAAGATATATAATTTTCATCAAGGAAAGGGTTGAGGGTCCCAGGGGAAGAGAAATCTTTTCCAAAAATCACTTATTAATTTGGTTTTATAGATGGGAAACCCTGAAATCAAAATCTTGGGGGAAATTTTAAAAAGCTTTCTCAAGGTTAAAAATCTATTTGATGATAGAGTTAGGCTAGAAACCAGACACCATGACTTAGCCTGGCATTATTCAACCACACAAGATTCTTCTGGATAAGAAAATATATTGAAGTTCTCTGTAAAACACCTGAGGCTCTTTAACTCAATATATTATTTTTCCATGAAATATGTAAAAATAAAAAAAATTGCATAACAAAAAAGCTCCAGACAGTGAGTGTTCTCATGACCCAGGTATCCAGTCCTCCTGGAGGCAAATGGTGAATCCCGGGTGAAAAGTTCAAACATTGCATCCGGAAACCAGTCCTTGCACTTACAGCATCCTCCTCACTCTCCATTGACTGTACACATTGCCTATAGCAATCACCTGAGCATATTCACACATTCAATATGGTCATTCAATACAATTCACCTTTGTGTACTAGATATCAAGCAACAATGTCATTGTATTGTTCCAGCAACAGCAAAAACAGTACAACAGTATTTGCCCCCATACCATCCAGACTTTCTTATTTAGCTTCATGATAACCACAAGATTATTAATGTGTAAGACTACTGATTCAAATCACTAAAATGAGTGGCTTTACTTGTATCCCAAGAGTTTGTCTATACAGCAGGTAAATCTACATCACTCCAAATATAGGCTCAGAAACAGACACATTCTGCCTGGGGTGGAGCAAATAAAGATGAGAAGTTCTAAAATATAACAGTCAATAATTAATATGCCATAATAGTCCTACGGGTCTCTCTCTGAAGCCCTTTCTAATATTTAGCCATGAGATCTTGGAACAAGTTGCTTAACGTCCCAAGCCTCAGTTTTTTCACCTGTAAAATAGAGATGATAATAACATCGGCTGGCATTGGACTCTTGGAAGAATTAAATGGAAAACTATGTAGAAGACAAATAACGCCGTGCCTGGAAAATAGTGAGAATTCAGTCAAGGTTGGTTATTATTACCACGATCACTATTATCCTTGCTGTTGTAACTCTATTGCCTTGACAGTTGGTTCACCAATTTTCTCAGGGCAGTTCCTCCCAGAAGCAGATGCTGAGCTAAGGATTCAAATTCAAGTGACTTGTTAAGGGACTGCTCCTAGGAGAAACCAGCACAGGAGTTAGGAAACCAGGCTAAGACGGAAATAAGTCAAGGAATGGTGTGATTTCGGGTGAAGTTCAGACTCAGCCTGGCCTCAGAAGGAACTATAAATTGTAAACGGTACTTCAGAGTTTGTCCCATCTGAAAGCAACAAAGCTGGATTTTTATACTTCTGCACCCGCCTATCATTGGTTAAAGGATAGGAGGGGGTGTGCAACTGTCCCTAGAGGGTGTAACTTCTGAACTTAGGCCCTCCATTGGGGTAAGGCAACTCCAGGTGCCTAAGAAAAATCCTCTGAAGGTTTGAGTAGAAAACCATGGATCCATGAAACCAGTAAAAGAGATCTGAGGGGATCTAGGCAGGCTGCCAACTGTGCCTGCAGCTTCCTGTGACTAAATCATGAAATCTGCTGCTAACTTTCCATGCCTATTATCTGTCTATTTGAACTTCTCCACTAACTGAGCACATTTTCTCTATTCCTGACTCTGCTTGGCTTGAGATCCAGATCTGCCTTTCAGACCCAGACCTTCTCGTGCCAGTCCCCATGACAATGGCTTTGAGGCATCCTTTCTGGGCTGAACCCCTGGATCTACCTGATCATGATGATTTACATGACTTTCTCCAGCCAGGTTCTACCCTTGGTTTTCTCCTGATTGCCAGGAGGGAAACTGGCATCACATGTCTCTGAATTTTGAAGTGCCAAACTCTAAAACTCTTCTTAATGTATTTAATTTTATTAGCTATATATTTCCTTTGTATATGTACCTATAGCTATATTTTATGTATTAACTATATATATGATTTCATTTGAGAACATGCGCAGTCACAGGAATAAAAGAATTGAGAACTAAATACTACTATTTGTAGAACCAGGAAAATAACTTGTAAACTAAATAAATACACTAGGAGAAAATGTGCAATATCAAACTTGGCACATACAAACAATGAAAAATGAAACAAACCTATGTAAAAAAAATCAATTCTCCTCCCCATAATTTATGTCAGTATTTTACATATAATAAAACCCTCCCTAAGCAAATAACTGATAAAGCAATAAAGCCGTCAGATGCAATAAACAGACTGTTTGCCTGGACTCTCTGGAAACGCTCCCATTCAGAGGCAGATACCCTGTTATATTAAGCCACACGAAGAAAACATTTATCTATTGTGTGATAAACCTGACAAGTGCCTAAATCATCTGCCTAAGAAGACTCTCTGGAAATGCACCTCTACAACGGTTTATATTAATTATGTCACCCTGAGTGTGAGATATAATTATACCCATTATGTGATTGGAGCGGAAAAGAGGGAGCAGAAATTAACTTCTATTGAACAACAAAGTAATTATCCATTATTGAGGATAAGGTAGGGCATCCCCATTGTATTTTAAGATTGGATTCATTCATTGAAGTTTCTGTTGCTCCCTCTACATCTTTTTGACCTAAAAAGAAGGTCAACCCAGCAGTTGGAATAGTATCTGCAGGTGAAACTTTTTGATATCTGGAAACATCCTCTGGTATGCACTTCAAAGATTCCAGACTGAAGACATTATCTTTCTTCTTATACCAGCAATTTCTCCTGTGTGCACTACATCCCACCCGCACAGTTGTATAAACTAGAGTATTTGGAATTATTCTAAGCTACCCTCTAATCCCTTACATCTATTTGGACATCAGTTCCTATCAATTCTATGTTCTAAACTCAGTTATGAGCCCTCCTCCCCAGTCTCTGCCTCCACAGTTTATTTTTTTAGTCCTGGCCATTTCTTACCGGGCTTGCTGCATTGGCCTTTTGCCAGGTACTGCCCCTCTCAGCCTCTATGCTTCCCAGGCAGAACACTGACGTCAAAGTCAGCTCCTGAAATATAGATCTGGACTTGTCACCCTTCTGCCTCAAAATAAATCGCCTATGTCCAACAACACAGGGTGCAGAAAAAGAAGCCAGACAAGAAAGAATGTTCTCAAGGGTTCTACTTACAGAAAGTTAAAAATATATATATATAGTGCAATGGGATGCAACATTGAATGGTATATTAGTATCCCATTGCTGCTGTAACAAGTTACCATAGACTTGGTGACTTCAAACAACAAAAACTTATTATCTTACAGTTTGAGGAGACAAAAATCGGAAATGGGTATTATGGAGCTAAATTTAAGAGGTCACACTGGACGTGTAATCCACGCCTGTAATCCCAGTACTTTGGGAGGCCAAGGCGGGCATATCACCTGAAGTCAGGAGTTTGAGACCAGCTTGGCCAACATGGTGAAATCCCATCACTACTAAAAATACAAAAACAACAACAACAAGAATTTGGCGGAGCATGATGGTAGGTTCCTGTAATCCCAGCTACTTGGGAGGCTGAGGCAGAAGAATCGCTTGAACCCAGGAGGTGGAGGTTGCAATGAGCCAAGATTGCGTTACTGCACTCCAGCCTGGGTGACAGAGCGAGACTCCATCTCAAAAAATAAAAATAAATAAAATATAAAATAAATTTTAAAAAAATAAGAAGCCAGAAGAATGGTGTTTCTTCTGGAGGTTTTAGAGGATAATCCACTCTTAGTCTTTTTCAGTTTCTTGCGGGCTTCCTGTGTTCCTTCTCGTGTGGCTCCTTTCCCGCAGTCAGATCACTCTGCCATCTGCTTCTGTTTTCCGGTCTCCTTCTCTGACCATCCTGCCTCCCTCTTCCACTTTTAAGGACACCTGGGATTACATTGGACCCACCTAGGTAATCGAGGGTGCTCTCCCACCTGATGATCCCTATTTTAATCACATCTGCAAGGTCTCTTTTGTCATATAAGATAACACAGTCACAGGATCTGGGAGACTAGGACATGGGCGCTCAGATTTGGGGAGATCATTATTCTGCCTACCGTAGGTGGTGAGACCATAAAGGAAAGCAAGGATGTGACGACCATAAAATTCATTACAGAATTTACTTTTATTATGGGGGAAGGGATTGGAGTTAAAAAGAAGCTTGTGGAAGCAAGCTTCTAGGGGTCTGCAAATTTTCTGTTTTCTGACCCGGGGGTGTTTATGTGAGTACTCACTTTAAAAGAATGTTTAAAGTATATATTTTTATTTTGTGAATTTTAATATATGTATTTTTTCACATTAAAAATTATTTTAAAAATCTGCCTAATAGTCTCTATTAAATTATCCTGGATACCTGGTCCTCACAATATGGCCTCAGCTTCTCCTGCAAGCCTCATCTCTAGGCACTCCCTGCCCCTCTCCCTGGTCCTCCCTCCTCTCCTGCACCTACCTTGCCCTCTACCTTCCAGCCACACTGACCATAAGATGTTCTTTCATACCTTTGTGTCTTTTCACGTGAAATTCTCTTCTCTTGGTCTGCTTTTACTTTCTTTGCCTGGTGAACATTATTATATACATTAAAATCCAGGCAAAATGCCACATCCCACATTAAGCCCTCTTTTCCTCTACCCCTCTCCCTTCAAGGCAATTCAGCTGGCCCATCCTCTGTGCCGCCACTGCACTTTGTCCATAATCCATCACATCACGGCCGTGTTCAATTGTGAACTGATAACGTATGTCTCGATCTTACCAGATCTCCAAGCAGCTGCAGGGCATCTATTTCTTAGCAAAGTGCTTGGCATACATTCTATACTTAATGAACATGTTTCTTTAAAAAAACTATTACAGTATAATCTATTCTACTGTATAAAAAGGGCTAGAGGATAATGTTGGGGCTGATAGAGATTGAGAAAATGGAGAGAAACCAGATTCATACCATTATATTTTAGGTCCAGCAAGTTGGATGGAAGAAATTCCAATTTTGAAATAGGCTTAAATCCAAAGTGTACAGACACTTCATATATAGTTGCTTCTCATTATTCACAGTAGTTATGTTCTATAAAGTCGCTGCTAATACTGAACAATTGTTACTAGGGGAAATACAGGTTTAGGGAACTGCAAGCTTCTGGTGACAGCATTTTCATCAATATACGACCTTGTTCTAGGTGTGTTTGTATTCAATAATATCTTATTTAATATATAGTTGATTCATTAACCTTGAACTCACAGTCATAATAACATATGCCTGAATGAAACTTAGCTAACATACATATTTTCCCTGTAAGGCATGTCACAGCCTTCTTGTGCTCAGTAACACTTAGACAGTACTTCAGAACTAGGCATGGGCTATTTTAAATAGCAAAATCACCCAAAAAAGCACAAAAATGAGAAAAACATGGCACTAAATGTACCCTAAAAATGCTTATTTACAGTATGAGAGCTGCAAAAAGAAGGAAGAGCATCATGCATGTTGTCGACACCTTGTTCTTTCTCAGCTGGGAATACGGCGCCTCACATCTGAGAATTTTCGTGGCTCTGTGCATGCACATGTCCACAAACGGCCACTAAAGCACTGCTGAGTATTACTTTGGGGGCTACACATAAATTTTAGCTAGTATGTATATTTGCAAATGTGTACTCTATGAATAATAATGATTAACTGCACATTATTCTAATTTCACTATTATCCTTACTTTGGAAACAAACAAATCATCCTCAGAGTATTAACTTGCCTATGGTTACACAGCCACTATCTGTGAGACATCGAATTTAAACCTCTGCCTCTCTACCTGACATCAAAGCTTGTGCTCTGTCCTCTCCAGGCCTGCCATAGACCTGCAAAATGACTTTTGAAGAATGAGTTTTTAGGGCCTTCTTACAGTTTGGGGATTCCATTTTTATGGTTTCTTTTGTTTAAGTTGTTCTCTGGCCTTGAAGCATACTAAACCTTCTCTTAACAGAATTAGACTGAGACATCATAGTTATTTTTACCATTCTTTGCTAACGTTTGGTTTGCTTTTTTGCTGCTAATAGATTATTTAAGGGAATTACTCTTTCTTACTCATGGTAAAATGTTCTACAAAAGAAAGAATTGCTTAAAAATATTCATAAACCTGACACCTGAGAGTCTATTAATCATTCTTCATTATTAACTAATAGAAACAGTAAAGATTTAGTGTCTTCTTTCAGTATAGTGTATTGACTTGATTAACCTTCGATCTTAAAAAATGACAAGAGCGTATGCTTTCTTTTAGTTCATCTCACATTTCCTAGATATAGGAACCCCAGAAAACAGAAAGCTCCTGCCCAGAAACATTCTGTGTGAAGTGAAAACCCACAAGATCCGGGAGACTTCAGGTTTTTCTTCGTGCATGTCTCAGGCTGTGGCCCACTTTCCATGTAGCCACAGATCAATGAGAATTAGGCTATTTCATTATTGATTTATGATGCAAACATACTTTTCATAATATATATTCCAGTGTAAATGTTCACCATAAGCAAAATGTTCTCAGATACTTATTTTAGGAAATGTAATGGTCTTAAGCCAAGATGAGCACAGATCACAACTCCTGTCTAAGTAATCATTTGAACCAGAAGCTGCCTGGTTTGAATTCGATTTCCAATAAATAGTATACAGTCGACTTCTCTTTATTAATGTTTCCTTTAATGTATTATGATTATAATATTCATGTGATCAAATTCCAGAATTATATGTAATGACAACCAAATAATTCCATAATGACTAATAGGAACAAGGTTGCTCCCAGATGCTGAAATAAAATTGAATGTTCATCAAATCAATCCACCGTCTAATCTCTCTTATGTTAAATATTAGCTCCTTCTAGACAGGATGGAAAGAAAGAAGGGAGAGGGGACCACAAAGCAACCAGAAAACAAATAACAAAATGGCAGGAGTAAGTCCTTATTTATCAATAGTGACATTAAATATAAATGAATTAAACTTTCCAATCAAAAGACATAGAGTGACTGAATATATTTAAAAATGCAAGACACAGTGGTCTATTGTCTATAAGAAACACGTTTCATCTATAAAGACAAACAGACTGAAAATAAAGGTATGGAAAGATATTCCATGTCGATGGAAATCAAAAAAGAACAGGAGTGGCTATACTTATATCAGACAAAATAGATTTCAAGATAAAAACTATAAGAAGAGACAAAGAAGGTCACTATATAATGATAAAGGGGTCAATTCAGCAAGTGGATATAGCAATTATAAATATATATGCACCCACCACTAGAGTACCCAGATATGTAAAGCAAATATTATTAGTGCTAAAGAGAGAGACAGGCCCCAATACAATAATGGCTGGAAACTTCAACACCCTACTTTCAGCATTAGACAGATCTTCCAGACAGAAAATTAACAAATAAACATTGGACTTAATCTGTGCTATAGACTAAATGGGCCTAATAGACATTTACAGAACATTTCGTCAAATGACTGCAGAATACACATTATTTTCCTCAGCACATGAATCATTCTCAAGGAGAGATCACAGGTTAAATCCCAAATAAGTCTTAAACATTGAAAAAAATCTTGAAATAATATCAAGCATCTTTTCTGACCGTAATGGAATAAAACTAAAAATCAAAACAAGAGGAACTATGAAACTATACAAATACATGGAAATTAAACAATGTGTACCTAAATGACCAGCAAGTCAATAAAGAAATTAGGAAATACACTGAAAAATTTCTTGAAACAAATGATAAAGGAAACACAACATACCAAAACCTATAGCAAAAGCAGTACTAAGAGGGAAGTTTATAACTATAAGTCCCTACATAAAAAAGAAGAAAATATTCAAATGAACAGCCTAACAATGTATCTTAAAGAACTAGAAAAGGTGGGGAGGTTCCAAGATGGCCGAATAGGAACAGCTCCAATCTGCAGCTCCCAGCATGAGCAATGCAGAAGATGGGTGATTTCTGCATTTCCGGCTGAGGTACCAGGTTCATTTCACTGGGGCTTGTTGGACAGTGGGTACAGCCCAAAGAGCAGGGCAGGTCATTACATCATCCAGGAAGCACAAGGGGTCAGGGAATTCCCTTTCCTAGCAAAAGGGAGCCGTGACAGACGGTACCTAGAAAATCAGGACACTCCCACGCTAATACTGTGCTTTTCCAATGGCCTTAGCAAACGGCACACCAGGAGATTATATCCCGCTCCTGGCTCGGAGGTTGCCATGCCCACGGAGCCTCGCTGACTGGTAGCACAACAGTCTGAGATGGAACTGCAAGGTGGCAGCGAGGCTCAGGGAGGGGCAACCCCCATTGCTGAGGCTTGAGTAGGTAAACAAAGCGGCTAGGAAGCTCAAACTGGGTGGGGCACACCTCAGCTCAAGGAGGCCTGCCTGCCTCCGTAGACTCTACCTCTGGGGACAGGGCATAGCTGAACAAAAGGCAACAGAAACTCCTACAGACTTAAACATCCCCATCTGACAGCTTTGAAGAGAGTAGTGGTTCTCCCAGCACAGAGTTTGAGATCTGAGAATGGACAGACTGCCTCCTCAAGTGGTTCCCTGACCCCCGAGCAGCCTAAATGGGAGATACCTCCCAGTAGGGGCTGACCGACACCTCATACAGCTAGGTGTTCCTCTGAGATGAAGCTTCCAGAGGAAGGATCAGGCAGCAACATCTGCCATTCTGCAATATTTGCTGTTCTGCAGTCTCCGCCGGTGATACCCAGGCAAACAGGGTCTGAAGTGGACCTCCAGCAAACTCCAACAGACCTGCATCTGAGGGTCCTGACTGTTAGAAGGAAAACTAACAAACAGAAAGGACATCCACACCAAAACCCCATCTGTACATCACCATCATCAAAGACCAAAGGTAGATAAAACCACAAAGATGGGGAGAAACGAGAGCAGAAAAGCTGAAAATTCTAAAAATCAGAGCACTTCTTCTCCAAAGGAATGCAGCTCCTTGCCAGCAACAGAACAAAGCTGGATGGAGAATGACTTTGATGAGTTGAGAGAAGGCTTCAGACGATTGGTAATAACAAACTTCTCCAAGCTAAAGGAGGATTTTCGAACCCATCGCAAAGAAGCTAAAAACTTTGAAAAAAGATTAAACAAATGGCTAACTAGAATAAACAGTGTAGAGAAGTCCTTAAATGACCTGATAAAGCTGAAAACCATGGCATGAGGACTATGTAAAGCATGCACAAGCTTCACTAGCCGATTTGATCAAGTGGAAGAAAGGGTATCAGTGATTGAAGATCAAATGAATGAAATGAAGCAAGAAGAGAAGTTTAGAGAAAAAAGAGTAAGCAGAAATGAACAAAGCCTCCAAGAAATATGGGACTACATGAAAAGTTCAAATCTATGTCTGATTGGTGTACCTGAAAGTTATGGGGAGAATGGAACCAAGTTGGAAAACACTCTTCAGGATATTATCCAGGAGAACTTCCCCAACCTAGCAAGTCAGGCCAACATTCAAATTCAGGAAATACAGAGAAGCCACAAAGATACTCCTCAAGATGAGCAACTCCAAGACACATAATTGTCAGACTCACCAAAGCTGAAA
>NW_012123487.1:260184-261480 GCF_000951035.1 Colobus angolensis palliatus
ACTACATGGAAACTGAACAACCTGCTCCTGAATGACTACTGGGTACATAATGAAATAAAGGCAGAAATAAAGATGTTCTTTGAAACCAATGAGAACAAAGCCACAACATACCAGAATCTCTGGGACATATTTAAAGCAGTGTGTAGAGGGAAATGTATACCACTAAATGCCCACAAGAGAAAGCAGGAAACATCTAAAATTGACACCCTAACATCACAATTAAAAGAACTAGAGAAGTAAGAGCAAACAACTTCAAAAGCTAGTAGAAGACAAGAAATAACTAAGATTAGAGCAAACTGAAGGAGATAGAGACACAAAAAAACCCTTCAAAAAAATCAATGAATCTAGGAGTTGGTTTTTTGAAAAGATCAACAAATTTGATAGACCACTAGCAAGACTAATAAAGAAGAAAAGAGAGAAGAATCAAATAGATGCAATAAAAAACGATAAAGGGAATATCACCACCGATCCCACAGAAATACAAACTACCATCAGATAATACTATAAACACCTCTATGCAAACAAACTAGAAAATCTAGAAGAAATGGATAAATTCCTGGACACATACACCCTCCCAAGACTAAACCAGGAAGAAGTTGAATCCCTGAATAGATCAATAACAGGTTCTGAAATTGAGGCAATAATTAATAGCCTACAAACCAAAAAAAGTCAAGGACCAGATGGATTCACAGCCAAATTCTACCAGAGGTACAAAGAAGAACTGGTACCATTCCTTCTGAAATTATTCCAATCAATAGAAAAAGAGGGAATCCTCCCTAACTCATTTAATGAGGCCAACATCATGTTGATACCAAAGCCTGGCAGAGACACAACAAAAGAAAGAGAATTTTAGACCAATATCCCTGATGAACACCAATGAAAAAATCCTCAATAAAATACTGGCAAACTGAATCCAGTAGCACATCAAAAAGCTTATCCAACATGGTCAATTTGACTTCATTCCTGGGATGCAAGGCTGGTTCAACATATGCAAATCAATAAACGTAATCCATCATATAAACAGAACCAAAGACAAAAACCACATGTTTATCTCAACAGTTGCAGAAAAGGCCTTCAACAAAATTCAAATGTCTTTCGTGCTAAAAACTCTCAATAAACTAGGTATTCATGGGTTGTATCTCAAAATAATAAGAACTATTTATGACAAACCCACAGCCAATATCATACTAAATGGTCAAAAACTGGAAGCATTCTCTTTGAAAACTGGCACAATACAGGGATGCCCTCTCTCACCACTCCTATTCAACATAGTGTTGGAAGTTCTGGCCAGGGCAA
>NW_012123487.1:263017-263328 GCF_000951035.1 Colobus angolensis palliatus
AAAATTAATTCAAGATGGATTAGAGACTTAAATGTTAAACCTAAAACCATAAAAACCCTAGAAGAAAACCTAGGCAATACCATTCAGGACATAGGTATGGGCAAGGACTTCATGTCTGAAACACCAAAAGCAACGGCAACAAAAGCCAAAATTGACAAATGGGATCTAATGAAACTAAAGAGCTTCTGCATAGCAAAAGAAACTACCATCACAGTGAACAGGCAACCTAGAGAATGGGAGAAAATTTTTCAATCTACTCATCTGACAAAGAGCTAATATCCAGAACCTACAAAGAACTCAAACAAATTTAC
>NW_012123487.1:263673-264051 GCF_000951035.1 Colobus angolensis palliatus
CTCACACCAGTTAGAATGGTGATCATTAAAAAGTCAGGAAAAAACAAGTGCTGGAGAGGATGTGGAGAAATAGGAATGCTTTTACACCGTTGGTGGGACTGTAAACTAGTTCAACCATTGCGGAAGACAGTCTGGCGATTCCTCAAGGATCTAGATCTAGAAATATCATTAGATCCAGCCATGCCATTACTGGGCATATACCCAAAGGATTATAAATCATGCTGCCAGAAAGACACAAACATATGTATGTTTATTGCGGCACTATTCACAATAGCGAAGACTTGGAACCAACCAAAATGTCCATCGATGACAGACTGGATTAAGAAAATGTGGCACATATACACCATGGAATACTATGCAGCCATAAAAAAGGATGAG
>NW_012123487.1:268771-308455 GCF_000951035.1 Colobus angolensis palliatus
AAAAAAACCCTCAGAAAACTGGGTATACTGCAACACGGTAAAAGCCACATACAAAGGACTTGCAGCCAATATCACATTGAATGGGGAAAAAATGAAAGCCTTTTCTCTAAGACCTAGTATAAGACAAGAATACCCACTTTTATCACTGTTATTCAACATAGTACTGGAAGTCCTAGATAGAGCAATTACACAAAAGAAAGAAAGAAATGGCATTTAAATTGGAAAGGAAGAAGTCAAATTATCCTTGTTTACAGATGATATGATCTTAAATTTGGAAAAACCTAAAGACTCCATCAAAAAACTATTAGAACTGATAAACAAATTCAGTAAAGTTGCAGGATACAAAGGCAACACACAAAAATCAGTAGCATTTCTGTATGCCAACAGGGAAAAATCAGAAGAAGAAATTTAAAAAGTTATCACATTTTTAATAGCCACAAATAAAATTAAGTACCTAGGAATTAACCAAAGAAGTGAAAAATCTCTACAATGAAAACTATAAAACATTGCTGAAAGAAATGGAAGAGGACACAAAAAAGGGAAAAGTGTTCTGTGTTCATGGACTGAAAGAATCAATATTGTCAAAATTGTTAAAAATATTCAATAATAATATTGTTAAAATATTGTTAAAAATCATACTATCTAAAGCAATCTACAGATTCAATGCAATCTCTATCAAAATACCAACGACATTCTTCACAGAAATAGAAAAATCAGCCCTAAAATTTTTACAGAACCACAAAAGACCCAGAATAGCCAAAGCTATTTTGAGCATAAAGAACAAAACTGGAGGAATCATATTACCTGACTTCGAATTATACCACAGAGCTATAGTAATCAAAACAACATGGTATTGGCATGAAAACAGACACACAGACCAACGGAACAGAATAGAGAATCAAGAAATAAATCCACACTTCTACGGTGAACTCATTTTTAACATACACCAAGAACATTCACTAGGCACGAAGAACATGTACTTGAGAAAGAACGGTCTCTTCAATAAATGATGCTGGGAAAACTGGATATCCACATGCAGAATGAAACTAGACCCTTAACTCTCACGATAGACAAAAATTAAATGAAAACAGATTAAAAAATCAAATCTAAGACCTCAAACTATGAAACTACTAAAAAAATTGGTAAAACTCTCTAGGGCATTGGTCTGAGCAAAAATTTCTTAACTCATAAGATTGAGGGAAACAATCAACAATGTGAAAAGTCAACCCACAGAATGGGAGAAAATATTTGCAAACTACTCATCTGACAAGAGATTAATAACCAGAATATATAAGGAACTAAAACAACTCTACAGGAAAAAAATCTAATAATCCAATTTTAAATGGACAAAGATTTGAATAGACATTCTCCAAAGAAGAATACAAATAGCAAAGAGGCATTTGAAAAGGTGCTCAACATCATTGATCATCAGAGAAATGCAAATCAAAACTACAATGAGATACCATCTCACCTAAGATGGCTTTTATCCAAAAGACAGACAATAATAAATGGTGGCAACGATGCAGAGAAAAGGAAACCCTCATACATTCTTGGTGGGAATGTAAATTAATACAACCACTATGAAGAACAGTTTGGGCCAGGCTCACACCTGTAACCCTAACACTTTCAGAGACTGAGGCGAGTGGATCACCTGATTTCAGGAGTTTCAGACCAACCTGGCCAACATGGTGAAACCCCATCTGTATTAAAAATACAAAAAATTAGCCAGGCGTGGTGGTGAACACCTATAATCCCAGCTACTTGGGAGGCTGAGGCAGGAGAATCGCTTGAACCCAGAGAGCGGAGGTTGCAGTGAGCCGAGATTGCACCACTTCACTCCAGCCTGGGTAAAAGAGCAAAACTCTGTCTCAAAAAAAAAAGACTACTTTAGAGGTTCCTCAAAATACTAATAATAGAGCTACCATGTGATCCAGCAATCCCACTGCTGGATACACACCCAAGAGAAAGCAAATCATCATACAGAAGAAATAGGTGCACTCCCATGTTTCTTGCAGTACCATTCACAATAGTCACAATTTGAAAGCAACTTAAGTGTCCATCAACAGATGAATGAATAAAGAAAAGATGGTACATGTACACAATGAAGTACTATTCAGCCATAAAAATGAATGAGATCCCATCATTTGTAACAACATGGATGAAACTGGAGATCATTATGTTAGGTGAAATACGGCAGGCACAGAGAGACAAACACTGTATGTTCCAACTTATTTGTGGGATCTAAAAAAACAATTGAACTCATGGAGATAGAGAGTGGAAGGATGGTTACCAGAGGCTGAAAATGGTAGTGAGGTGTTGGTGGGGGGGTGAGGATAGTTAATGGGTACAAAAAATTAGCTAGAAAGGATGAATAAGACCTAGTATTTGATAGAACAACAGAGTATCTATAGTCAATAATAATTTAATTAGACATTTTTAAATGACTAAAGAACATAATTGAATTGTTTGTAATACAAAGAATAAAAGCTTGAGGGATGGATACCCCATTTTCCGTGACGTTGCATCCCTGTATCAAAACATCTCATGTACCCCAGAAATATATACACCTACTATGTACCCAAAAAATTACAAATAAATAAACAAAATAAAAAATAAATAAAATATTATTTTCTTTGATCCTTAAGTAATGAAAATGAAATGGGGAATAAATAATTAGCAGCTAGTTAGAGAAGTGATGTGCTTGAATCCTTCACATTTTTTGTCTGTTTTGTTTTGAGACAGAGTTTCACTCTGTTGCCTAGCTGGAATGCAGTGGCACGATCTCAGCTCTCTGCAACCTCTGTTCAAGTGATTCTCCTGACTCAGCCTCCCGAGTAATTGGGACTACGGGTGCACACCACCACAGCCAGCTAATTTTTGTATTTTTAGTAGAGATGGGGTTTCACCATGTTGACCAGGATGGTCTTGATCTCTTGGACTACGTGCTCTGCCTGCCTCAGCCTCCCAAAGTGCTGGGATTACAGGTGTGAGCCATTGTGCCAGGCCGAATCCTTCACATTTTTAAACAAAATTTTCTCTCCTACTATAATTAAAATATATTGATCATTAACTACTTCTCACCTTAGGTATCTTTTGAAAGTCACCTAACAAGGTAACAGGTCAACATTTTATTTTATTCTTGTTAGAGTGAAAACCACATGGCTTCATTTTCTGCGCTTGACACTTTGCAGGTAAATTCTCCTTGTCCTCTCTGATTGATTCAAGAATTCTAATCTTAAATCGTTCTGGTGAGTCAGTCCCTGAGTTTTTACAATTGGAGCTTTATTATTCTAAAAATGATAAACATCCTTTTACCCTGAATGCTATTGTAAGTTAAGAAAATATTTATGTAATCAGCAATAGCACAGAGAATACAAAAAGTCATTAATGACAAGTTATTTTATGTGAGGGATTGCAGGAGGGTCAGATTCAGAGCTTAAGTGGAAGTATTTTCCTGTAACTTTTCTCTAAATGAGCACATTAAAGTCAGAGAAAGAACAATGCTTTCACCATAATTCATAGGTTTCTGAAAGCTAAATGACTTTTTAAAAAAATTTTTGGCCCCAAGATGTGATAAAAATGAAAGTGATATTAATACCTACAATGCAGTAATGAATTGTAAATGGCTTAGTAATCTACATCCAGTGCTCACAAATCCTGTCCAAAGGAGCATCTAATCATACAACTGAATCATCCAACAATAGCTCCTTCTACTGGTATCTGAATTCCATGTCAAACTGAAAAATTATTCTGGTTATTTTTTAAAAGCTGTTTCTAGAATGAACTTGGTACATTTCTTTGTTGTTTACTGTAGCTAATTTAAAATTCATTCTAACATATCAAATAGTATGTTATAGATCAAAATAAATACATTATATTAGGCAGGCTGCTCCGTTAACTTTACATTTTAAGACAAAGTATTGAACCCTGTGCTTCTTCCTCTCTCCCAGCAGGAGTGTCTGATGGGTCTCAAATTGTGATCTGAATGGAGAATCCAGACCCTTCCAGCTTGCAAGGTATGCTGTATGTTAGTTACACTTCTGAGCACCATTCTAATACAGACAAATCCAGGTGCTCAAATCCATACCAGAGCTCAGCAACATTCTGGTGCTTGAACTTCACGTCTCATTGCAAAGCAAGGGAGTGAGTGGTGGAATAGCAAGGCCCCTATAGGCAGGAGACTTGGGCATTCATTCTGAGGTTTTTAAGCCCTTCAATTCTTCATACCTATTCCCCTGTAGTTATTCTGATGATTAAATAAAATCATTTTAAATGTTTTTCCATGCAGCCCAATTGAACCAGGATCTCAGGGGGTTGGACCTGGCTATCAGCATTATATAAAGATCCCTAGGTAAAGTAGGGTTGAGAATCAGTGAGTTAAAATATCTCTTTGGAGGCTCTTCTCTCCTGTAGCATTTTGATCTACAAGTATATAGCCACAGCACAGCATGTGGTTAGGGAGACAGACCTACTCCAAAATGGCAAGTTGAGTCACTAGGAAAGCCCTGTTCTCTCCCGTCATTGCTTCAGTTGTTGCTACCTGGCTTCTTATTGAACCAGGTGCTCCTCTTCTGAACTCAGTCACTCAGATACAGTAAATGCACTTTAGGAGTAATGGCTAAATCTTTGACTAGAAACCCATGGAAACCACATAGAAGTGAGTAGCACTGGGAGTGGGATTAAGTGCCCTGAAAATATCACTGTGGTCCAGACAAGATTGAGGCAAGGTAGGGGCAGCCTTGCAATTATGGACAATATGGATTATGCTGCATAGATGCCCCTGATTCAACATGACTCCAGGTAGCAACAAATGAAGCACTGCTGGAAGACAACAGGTCTTCCCTAGTGGACACGTCATGCACTCTGGTTCTTTCACACCTTTGGATTTGGGAGCAGGTCTGTGTTCCCTTGAAATGAACTGAGTCATCCTTGATGCTGCTTGGTCAGCTAATAACGGGTAGCAACTGGGATAAATGGAGAAAGTGAGGGATGCAAGAGATACTGGATGGATATTTACCATTTGTTTAATTTATTACATAATATATGTTTATGTGTTATATAATCTACAAATTATAATGTACAATATTTTTAAAAGTTATTGAAAAATTTAACTCTAGATACTTTCATCCCGAAAGGATTTAAATAGCATCTCTTTGTGGTAGATCTTATTCCATTCAGTAAAACATGTTGATGGGTCTCTTGATTAGGAAAAGATAGGCCCCAAAGCATCAGCTGGATGATAAACGACTAAGACTGAAAGAAAGAAATCATTCTGCAATGCATTCCACTTCGTGACTACATCATAATTTATTTATTTGTTCCCTGCTAATAGACATTTTCATTGTTTCTAATTTTTTGCTATTACAAAGATCTCTCCCCCTCTCATACACACACACACACACATGTGCTAGTGTTTCTATAGGACAGAGTCTAGCAAGTGAAATTTCAGTGTTACAGGACAGTACTTCTTAACTTTAATTTGCATATAAATGATGAGGGATCTTGTTAAAATGAAGATTCCAATTCAACAGATCTAGCCTAAAATTCTCTATTTCTACTAAACTCTCAGAATGCCAATGCTGCTGATTCAAGGACCATGCTTTGAGTAACACGATTATAGGAACAATTTTTATAGTTATTATAGTTATTAAAATGAGGAAGAGTGGGGAAGATTAAAAATGAAAAGGACAAGAGTGAAAAGCAGTATTTTTTACACACATATTGTTGGAATTTGGTTTAATGTACATATTACTTTAGTCATTAAAAACCAGAAAATTTGGCATGGGCAGTAAGACAATTTTAATAAACAGCAAGTAGATTATTTTTCCCACTTCCAGTAATAACCAGGTAGACTTCTTTCATTCCCTTCAGTATAAATGAGTTTCCCAATATTACCGTAAGATTTCTGTAGGGATTCTTACTTTTCTATTTTTCCTGCCTCTACTTTAAACTGACCTTTTCAGATTTTTTTTAACTACCCACCCACAGGCTTTTAACTTCCTTTAACCCTTGTTCTTGTTCTTTTCCTAGTGGCCCCAAGTGTGTTCAGCACTTTTAAAAGCCCCTAGAGATTCCTCCTCTTTGTAAAATGCAAAATTCCTCAGAAGGAGGGTAAATAATAGAATTTCCTGCCTGAGATAAAGCCAACTCCTTAAAGGACATGTAAAAATCAGGTATGCCATGAAGTAACCCCAGGACAACTAGGTCAACTCCATCTTTCCACAAAGCCCTTCAGTGAACCAGCCCACAAAAAGTGGTCCAAAGAAAGTTACAGATGTTAAATTCATCGTAGGTAACTGATTACATTTTATTCCATTTTTGTCTTTCTTTCTTGCAAAACTCTTTTGTAAATCTGTGTTCACAATTTTCGTATGTGTGTGTGAAACTACAAGCTTTTGGAAACCAGAGAAGTTTCAGGTAGTTGGGAAAAGTCTCACTCAATGGGTAAGTGAAAGATAGCATCTGACTTTTAGAAACGAAAATCCATGAGAAATATAAGAACCTAAGAAGGGATTTGGAATTATTTTGATATTATAGCAAATCCAGGTTCACCTTAGTGACCATTACAACAGAAATAAATATTGGGGTAAGTAACTAATTTGAAGATTTAATGAATGCACTGACTGGTGTTAGACAACCTGGAGGGGATAATTCCACCTAGTTTCTTTGCTTAAGTTTCTCACATCATTTCTGGAAAGTTGGAATCCTGCCACTCATCCATTGGTCAGTCCAAATGGGTTACACAATTGCTCCCTCAGTCTCTAGCAAGCAAAGAGGGAGGTGGTGTTGCCAATGACAGAACTCTAAGTAATGTCAAAATCAGGAATTGGCTGTTTCATTTCAAGAGTGGTTGTCATTTTATCAGCTGAATCTTGAAAGATCCCAGAAGCAGTTAACAGTTTATGGTTTGTAACTGTAAACTAGAACATAGGGGTTTACTGAAGCAATAGATTCCACTTACTGATCTTTTGCAAAGGCAACACCCCAGCCTTTCTTTGGGCTGAGAATCGAGATTATTTCCCCGGTTACAAAGACCCACTTACGGAGGCAAAAGGCAGGGTATATTTGTTTTTATAAACAAAGATGGCAAAAATCAGCTTGCAAAGTGTGTGTGTGTTTGCAGATGTGTGTGTGTGGGTTACAAGCATTTGAAATATGCCTTGCTGGTGCCTTGAAACCTAAAGTAATATGGAAAGAGTACATTCTTTCTGTTTCTTCTCAGGCTTTCTCAATAGAGCTGTGTAACCTGATAGCATCAGAACCAAGAGCGGGGTATCACAATACTAGTCAGTAAGTGCTATTATAATGATGCATGTCACAAATGGATTGTGACTGACTTCTGAATCAGTGGCCTTGGTTACAAAGTCTTGGGTACTTATATACCATTTATTTTCCTATTCTACTCTTATTTCTAGCCTCTCGTTAGAGACTGTGCTCACTCTGGCAATGTGATCACAGTTAAACAATTATTCCATGAAAGAATTATACATAGCAACCTTTCCAGATTCACTGTGAACTCTGAAATTAGAAATTGGGTTTCACCAAAGATGCTATATGCCAGAGTAGCTGCAATAAACTGAAACCATTAGGGCTATTTGCAAACTAAGTGGACGTGTCTTTGCTAAAATTTGATGTTTATTTTTAATATAGTCGCCTGCCCTTCTCTATTTGAACAGTTCATTACACCTTAAATGTAAACCACATGCACACTAGAGCATTTGTGTAATTTTCTGGGGCAAAGAATTTGGGCTATGATCCAATGCTAAAATATATGACTTTAATATTTATTTGCATCTGTTTGGTATTGTCATGATCCACACAAGACCGAATCAGTTTGTCTTCCTTTAAAAAATATAAAAAGAGGGGGGTGGGAAGCTCTGTTCACAGACTACTTCTAGTCAAGTGGATTTGAAAATCTTCATTTGAGATTCAATTTTTCTTCACAGATATTAGTGTCATAAGCTTTGATGAAGAATAATGTAATGAATGATGAGTTTTAAACAATACTATGGCTGATTTGGTAAAGCTATGTTTTTGGCTGACACAATAGGATGTTTGATCAAATCAACCACAGAGAAGGAAATGATATTGCGAAAGAGGAGTTTCTAACTGAGACAGACAATGAACTGTGCATCAGAAACAGCTGCAGGGAAACATCCCATTGCATTTTTACATGTTTAATATGCTGAATTTCCACATTAGATGGTCACAATTTTGACTCCTAAGACATCCAGGTGCCTTTACATCTGTGTGGTATATTTAGAAAGGAAGAAATATCAGATGGAAAATATTTTATATTCATAATATGCCTTTTTTAGTTTTTTCTTATTAATTTCATTATCCTTATATACCATGTAAATGAGAACAGCCTGTTTAGCAATGACATTTTGTATAAGTTTGAATGTCATAGTTCTTTCCCTTTTCCATAAAAAGGGACATAAACCTTTATTCTATGGTAAACACCTATATTTACCTGTAGGCAGTATGTTAAGAGAAGCCAGGAAACAAAACTTATTTCCCTAAAAAAAAGGTACTTGTTTTAGGCCAGGTAATTCTGGTATCACATACAGACCCAAATCTCACTGACTCTGTCAGTGACCACTGTAGAGGTTAACGTGGGTATTTACAAGATGTATCCAACACAGAACAGCAGGCTTTGCTCTATATTCAATGAGGGCCCAGACTGAGACTACTCCAACCTCTTGTAACATCACCATGTCTTCCACACATGACATTCAGGATGGCCACAACAGAGGAAGGGAGCATGGAGAACTCACAACCACCCCCACATCAGGGGAAGGGAACATGGAGAACTCACAATCACACTTATTCCCTTAAATCTGCAGTGAAAAGAATCACTTTCACTCCAAGGACATTGACCGGAACCGATCTGATGACTTTACATGAAGTACAAGCGAGGCTGGGAAATGTAGAGGAGCAATCTGATATTTGGCAAATATTACTGTTCCTGCCACAGTTTTTTTTTTTTTAAATCTGGGCTCTCAAGGGATACAAAGCACAAATCTATTACCTCCTTCAACAGCACTATTGTGTGGGAAGCCAGTGTTGTCTTTTTATATATTACCAAATACTGTGTATATAATAAATCCAGTTTTAATTTACTATGAAACTATTACAATTTATGAGAAACTCTAATGGGAATTTACCGACCACTCACAAAAATTATTTTTCATAAGGGATTATTCTCTTGGATTGTATGGGTTATTTGTTTATTTCCAAAGTTCTTTTAAATATACATCCAGTAACCCTTTTTGTGCAGAGAGAGACACACCATAAAATTAGTGAAACTACTGATAGTTCTTCTGAATGTTCTCCATAGACACAGAACTTATTGTGAGCCATCTTCATAACATGAAATAACATATGCATTGATATCCATTCTCTCTGGAAATAACTAATTGAAACTCATTCTCCTTACACACAGCTGAAAGCAATGTAATCCTGCATCAATCAGCGGACTTGGTGGGAATGGATCAATAAATCCCCAAATCAAGTAACATACACACTGATCTTAGGAATGACCTAAGCTCCAGAAGATATTCAAGAAATTCTAGACTGAAGTAGGATAAATGGGGATAGCATGTGATTATCTGAAATGTGCCTCTGGAAGGGACATGAAAAAATAGACCAGGATAACTGAAGTCATTAGCTTGGGTTCAAAACGTTCCTCAAATAGAAAAAAAAAAAGGGATTGATAAAGAAAAAGAAACTTCTACTAACCAAAAGAATAAAGAGAGGAAAGGATATGTCAATCTTCAAGACAGAGATACACATGTCACAACTTAAATCCAAATGTCTATATTCATATCTACACAAGGAAGACAAGTTTAGAATGAGGATCTTGTTTACACGTCACTTCTTTAGGCAAATGACTAGTTGTTTTAAGAAAAAGGATTTTCTTGCCTTCAAAAACGTTTCAGTGCCATGGAGAGAATGTAAACTGTGTTTGAATTTCCATAACCTCTAAATTTGATGGCAGGGACCCAGATCCTATTAACAGTTTTCTGTTTCAACACCTGTTATCAAATCATAACATTTTAGTTAAACTGGCAAATGATTCTCTTTCACAATGAAAGTGTAAATAAACTCTGATTTAGAATCATTTTGGTAATTATTTTCCATACTGAGGACACTAATAGCTGCTTAGTCTTCTGACATGACTTAAACACCCTTACCACATCATTCTGAAGTAGACTGAAGTAAGTTGTGCACATTTCTGTCTCTGCCACTGGAACATATGCTTTTTGAAAACAAGGTTAATGCCTTATTCCTCCCTGAATTAGCTCAGCACTCCCTGAATAAAGTTGTTCTTCAGTGAATGCTTACCAAATGCATTATATACATAGTCCAAAGGTGAATAAGATTTGATTAATGTGCCATGGCCAAGTTTGGGTTCAGAATCTCTTGGTGACAGAGACTCTCAAACATCTATCTTTGGAACGAAAAAGAATGTCTCAAGCCAAAGATCATTAAGCAAAGTTAAGACTTCTGTTGGAAGCTGTTCCTCAGTGATTTCTCATGGGGATAGAATGCCTGCCTATTGAGATTAATATGATTATTAAATGTGATTTTTAAAATGTATAGCTCAGTGCTTGATTATTTGTGGGTTCTCCATAAAGTAAAATAACGTCTAATAAAGTGTATGTTATTCTTATCAAAAGGTATGAAAGTCACAAACCCTTAGGGAAAATTGTCATAAAAGGGTCTCCAAAGAGAACAGATTACCAAAACAAAAACAAAAAAATACAAAACAAAACAAAAAAACATGTTGTTAAAGGTCTGGAATCTAAATTTCAATGATCTAAAGGTGACCAAAATTAAGAAAAGACAAAAATCAATTATATCACATGCTTATGCTTAGGAGATTTAGATGAAAACAGGAGACCTGTAAGGAGACGTTCCAATGTTCCAGATCTCAGATGATGGTAGCTTGGAACACAGTGATCACAGTGCAGGTGGTGAGAAGTGGGTGGGCTTGAGATATATTTGAAGGTTGCTGTGGTTTGAATGTTTATCCCCTCCAAACCCATGTTGAAATGAAAATTGGTATTGGGAGGTGGAACCTTTAAGAGGTGGTTAGGCTGCCTCATTGGATGGTTTAATGCCTTTGAAAAAGGGTTTCCATGAGTGGGTTCTCTCTCTTGGCCTTTCCACCTTGTACTATGTGATGAAACAGCAATAAAGCCCTCAACAAATGCCAGCACCTTGATATTGGACTTCCCAGCCTCCAGAACTCTGAGCCAAGATGTTTCTGTTCGTTATAACTTTCCCACTCTCAGGTATTTTGTTATAGCAGCACAAAACAAACTAAGACAGGTAGAACCAACATTATTTGGAATGTCTAGAACATGGGATATGAGAAAAAGTAGGGAGTCTTTCAACTTAATAAAGTTTCATTCCTTCAAATGGAAAGACTATAAGGGAAATGGATTTGCAAAGTATATTAGAAATTCAACTGGAGTATGTTAAATTTAAGAGTTCAGATGCCTGTTTGACATCCAAGTAGAGACGTTCACTAGAGAAGTAGATGCACTTTACAAATTACCACTTTAATCAAAGTAACCTTGAAAGAGAACTTAATTTTTCAGGTCAATAAGGGCTCAGAGGAAGAAAACAAGTGGTCCCAAACTATACAGCCAGAAAGTAGCAGATATTACATACACATATGTAATGTGCTAATATATTTCATATGCACATTTGAGATTTATTGGTCCAATGATTTCACGCGTGTGTGTCTCACAGATCTAAATATGTAGTAAAGAGCTTCAAAGGCAGGAACAAGGCCTTATTCAATTACATATCCCCAAATTAGCTAATACCATACCTTATCAATTGTAGATACCCAATAACAATTGATTTAACTGAATAACTACACACTGTAGAAAGAAGAATTTGGAGGCTAGAGGAAAATATAAGCTATCTCCTTTGCCCCTGTCCCCAGGTAAAATACTCTCATCACCAACAAAACATGCATGTACCTTAGAAGCAGACAGGGAGACTATGTGACTCTATCTCTGTGTGGAGAAACTGCTGTCTTACCTCTCTCTTCCAATCCCAGGGTTTATATTGGCTCCCCACTGTTACTTATAAGTAGCTATTCATTAAATTCTTCTCAAATCATCCTACTTGAATTGCTATGTGTTTCCTACTGATGCCCTGCCTGATTCAGGGAGAGGTCTAGGGAACAGGAGTTGGGTCCTCAGAGGCTACAAGGGAGGGAATTAGGAGAACACATACCCTACTCTTATCCACCATCCTTTGACCCAAATTCTTTTTAATTGACAAATAACAATTGTATATATTTGTGGGATACAATGTGATGTTTTGATATCTGAATACATTGCAGAATGATTAAATCAAGCACATTAGCATATCTGTCATTTCACATACATATTTTGTGTGGTGAAAAAATTTAAAATCTACTTTGTAAGCAATTTTGAACTATATAATACATTCCATTCTGTGCAATTAATCATTAAATCTCTTTGGCATACTGGCTTCAGTTCTGCTGGATATATACCCAGAAATGGGATTACTACATCATATGTTAGTTCAACTTTTAATTTTTTGAGGAACCTCCATACAGTTTTCATAATGGCTGCACCAATTTACATCTCCACCACTCATCATCATTTTGTCTCTTATTAGTAGCCATTCTAACAGGTACAAGGTAACATTTCATGTGCTTTTAATTTGTATTTCTTTGATGATTAGTGATGTTGAGCACTTTTTTCATGTATCTGTTGGCCATTTGTATGCCTCCTTTTGAGAAATGTCTATTCAGGTCCTTTGCCCTTTTTAAAAATCAGATTGTATGTTTTCTTACTATTAAGTTGTTTGAATGCTTTATATATTTTGGATACTAACCCCTTATCAGAATATAGTTTGTAAATATTTTCTCTCAATCCATGGGTTGTCTCTTCACTTGTTAATTGTTTCCTTTGCTGTACAGATGCTTTTGTTTTGGTACAACTCCTTCGTCTATTTTTGCTTTTGTTGCCTATGCTTTTGAGGTCAAATCCAATAAATCGTTTCCCAGGGCAATGTCTTGGAGCTTTTCTTCTATATTTTCTTCTAATGGTTTTATGTTTTCAGATCTTACATTTCAATCTTCATTCCATTTTGAGTTGATTTTTATAAATGGTGTGAGACAAGGGTCCAATTTTATTCTTCTGCATGTAGATATCCAGTTTTTCAACATAATTTATTGAAGGGAATTTCCTTCTTCCATTGTGTGTTTTTAGTACCTTTGTGGAAAATCAATTGACTGTAAATATGTGAATATTATTTCTAGGCTCTCTCTCCTGTTCAACTGTCTTCGACTCAAATCCTCTCAGTGGTCTTCACAAACTCAACAGGAAGTCAGAGGGTGAAAAAATCTGATGATGGAGAGGGTACTTAGAGAGCAAAGAGGAGATACCCGTACATACTAGAGTCATTCTTACGCTGAAGCAGAAAGCATCCATGTCTGCATACACACACCTCACTTCACCTTCCTCACCACACCCTGATTGAGGTGGGTGCTAGAGGCTAAAACATTAACTCGGAATCAGAAAACTGGGCCCCAGTCATTCACTAGCTGTATTTACCCAATTGATTCCACCCTCCCTATAGAAAAATAATGGATTTCAGTTTTCCCATCTGTGGGTCTGTAAAATCTGTGCTTTGAGGCTACGTTCTATAGCTATCTGCCTAAAATGCCCCTGGACACTTGAAATGGAGCTAGCACAACTGAGAAACCAAACTTTTAATCTTTAAAAATTTTAATTAATTTAGAATAGTCACTCGATGTCAATGGCTACCATATCAGACAGCACAAATATAGAACATTTCTAAAAATAAAGAAGTTTTCAATAGATAGTGCTATACATTCAGAATGTGGGGACCAGCCCTCACTCCCTGGCCAGCTGACCATTCGTCTTAAGCAAAAGACATTCTCCATTCCCCTTCATGCTGCTTCCCTTAGTCCTTCACTTGAAAATGTTAAGAGAAAATTCCTTTTTTATTTGTTTAATGCTTATGTTCCTTCCAGTCTGCTTAAATTAAAAACTATACATTAGTATAGCTGAATAGTTATATAAATAGTTTAGTTAATAATAGTTCAGTTACAGTAAAAACTGAATCCCTATAAATATTTCTCCAGTGCTATTCCCCTCCCCCTTTCCATCATGTGACCATCATCTTGACTTGATATTTATCATTTCCAGTCAAGCTTTTAATTTTTACTATATGTGTATTCATAAACAAACAGAATTCTTTAAGTGTGCTTACAACCATAACGTATCTCTCAGTTGACTGGATTCTTAACTGGTAGAGAGTTTTATAACCTTATAAAACATGAATGTTTCCCCAAACCAGATGATATCTGAGCCATGTTTCCAAGTAGCCTACCAATCCAGGGATTGTAAAGTCTGTCTCTGGAGAAAGCAGCAAACTTATATTTATTTAAACTCACATATGAAGATCATTCTGGGGTAGGGAAGGGGAGCAGAAAGACATAGTTTCAAGAAAGAAACACCACAAGCAAAACAAATTCAGAGAACTGAGGAAATTATCCAATAACTTAGGCAAATGTTGTTCAGCAGTCATGCTTTAAGTGGCTCAATCTTTTCTTCAAACATCCAGACCTCTCTGATAAAACTTTCTCTTCCTACCCCTTCTCACTTCATGGATTTAATCTTACCCACCTCAAGTGCTCCAGACCCTTCAGCTTTCTTGATCATCTCTGAAAAGCTTTAATAAATCACCCACCTATTAGGTTGGGTTTCCTAGCAGGTGCTATGATATAGATGTCAGTGACTTATTAGGAAGGTGCTCCCAGAAGAAAACAAAAAAGGAGGAGGGAAAGAAGATGGGGCAAGGAAGGAGCCTGATCCCCTGGAGGAAGTCTGCAGAGTAAGTTACTCCTCAGAATTACCTTGACCTTACTAGAGGCTAGGAGTTGGCCTTTCAAAGCCACATCCCTAGCAGTTAGCGGCTAAGCGCCATCATCTGGGAGTAGGGTGGGGTGGGACCTAAACTCCCAGCCAGTTCTGCTCTCTGCACACTCTCAAGGAGGCAAAGCAGCTCCTGAAGGTTCAGTTTGAGCCACTGGAAGAAACGACATATCAAAGCCAGGGTAGAGAAGCACAGAAACGGTAAAAGTGATCCAAGGATGTCAGGGCAAAGCTCCAGTGGTATCTACTGCATAGCACCTGCTGGAGTTGATGGATCATTGTATTTCAGTAGCATGAGCTAATGGAATGACTTTAGAATTTCAGAAATCACCATCTTGGGTTGAAATATCTTTTAATATCTGTACTTCCCAAAAGCCCCTCAAAATCAGACTATAAAAATAGACTTTAAGTAACCATTAAATAAGTCCAGCCTTGACTCAAAACCACAGTGAATGAGATAACTTAAGTAAAGTTGTTCTGTCTCTTTTTGACATGTAATGACATATGGTTTCATTTCATTTATCAAGCCAATATTTGTCCAGTTATATCTCGAACTAACCTTGGTGCAATACTTCACTTAGCACTTTGGGGCCATCTCCAGTGACAGAACTGCAAACCAACAGCCTTATTTCCTTGCCTCCATGGACATGCACATGACAAGAGGGCAGCTCAGTCCAGGTTCACTCAATATTCTTTGCATGTTGCCCTAAACTCAGCTTTCTCCTGGCACCAGGAGCCCAATGACCTAGTAAAATCCAAATGTGGTCTTCACAAAGAACAAGCCCCCATTTGATATCCAATATGCTAGGGAAGAGACCTAAGATAATAAAAATGAATGAGTACAATGAGGTCCTCACCTACTGACCATCCATGGGGATGTGTGGGCTGACAGTTTTGGGCTGTTGCAAAATCCAGTGAGTCAAGTGGGAGTGCCATAACAGGTTAAGTTCCAGTTGAACCTCTCTGGGAATTGTCTGTGCAAATTCACAAGCTGGATTACCACTGAATGCACATTTTCAAGATACATAAGTGAGTTGCCACACTGTAACTGGGTGCCATCTTATGGAACTTGGTATGCATCCACCCCACAAGAGTTATTTTGTCACAGACCCCAGAAATACTTCATGGTAACTTGGAGAGAAAATGCTTGCAAGGGCTTGAAGCAGAGACACCTTTTAGTCATAACTCTGTAGTCAATCCCAAACGCTCTCAGCATGGTTAAAGCATCATGTCCTGAGCTGAACTAAAAAGCGGCTAGAGGGAGGTATATATCAGTAACATAAATAATACTGCAGCTGAGTGGAGGGAGAGGAAGAGAGAGGAGGAACAGAGGGTTAAAAAACAAGCTTATCTTCAGCTCTCCTGCACTATCGTCTGTTCTACATTCCCTGAATGATTTTTAGTCTTTACTGTTTTTAACTTTTAATTGCACATCTTGTAAAGGCATTTAAAGTATACAGAAAATTAAGTAGTACAGATACCTGTCGTTTTCTGACTATCTTCTTAAGATTCTTTTTTTAAATGAATTAATGTATTTATTTTTTATTATACTTTAAGTTCTAGGGTACATATGCAAAACGTGTAGGCTTGTTACATATGTATACATGTGCCATGTTGGTGTGCGGCACCCATTAACTCGACATTTACGTTAGGTATATTTCCTAATGCTATCCCTCCCCCTTCTCCGCTCCCCTCTTAAGATTCTTATGGTTATTTTGGCCCTTTGCTTTTCAAAAAAATGAAAATAGGAGCTTGTGAAATTCTATTGCAAATTTGATTGGGGTTTCATTGTAATTATAGGTTAATATGGGAAGACATTGCTATCCATACAGTATTGATTCTATCTCTAAAGAAACAAAGTATATTTTCCCATTTACTCAAGTCTTCTTTTATGTGTTTCAAATATGAAACTTCAGGTTCATAATTTTCTCCATCTTTTGTTAGATTTATCCATAGGCACATTACTTGTATTTTTGTCATTAATGGCATCTTATTTTTAATTTATGTTGTACTTACTCACTGCCCATCCATAGAAAACAATTTTTATATATTGACCTCGTATCCAGCAACCTTAGGAACTCTTACCAGCTCAAACCTCTTTTATCTCCTATACAAACAGCAAGTGAAGAATAACAACTGTTTCTTCCTCTCTAGTGTTTATCTTTTTTCTTTTCTCATCTTGCTACACTGCCTTAGAGAAGGTAGATTAGAAATCATGATAGTGAGCATACTTTTTTATTTATTGATTTTAATAGAATACTATTAATAATTCACCATTAACAATGATATTTGCTGTAGCTTTTTAGCAGAAGTGCTTAATTAAGTTCCACACTTATTCGAAATTTTCTATCAGTATTTCCTAATAAACATAGTTTTGAATTGTATAAATGGTTTTTATTCATTTATTGGAATTATCATAATTTTTTTATTTTAAAATGTTATTGTGGTATATTGTAATGGTAGATTTCATTGAGGCTGAAATCTTTTTATATTAATTGGATAAAAATTTATTTGTCATGAGGATTAATTTTTGACATATACTCCTGAATTTGTCAGATTTTATCATTTTTTCATTAATGTTTGCAAGTAAAATTGTTTTATATTTTTTCTTATATTGTTCTTGACCATTTTTTAAATAAAATAATACTAGCTTCTTAAATTAGTTGGATATTCTCTCTTTTTCTATGTTCTGAAAGAGTTTGTATATTACTTTTCTTGACATTTTAGTGCCAATCACCTGAAAACCATCTAGGTCTAATGGGTTTGGTGTCTAGAAATTTTGCTACCAATTTAATATACATGATAATTACGGATTTACTTAAGCTTTCTATTTGTTCTTTAGTCAGTTATGGTAAATTTCCTTTTCCTAAGAAATTGTCTATTTGGTATATATTCTCACATTTATTATTATAAAGTCATTCTATAGTATTATCTTACAACTCCTTTAATCTCTAATTGTAACAGTATCCCCATTTTCACAATTAATATTATTTATCAGTGTAATATGATGTAGTATTTGTGCTTCCATATTTATTTTATTTTTATTCTTTCAAAGAACAATATTCCTTTTTATTCCTGTGCTCTAAATTATTATTTGTATTCTTATCTTACAGTTTCCTTCATTCTGGTTTTTTTGAGGGGGAGATTTATTCTGTTTTTGTTTTCCCCATAACCCTCTTATTTGGATGTAATTATTACCTTTTAGTCCTTCCTCTCTAATATGGGCAATAATGCTGTGCATTTTCCTCTAAGTGCTACTGTAGCTGCATTCCAACAGCTTTTATGATTAGTGGTTTCACTGTTATTCAGTTCTCAACATTTTCTCATTTCCTGACTTATAATTTTATGTTTTCTCTCACTCATACATCTGTAGAAATGTCTTGTTTTATTTCCAAATGTATAGAAAAGAGGAATTTTTTTCTCTTTATCACTGTTCAGTTCTACTTTTATTTCATGTGATCAGAGTAAATGGTCGATGAAATGATTTTGTTTTCTATTCGTGGCCTAGTATGTGGTCACTTTTAATTAAAGTTTTCTGTATGTTTTTGAAGAATGTACATTCTTGAATGCAGAATGCTAGGTTCCATATATATGATCTATTACCATATGGTCCATCAAGTCTATTAATTGTATTGTTTTAAAATTCAATATTTTTTTCTTAAATGATATCTACTGGACATAAAAGTTCTAATTTTTAAAAATGTATTAGAGTTTTATCACATTCTCTTTGTAATTCTGCTGACTTTTGGTTTACATACTAACCCCAAGCATCCATATTGGTTCATATACTTAACTTATTACTACTAGTAATTATATGAGTGTTTGCACTTTCTTTTCTATGAGTTCAATTCTATATTTGTGGTATTTTAAATACTTAACTTTTCTAAGTGGAAAACCAAAGGGGTTCTCATTATTTTTTTAATTCGCTATCTTTTCAGAAGCAAAAATGTAACTGCAAAGAAGGACAGAAGGAAGGAAAAGAAAGAAGACATTCTGAAAGATGGATGGGTCTTGTATATTCCTCTGGCCTGTCTTTGGTCTAGGTATTTTAAAAGTTCCACTGTGTTATCCTACAGTGACAAGGATAGAACTGAGAATTGGGAGGCTTCCCCATTCATTTCATGCCTTCTCTGTTCCAGAGAGCCATCCCCACATAGGACTGGTGGGGGAGCAATTTCTATTACACAATAAGAGCAACTAGACTACAGGCAAAGTGTTTTGATATAGCACATATTGGGGGCCATCTACTGTACCTGCTAACCTAATTAGTTCGCATTTGAGGCTTTCAATAAAAGGACACTCTTAGGAGGCTTCTGCTGGGTTTTTCTTTTCGTGTGTGCTAATTGTTATACCTACAATCACATAATCAACCTCTTGGGTTGCAAGGAAAAACAAGGATGTAAGTGGTTAATTGCAAATGCAAGTGGCCCATTGCTTGTGCAATCAGCAGACCTCCAGCATACTAAATTGGGTGCCTAGTTGTAGCATAAATATTCTAAATAGTAGAGGTTGTCCTTTTAAAACTGACTTCACAAGTTCACTTGCAATTTTCTCCAATACTTCAAGCCTTTGCAACTCTCCTATAAAAGGCATACACAAAAACTGAAACAAAAAGATCATGGCCACTGGCATACTGCATGATTTTATTCCTTAGACTTTTCAAACTGTGTCTATTGGGTCCTCAAACCAGAAGTTTTAAAATAAAAAATGAACTGGCAATAGACAAAGTTTGTATCCAGTTGTAATATTTTAATGCTATAGTGCAATTCAATTACGTCTTTCAAGCATAAGAGCTGTTTTCAGTGTTATTTGCTAAATTTATCACACCAAATCCAAAATGAAAAACAGTAGTTAGCCATAAACACTGAGCTAATGGTATTCTTTCCACTCTAGATCTAATGAGGCTTAAACCTACACAATGGGAAATAATTTAACAACAATATTTACTTAGATGATTAGCCTGGTTCTCTGACCCATATGGTGATGTACAGCAATGTAATAAAGTGAATATCTTCCAGATGGATATTAAAGTCCCCGCCTCATTCATTCCAACAGTGAAACTGACAGATGGAGGGGACAAAGCTGGCTTATTTCTCTTAAATTTACCCGAATAATATGTGAATTCACTGAATCAGTTTTAACCTCCTGTAAAAGAAATTGTATAGGGTACCTGTAGGAAATGATTTTCAAAACTATGACACACCTGGCTAATTTTTGTATTTTTAGTCAAGATGGGGTTTCACCATCTTGGCCAGGCTGGTCTTGAACTCCTGACCTCATGTCTCAGCCTCCAAATGTGCTGGAGTTAGAGGCTTGAGGTTAGCTGACCACGGTAGCAGGCGCCTGTAGTCCTAGCTACTAGGGAGCCTGAGGCAGAAAAATCACTTGAACCCAGGGGGCAGAGGTTGCAGTGAGCCAAGATCGTGCCATTGTACTCCAACCTGGACAACAGAGTGAGATTCCATCTCAAAAACAAAACAAAACAAAAAACACAACATTCCATACCAACAATTTGTAATTGGGTTCCAAAAATTAGTATGATTAGCTAGGACTTGCATCTACGTTTGGGCTCTTCTGTGTGAACTTGGAAAAAGCAAAATTTTATGACATCTCAGTTTCCCCATCTGCAATATGGGAATTGTAATCCATAGCCTAATTCTCCAGAAAGAGTGATTTTTTTATTTACATTAAAGTACTAGAAAGAATAAGTTGTTGTTCTGTTATTTATGGGAATTATTTAACATGGAAGTAAAGCATGGATTGTTAGGAAACCATGCCTCAGTTAGATCTGCAGTTGCCTGTTTACAATGAACTTTTAGCTTATGACTTGCCTTACTTGGTTAATAATTTCAACAGCCACCTGTGAAGGGACCTCTTTTGAATAGGTATGTGGATCTATTTCCCTCATATTTTTTGCAGATGTTTTAACTGTCAAACTGTCATGGAGCCAGTGGTACAGAAATAAGCTGTGATTTTACCTGACCCGAGATCACCTAATCCAACTCTCCTTCTTTTCTACCCAACTTCAATTTCCAGGTCGAGTTCAGAGTTTCATTCAGTGTGAAGCGGCATGCCCAAGAGCCAAAGGGTATTAAATAGCCCAGGAAAGATCCCACTCATGAATCCTGTCTTACTGTGGGACCAATGTTTTATTTGAGCTGGAAGGCATCTTTGATTTCATATTATCTTCAGAAGTTTATGAGATTAAATCCATCAAACAAATCCCAGATGATTAGAACTGACAATCTAAACGCTGCTTTTAAGAATCAATTTTAAAAATAGCTTTGCATTAAAATAAAATTGCAATTTATTTATTCAATTTTCCATCCTTTTCAAGGATTTCTTTCACCTTCACCATGACACAAATAAAACCTTCAGGCACTAGTATTGGAAATAAAAAAAATTCCTTAATAAACTAAATAAGAGGCTAAGGAGTTAATGCCTATTAAGGGGTTCTTTTAAATTGGTCACATAACGAGGTCAATACTTGATTCCAGAGGCATGAGTCATTAGTACATCAGGCTCAGGTATCATAAGAAGAAGGCTCATACTACTGCCCCTGGAATCACACCAGATAGGAAGGACCGGGAGCTTCTTTGCATTGTGGCACTGAGAACTGGGCTCAAGACAAATCCAACAGCACCTCAAATTTTCCCTTTCTTGCAAATAGTGTTAGTAAAAATGCATGTCCTGTGTCAAGACAGCCTTTGGGAAATCATAAAATGTGGTACATAAACGATATGACGAATTCATGTTCATATTCTCACCTTCTACTTTTGCCCAAAAATATCAGCTTGTAAACATCCCAGCATGATAAAAATATGTTTTTGTACTTTTACAAAGTAATCTACTCAATCAGCGATCCTGTCCAGCTCCCTGCAAAAAATTCATGCTCTGATAAACTCAAGAGGGTGTATGGCTATTAATCCTGTAGCTCTGCTTGCCCTTTGATATTTCTGTAGCAATTCCCCTTCTACTCATGAGGAAATCACCCATTTTACTGTGTTTACTGCTGTATGATCAATTTACAGAATCTATTTCTAACCAGGTACATCACATTTTAGTTATTTCCTCCAAAGCTTATCTACTTGCAACATAATAGGGTTATACATAAGGAGAGAATAACTTTTTCTCCTTTTTCCTTCCTACATCACAAAGCAAAAATAGAATATAAGCAAAGACATGTTTACAGTATGGCTTTATGTAAGAGGCAGGCTGATGTTAATGTTTTGATATGATTCAAAGAAGATAGAGATCAAATGCCATGTACCGTGTCCCCAGCTACCCAGCATGCTCCATGAGCACTAATCTGAGATAAATCAATAATATGGAGTATAGAACACATAGGGCAAGAGAGGTGGTTCCTCTTCTCAGGGAAGAGGCAGTTCTGAGGGCATGTAGTTAAGGCTGACATTCAACACAGACCTTCATTTGTGAGTAAGGGCTCCTCCCTGAAAGAATCTAGGAAGGACATGTTCTCAGAAGTTATGGATGGAGCCATCTAGGAAGGTCAGTTGAAAACCTGGTCATTAAGCAGGGAAGTCCTTGCGGATTGCTGCAAAGGATTTCCAGAAACCAAATCTGGGGAAGACAGAAAACAAATGAGGGAAGGTTGGTCCTTCTAATCTATCGTCTGGTGTTTTTAGAGAAAATGGCAGAGAAACATCCAATCACCAGCACCAAGTATCTGTGTCTTACAGAGGGAATGGGGAGAGCTGTTTTATCTGGAAAGTCAGTTAAATTAGAATGGTTTAAGAATGGCTTCTTTGGATAGATGGAAAAGAGAGTTGCCCTGAAGTTTCCTAAAAATTCCCTTTGAATTCTCTCTTACCTTCTTCCAAATAGCTTCTCTTTTCAACACCTGTCCCAATTATCTCTCTCCCAAAATTCCTCCAGCCACTCCCGTCTTGTCTCCCTTTCTCTAATCACTTTCTCTGTTCCTCTTCTCTTCATCACAAAGCTGCTCATGTTTTCCCGATGCATCCTTTCATTCCTTAGCTAGAAAATTGACCTTAAGTCCATTTAATCTCTTGATCCACCCCAGTAGCATTCTTATATATTGCACTGCTCGTAAATGCTTATAGAATCTTGAACTTTTTCAGAAAAATGAAATAGCAATGAGTTAGTCAAAACTTGCAGTCTCTCAATTATACTTTTAGAAACCTCCATTTATTCTGCCATGGTACATCTTTTTAAGAATATTTTTTTCATTTATGCACTCAGTGACTCACTCACTTGCTCTATCAAAAATTAACTTAACAAATATTAGTTTTTTATTTACAGAGGAACTCAGAAGCTGAAAAAATATGACCAAGACATGGTCTCCATCTTGAAAAGGTCACAGTCCTTCAGAGAAGACAGACAACTGAATAAATTCCAGCTGACTGTAATGTAAATACCTATAGAATCATATGGAAGCATACAAGAAAAAGCAATGATTTACTTGACACACAAGGGAAATTTCAAAGCAAAAATGTATATCTCAGATGTTTATTAGGGGATGAGCACAACTTTGTCGAGCAGACAAAGGAATAAAAAATTGCAAATAACAATTATTGAGCTCATTGGTGCCAGAGACCGTGCTAAGCCCTTTCCACAGATCATCTTATTTAATCCTCACAATAGCCCCAGTGAGGAAGACGTTTTCATAATCTTTACCCAACAGATGATAAAACAGGCTTAGAAAGGTGAGTAGCTTACCCAAGAGGGTATTCCAGGCATGGAGAAACATGCATGCAAGGCACTGTGTGTGAATAAGTAGGAGGAATTAGGGAAATTATAGCAGTTTAATGTGCTTAGGATGCAATGCAGGAGGAATCCTATGGGAAAAAGGCAAGAAGTTGAGACAAGGACCATATCTGCAAAAGCTATATCTAGAGTTTGAAATAAATCTATTAGGCAGCATGGAATACTTGGAGAATTTTCCCTGTCTTCCACCATTATGTTCACAATATAAGAAAGAGGTGGATGCCCCACCTCCATAGATCTATCCTGTTGCCTCTTTGCTCTGCTAATTAATCACTATGGTAGGATGTGAGGGCTGAAACATAGGTGCCCTCCCTCTCCAGGGTGCTTGTCTTAAACTACAATAACTATAATTTGGGTAACCCAAGCTTTCCATAGCTTCCCACTAGCACAAAACTCTGATAAAGGGAAGGGATTATAGTTACAGGGATTCCTTCAGCAGGAGAAAGTTTCCACCCTCAAGGATCACTTGAAGCCAGGAGTTCAAGGCTAGCCAGGGCAACATAGTAAAACCCCATCTCTACAAAAAAATTTAAAAATACAAAAATTAGCAGAACATGGTGGTGCATGCCTGTGGTCCCAGCTACCCTGGAGGCTGAAGCAGGAGGATTGCTTCAGCTCACCAGTCGAGCTATGATTATGCCATTGCCCTCAAGCTTGGGTGACAGAGTGAGACTCTGTCTCAATAAATAAATAAATAAGAAAATAAAAGTTTCCACCCTCTATATTCTGTTCAGAAAGAAATCCTGCTGAATGAGAATTATAATGTGGTTCTGGTTCTAGGGAACCCTCTTGCTTAAAGTCATTTGGGAAATTTTCAAGAGAAAACAAGACTTCCAAAATCTGGAGATTCTTCAAGGCAGTCAGCTAAATTTTGAGCAGAAGGGTACATTATTTTCCTGGTTTGCCTTGGCTTTGACATACAAAAAGCTTTTAGGTGGCTCTTGCCTCAAGGCAATATTTGGATGTTCAAATCCTTCAGCATAAAGAGAAATTTAGGTATGTCAAGCAAATATCATGGACTCTTAATCATCTATAATAATAGATTTTAAAAACATAATTAGAAACACTTTTCAGTTAATAAATTCAGCCTTGTGAAGGCGCTCCTTCAAAACAGTAAAGGAATGATGTGCATGCCTGCTGTGATCTAGGCAGTAGGAGAGAGAAAGGAAGAGAATAATAAAAGGACAGTAAAACACAAACAGACACAACTGTACTGCTGGGTGATAGGTACAGTGTGACAAGGGAGTTGCAATGTACTCTGAGAATTTAAACAAAGGAGAAAGCTCTTCTCTCTGTTGAACATTTTTTTTTTCCGAGAACTTGGTGATAATTAACAAACTGAGTACTATTGGGATATCATTTCTGCTTCTTCTCCACAAGTGGAAGGTATATAAAAGTGAAGCAAAGAAAATGAACACTCCACAAATTGAAAAGCGTGGAACTGACTACGTGTCTGTTTCCCAGTGTATCCGGACAAATAAACACATCACCACCACTCTTGCATCGCAATAGTTTTGGATCTATGAACAATTTGTATTTTCCTGGACCTTGTTCGTCTTTGTCCCATCAGCTAAAGTATGACCCAGGCTAAAGCAAATAATTATGACAACAAGTGTTTCCAGGAATTCCCATGGGTTAGCAAACTTATTTGTTAAAAAAAAAAAAAAACACTCTGTCAATCATCATATATTGGCCACTTTTTTCCTATTCTGCTCTATTTCCTCCCCTTGAGTCCTTGCTCAAAATCACATAGTTAATAAGTAATAGAGCCAAGTCAAGATTCAAATCCAATTTTGTTGGACTCTGAATCTAATGCTTTTAACCAGACTGGATTCTCATTACCTATTCTCAAGAAAGAATAGATCTCGGTAAAATTATTATATTTCTAATAGTGATGATCCAGAAGACGTTGACAATGTCCTTATGAGTTTTTAAAGCTTGAATACTCTGCTGTTCAGCTAGAAAAAGGAAGTGAAAGGCCAATATGTAATTAAACACCACTACGTTCACTCATGCATGTATCTGATTTACTTACTTGATTTATTAAATTAATTCCTTTTAATTATTCATTCAACATATATTTATTGTACATCTATGAACTGAATACTGCTAAAACTGTGTATATATTGTGAAAAGGACAGCCTAGCCACCTGTATTCTTGACGTTTACAATGGAACAGAAATCAATGTCCTCTAGAAAGCATCCTTTCCTTTACCCATTCTGTTGATCACCAGGCTCATATTACCAAAATTATCAGTGATTTGACAAACACAGCACAATCTTTCCCATCTTTCAAGAGCCCTGGTGTGATCCTAATCTAACAAGCCATCTGTAAAGCTGTTACTGAAATAATCATGCCACTTTAAACAGAAAGCCCACTGGATAGAGAGAAAAGAGAAATGTAGATTGAATCTCATCTCTGTCACTATTAACTCTGGAAACTTAAATAAGTGAACTTCTTTAAGCCCCAATTATCTCATGTACTAAATTGGGAGAGGGAATAGATTTAGATTCAACGTGCTTAAGAATTCCTCTTTGAACACCTAATATATGTCTGAATTCCACTAGGTATTTCCACATATTATATGTTATTTAAACCTCATTCTAATGATCAGCGAACTGAAGGCAAATGTTAGCCTGAATAAAGTTACATAGCTACTAATTGGCGTAGAGTTGGTTTGAACACAGGTGTCCTGATTCCACTTCAAGACTTGACCAGATGACCACAAAGTACTCTTCCAGCTCAAAAACTCCATTCCTGTTACCTTTACAGTTTTTCGCTACTTCTTATCTACTCAGAGACAACTCTTTAGTTAAAGATGACTTCTGTTTCCCAAGCATGTTTTCCTTTGCTTATGTAGCCCACTTTTCTCTCTTACAAAAAAAATCTTATGCCATTGAGCCAGTTAAAGTCCAAAGCAATTGAAGTTCAAAGGAACCCATGTCCAGATGTTTTTTAATTGTAAAAATTTCTTTTTTAATTTTTAAATATTACCTTGTTAAAGTCTAATAAAATTAAATCCTAGAATTCATCCGTGTGTTAGTCTGTTTTCACACTGCTTTAAAGAACTGCCCGAGACTGGGTAATTTATAAACAAAGGAGGTGTAATTGACTCACAGTTCTGCCTGGCTGGGGAGGCCTCAGGAAACTTACAATCACGACAGAAGGCGAAGGGGAAGCAAGGACCTTCACATGGTAGCAGGAAAGAGAAGAGCAAAGGAGAAACTTCCAAACACTTATAAAACCATCAGATCTCCTGAGAATGCATTCATTATTGTGAGAACAGTGTGGGGAAAACAGCCTCCATTGGATCCAATCACCTCCCTTTCTCGACACGTGGGGATTACAGGTCCCTCCCTCGACACCTGGGGGTTATAATTTAAGATGAGATTTGGCTGGAAACACAGAGCCAAACCATAGCAACTCTCTTCCACTTATTCTTTGTCTTCACCAGTGGGGTTCCATTAGTTCCCTTTAACAGCAGCAGCTTTGGATGTCTCCTTCAGACTTGAATGCCATTCATTCAAAACCTTTGAAGTTATATCAATCTAATGCAAAGCTCAGATGAGCTTCATGTTTTAAAGCATCCAGGGAGTTAATAAGCCTTCCAAGAAAATCCACCCACCAAACTTGGAAAAAGTCAGTCTCTAACCCCTAAAGGAGCTGCCTGAGACAAAATTATGACTGGAGAACATAGCATTGCCAGATAACAGTGACTCAGTGGTATCTGAGTGAAGAGTAAGGAACAAGCATTTTTTTTTTTTTTTTTTTGAGACGGAGTCTCGCTCTGTTGCCCAGGCTGGAGTGCAGTGGCCGCATCTCAGCTCACTGCAAGCTCTGCCTCCCGGGTTCCCATCATTCTCCTGCCTCAGCCTCCCGAGTAGCTGGGACTACAGGCGCCGCCACCTGGCCCGGCTAGTTTTTTGTATTTTTTAGTAAAGACGGGGTTTCACTGTGTTAGCCCGGGTGGTCTCGATCTCCTGACCTCGTGATCCGCCCATCTCGGCCTCCCAAAGTGCTGGGATTACAGGCTTGAGCCACCACGCCCGACATTTTTTTTTTAGCCAAAGTATGTCTATGTCAGTTACCTAAAATCCACGATCTTTGAAGCTCAGTGAGCAGACACCTACCAGTGAGGATTAATATTTTATGTATTCCCTGTATCCCACACTTCTTAATTTCCCCCATACACTCTTGCCTCCTGGTACTGCCCTGAGTCTGGGCTCTATCTAAACATAATATCCACCCTCTGCTGACCAGGAATGTTCAGTCTTTGTCACATGGTCCACTTCCATGCTTCGCTTACAGAATTGCTTAGCCCAAGGAAACCTTCCTGCCAGAGAAGATATTTGACTTCTTTCCCACATTTGTTTCAGCCGAAGTACACTGCCCCCCGACCCGCCACCCACCAACTTTATCCCTGAACTGAAGCTTTAATGCTATTTTCATGCCCGGGCTCTCAGGGGCCTAGTCCAGACTCTTTGCCCCATGTGTTCTTCAAGACACTGGCTTCCTCTGACTTGAATTCCATATTTTCTTTGGCATGGATTTTAGGATGTATGCCCACCTATGGAAACTGGATCTCCTTGAAACTCACCAAGAAGTTCTTTGAATATTTTTCATTTTGGAACCTGTGGGCTACTTACATGAATTCAGGCTTAGTCTCTCCACAGCTTCCTCCCTGCTCCTGAATGCAGAATGGGATTTAGAACAGCCAACCTAGCATTGTATGGGTGCACATCCAGGCCTAACATTAGTAAACTAGAACTTCACCAGTACTTTGTAAAACCCAGTTGCCTTATGGACCAGCTAAAGTTTCCCACAGATGTTCTTTCCCTAAAAATAGCCTCTTGCGTATAGACAAAACCTCTATAAACTTCCGTCATTCACCAAAGACAAAATATTGTGTGGCTGTCTTAAAGACTCTCACCCAGCTTACAGTAGTTAAACGTCAACTACATAACTATAAAAACGCATCTGCAGGTTCTTCAAACCTCCACAAATCACCAAAGTCAGAAGACCCTGCCCTCATAATAATTCCATGACCAAACACCATACATCTTGGCCCATCTTGCCACAAGTATATTTGCTTTCCAAAGTTCACCCTTTTGTTTTAATTTTTCAATACCTCTGGCCAATACCAAAAATACTGGAAGACTGTAAAGTCATTTACCTGAAAACTGCAGTTCCCTCCTCCTACCAACAACTTAGCAGCAGAAGGTGCCATGGAACAAAGCAACCCAGAGCAAACACCCTGTACGGAGAGGTGGGCTCCCGGGAAGAAGGGCAGAATCAAGCCAGTTGTTCTTCCCAAGTTTCCTAGTCAATATATCTCCCAACCTCAGCAATGGGAAGTGAACTACAGGGGACAGAAAAGTCAGGAGATGTACTAAGGGGAAAAAAATCAGGACTGGGGTGAACAATTACCCCTTCACAATGTCCTGTTCATCCCCAGCAGCACCTAACAGAGAGCTTTCCATTTAATGAATGCTCAATATTTACATAGTTATTGGCATGAAACTGAGTTGGAAAGAAACCTGGATGTTTTTCCTCTTCTGTTTTACTGTCATTCCAACAGAAGACCTTTGCAAATGTGCAAGAAGCAAACCCACCTGGAATGCACATTAATTCCTAGATCCCCACCCCGCCCAACTCCCAGCACATGGGGTTAGTTAAGGGATGAGATTTTTTTGTAATGAATCTAAGAGGTTTAATTGGAGAGTCCCTTAAAATTAAGTTCACAATCAGTCATTTCTTACTCTGGCTCAGGACATGTTCCAACCAGCTGTTCTAGCCTGTTTTTCCCTCGTGGGCTAGTAGAAAATACCAAAAAAGCCTTTGTCTTGGAAACTTCACTGTCCTTACTGTCCAGGTGGCTGTCCCAAGGCTTACTCAAGGCCAAGCTTCCTTCATATCTGCATAATTACAGAATGTTAAACCCAGAAAGGATAACACAAACCATCTAGGATAATGCTCTCATTCCTCCGTTTAAAAAACTGAAGTCCGGAGAGAACCAGTGATATGTCCAGGCTCCCTCAACAACTGCAATGGCAAACATAGGGCTGGAACTGAGGCTTGTGACATTGTGAATGAGAATCTCACTGCTCTGACGTCTTCTTTATAGTCTTTGGACCAGGGGCCACTGTTTTGGTTGCTCTAAACTAGTGACTTCAATGTCATATACTGGGAAAAATGGAAACATGAACTAAAACAATTATGATTCCATTGAAATGTTTTGCATGTTTCTCTTAGGGCCAGTGATGGAGAGGTGCAGACATTCTTGGTCTAAACCTGCTTGACCTCTATTTGATTGAAAGCAACATCTGGTTTCCAGGCTTCCAGCAGTGTTTCTCCTATGGAGAGGTAGCCAATTGCAGACAGATGTGACATTTCCTCAACACATTGTGTTGACATCAGTTGCATATACCTTATTTGAACAATGGGCAGCCAAGCTTCTCAACACCTTTAAATCTGAAGCAATTCCAGCCCAATATAGCCCAAAAGATATTCTCTGTGCAGACTTATCCACAGAGAGATGTAGAATGAGTCCAGATCCCACACTAGCCATCCCCATCTATTTTATTTTCTGCTCTGTATCCTGTCATTTGAGTCCCAATCATTCCCATTTATACTATAAATGGGAATTGCAGAACACAGAGCTAAGTCATGAATAGGTATATGGCCAATAAAAAATGAATATACCTTCAATTCCAGCCACCCAAAAAGCCCCCAGATAGAACACTCTCTTACAGCTGTCATGTGGCGACTTCATTATTACAAGGGGTCCGCAGCCTCTCCCTAATCCACTCTCTCCTACCTATCTCTCTGTACCCTTATTACCCTATACCCCATGAAGTAGACAGGCAGACACTGTTACCTCCAACTGCCCAAAGAGCAATCTTCAGTCTTGAAAGGAAATGTGTCTGGCAGGAGGTCACCTAAGTAATTCGTGGCAAAGCTAGAATTAGATTCTAATTCTTACATTTATTCCAATGGATCAAAGAGAAAAGTCATACAAACATTCAAGAGTTATTAAAGTTATTAATGTACCATGAAAATGCCACTGTTATTTACACTGTCAGTATTTTTATCAATTACAACAGCTAGGATTATCTTTTCTATTGTCTTTTCTCAGAAAAATGACTGAAGTGGCTCCTTATTTTATGAATTGCAGGGCATTGTTTAGGTTTCCTTCCAGGTCAGTTCTATGTCTTAACGTTTCTCATTTCCCAGCTTTACCTAAAAATGGTTAATATTTCCCATTTCCCACCTTTACCTAAAAATTACCAATAAATGGTATTTATCGAGTACTTACTATATGCCAGACACTTTTTATATTGCATTGCAAAAGTTAACTCATTTGATGCACGTATGAGATGGAAATTCATTTTATCTTCATGTCACAGATAAGGAAAGCCAAGCACAGGTAGTTAGAAATAGAAACAAGACTTCAACACAGACAGCTGCCACAGCCCATGCTTGGGATTCCTGTGCTGCACTCCTTCAAGGCACACGCTAAAACCTCTGACCCCCATGATCAGGCTGAGTAGTTGTTTCATTCATTGAAAAGTTAGCTAAAGTAGGAAGTCATTACAATATAAATACATATCTATATTTATTGTACACATTTAAGTTAAAGCAGCATCTTTTCAGCAACTTATTTTTTAAGTTGTTCAAAACCACTTGACTTCATTTTTCAAGAAACAAGTCACTCTTTAAATGGGGGTGATACGGTTTGGCTCTGCGTCCCCACCCGAATCTCATGTCAAATTGTAATTCCCAGTGTTAGAGGAGAGACGTGGTGGAGAGGCTTGAATCATGGGACGGACATCCCCCTTGCTGTTCTCCTGATAGAGTTCTCAGGAAATCTGGTTGTTTGAAAGTGTGTAGCACCTCCCCTTCATCAGGTGAGGACATTCCTGCTTTTCCTTTGCCCTTCTGCCATGATTGTAGGTTTCTCGAGGGCTCCCCAGAAGCAGAAGCCTGTACAGCCTGCAGAACCATGAGCCAATTAAACCTCTTTTCTTTATAAATGACCCAGTCTCAGGTCGTTCTTTATAGAAGTGCAAGAACAGACTAATCAGGGGGTTTATATTTAAATGGTCTGCATAATTATAATAGCAAGTTTTCACGTGCATAAACAGGTTTGAGAAGAAACATAACTGGATCTTGGAAAACACACAAAGCAACTAAGAGCATGCAGTAGAGCATTGGTATCACTGAATATCTTGGCAAGATGGAAAAAGAATCAGACTGATGAGCTGAGTAAATAGGGGTTAACGTAGCTTCTGCTATGTCTAATGCTGAGATGCTATTGTGCTAGCAGATATGCTATTATACAGCATATATAAGTGGCTCATAATGTCTGCCTTCTGCCATTTCTAAATGAAAATTAATAAAACAACGACTAATATAAGCACCCTAACTATTGGTTTAGAAAGAAAATGTCACATTGATTCAGGAAAACAGTAGACAAAAGGAAGAGCACAAGAGGCTTAGGGACTTACTAGCTGTGGGAAAAGGTGAAAAGAGGAGACAAAGGCAATTCTGAATTTTTATGTCCGAGTGTCTGGGAGAATGAAGAACAGCATGAAGTTCAGAATGTCTGATGCAGATGTGAGGGTGCTGTCTACATAATAACAATTATCATTAATTCGAAGACAGTGGGACATATAAGAGTAAATACTCCTTAGAACATTGGGATCAAGTATTAAACTAAGGTCAATGTTGGAGAGAAGGTTTATATCTTCTGTTTACTGAGGCCATAAGAAAAAAAGAGAGAAAAGGGAGAACAGATTTAAAAAAAAAAAACAATAGCAGAATCTTTTCACAGTGTCGATGTGTACAAATTAGGATTCTGGAGGAACACAGTAGAGGGGTAGGCCACAGCTTCCCCATCATGGCAACCGGCACCCCCTCAAGAGCTTAAGGTACAGAATGAAATCACTTTCTTTTAACAGTCTAATGCCAAGTAACTCTAGAAATGCCCTTGCTCCTTCTACTCCAGGGTCTTCCTTCCATGATAACTCCAAGACTTTGAGGAATGCCTGTTCCATCCAAGGGATCAGTTGTGAATGTCAGTACTTTGAGAAGAAAAAGTAAAACAAACAAAATAAACATTGATTCATCCAAGAAGCCCAGTTATCTTAGAATTTCCAAGGAACAAGAAATACACAGTTTGTGTATAAAGGTTAATCCAGCTTGCCTGACAGTGAGGAAAGAAGGCAAGACAAAGTAGTACAGACAGGATTAAAAAGAGACAATTGCCAGACAGGGCACACAGGTGCCTTAGAGTATGGCTATTGAACATGGCAGACTGGCACTCCACAGGCTGATGAACTGTAGATGGATTATGCATCATCAGTGAACCTGTTAACCCAGAAAGCTGGTCCAACGCCTCTCTGGAAAAGAGATGCACTTATTGTCCAAGAATCACTGTCACAGTACTCTGGTAATTTTCTTTTCACCCAGGGGCAGAAAAGGAATCTTCCCTCCCTGCAAGGTTACATTCCACCGTCAAAGTTTCATTCTTCCCCTGAGTACAGTGTTTCTGCTGTTATTATGTTTTAATCACATGTTCATGCATATATTACCACACCCTTAGCTAAGTCTTTTAGCTATGCTATGTGCCTAAAGTACTTCTCTCAACTTTCTCATCCCAGCAAAAGAGAAAGTAAAGCAAGTTCTCTGCATCTCAGTCCCCAGATCAGATTCCATTCCTGTCTCAGAATAATTAATTTTCTTTATGCAAAAAGTCCACTCAGTTTTGCTATTTCTAGCTGTCTATGCTTCTAGATAGAGAAAAGATCTAACACCTTACTGGCAATGTGTTGAATGTATTACACACTAAAACACTATTGTTGTTTATTAGCATGCATCAGAATTTTGGACAGATAAGAAAAAGCAAACAAATTAATATTTAATAGTAGAATAGCTCTACATTCCAGTTTTCCGCAGAGATTTTCCCAGCAGACCTCAAAACCCTCTACTTAGATGGCCATCTACTGTTTACTACGGTCTTTTTTATTACACTCTTGCTTCACACTTTTCAATTTTTGCACTTTTACAAAGCAAGAAGCCCAACAGAATTTTAGTACTAGAAGAAAGAAATGAACCACGTTCCCCAGAGACTGAAGTTTGAGCCGAACTCATGGGCAATTCAAAAATTCATTTATAGTCAGTTCCCTAACATATCTGCTCAGGGGAACACGTATTGGTGCCACCACTGAAACAGACGTCATCTTTCCAGATTTGAAATTGTAGTACTGTTCTTCTTGAGATGTGTTGCTTTCCTTGCTAGATAGTAACGGGAAGAAAATAAATCACAACTGATATTTTAAAGTAATGTTGCTCATTCTATTCATTGTAAAAATTACAAAATGACTAATAGAAATTAAAATTGTTTACAGTCTCACTCCTCCTTGAAGCAGTTACCATTTGCATTTGGTTATGGTCACTTACTGGTCTTTATTTTCTATTTTATTTATTTAGCTATTTTTGCACAAAATTGTGGTATTAGTTATACATTTGACATCTCTGATGTATATTTTATTGGAAACATTTTCTCACACCATTCAAAATTTATCAAAGTACTGCATGATCTCACATACTTGTGGAATTTATAAGAGTTGATCTCATAGAAGTAGCGAGTAGCATCATGGTTACCAGAGGCTTGAGTGGTCAGGGGAGATGAGGGACAGGGAGATATTGGTCAAAGAATATACAATTACAGTTAGGAAGAATGTCTGAAAATATCCATAATAGGCAAATACATGGAGGTAGAAAGTAGAGGTGATTGCCTAGGGTAGGGAGAAGAGGGGCAAAGGATGAGTGGAGGATAGGGAGAGAAATGGCAAAGGACAACTTATTCAGTGTTTTTGAGGGGTGATGAAAATTTTCTAAAATTGATTATGATAATGGTTGCACAACTCTGTGATAAAACTAAACACCATTGGACTTTACACTTTAAGCAGATTAATTGTATGAGATGCAAATTATAGCTCAATAAAGCTGTTTTTTAAGAAGAAAAGGAAAAAGTTATCAAAAACATTTTGTGGCTGCATAATATTACAATGTAAACATCCATCATCGTCTGTTTAAACCATCCCCGTTGTAGGAATACAAAGACTTTTTCCACTTCTTGTTTTCATCTGTATCACTGCAATTGCCACCTTTTAAGATTAACATTCACTCTCATTCATTGACTGCTCGGTCTCAGGCAAGTTACTTGATGTACGTGTAAGGCATCTGTTCCTTCACCTATAAAATGGGGATAATAATAATCCTGTAATCCTATGGTGGCTTGGAGGATTAAGGAGTTTATATTTGCAAAGTTCTTAGAATAGTGCCTGGAACCCAGTAAATACCACAAAAGTTTTGATGATGAAATAAGTAAATCTTTAGCTTTTATTTGTACAGGCCAAATATTAATGCAGAAAACTTTGTTCTCAGCCTTGCGCTGGAGGTTAAGAGGAAAAAAAGAGGATAAAGTATAAGAAGCTCATGGCATTCTTCCTACCTTTAGTGAGGCATTTGGTGATCCTAGATAGAGCACATAGCAGGTGATAATTCCATACCCAAACACAAAATGTACACATAAATTTATCTTCAAGAAAGAACTGTTCTTCTTTCTACAGATCAATAGCTAGATAACTGACTGCTTAGTGTTATAATGAGAAGATGGAAATTTTACCCACTAGATTATTGCAGAAAATTTTTGTCTGTTCCCAAAACACATCCTTTTTTATTAGGATTTTATAGCCTTTTATAATTTTATGACATATAAGTTTAAAAATTAGGTTATATACATTTGTTCACAAAATATATATTTTAAAAATAGGTAAAAAAGAAAAACCACCAAAAGTCTAGTTATTTAACTGTGAACAGAAATATAATTTTTTTGATTATCTTTTCATTGTATATCCTTTCAGACTGCTTTCCCATTCATGCCTAACAAATAGTTTCTATTCAATACTATGCATGTTATTCTACAACTACTATTATTGTTTAATATGAGTGTCTTTCCTTAATGATAAATCACAACTATATTATTTTGTGAAAATCCTATTTATGAGTGCATGATAACTGACTCAAATGAATATTCCTACTATTGCACAGTTATAAACTTCTTGCTATTATAAACAAGACTGCAGTAAGGATCTTGAGATACGTATCTTTATATACTTGTCCAATTCTTTTCCTTAGGATAAGTTCCTCAAAACAGAATTGCTCTTCCAATCATATGCATATTTCAAGACCTTTGCCAAATTGCCACCCAAAGTATCAACTCTCACCGGGATCATATGAGAGTGTCCCCTCTCTCACATTTTTGTCAACACTAAGGAGTTTCATCCTTGTAAACTTCACCAACATGATAAATAAAGTGTAATAGCTGATACACATATTTACATGGCTTTGACTACCAATAAAGTCTAAACTTTTAAAGATAATGTATTTTTAAAGGGCATATCTAATAAAGAATCTAGTAACGGGGGGACAAAGACTAAAGATATCATAACGTAGTAGTTCTTAAGGTTATTTAGGTTGTGGGCCCCTGAGAATCTGAAAAAAAAAAAAAGCCATTAAGTGAGGCACAAGTACCCACGAAATGTTGCATATAATTTCATAAGTCTTCTACAGGCTATCAGTGGGCTTAATGATGCACAAAGGTATCTGTCTCAAATTAATGTTAAATGAGAAACCACAAATTCATCACACTTCCACCCTACTTTATTGGAACATGGCCAGCCAACTTCTGTTTCCCAGTAGCAGTGCACACAATTAGAAAAAATCTCACCAGAACTTCTCTAGTTGTGCTATATTTAAACAACATCTCAACACAAGAAAGGTAAGCAAACTGGAAAGCACCAGCTTTAGTAATGGATGATTTGGGCAGATAAGCCATTTTTCTTCAAGGCATTCGAGGCTGTGAGGTCTAAGAGAGAGCCCAGGACACCAGCAAGGAAGCACTGAGGTTGAGTCATTAATCCTCAGATAAGTCACATACAGTTCCAAGAGCTATTAGCCCTTACAGATTTTATAAAGCTTATGGGAAGAAAATGAGTCCAGGCGATCTCCTTGGAGAAAATCTGCTGTAAAATAGCCAATCTCAAAGAAATACATTAGGGGATAGTTATTAACTTCTCTCACAAATTTTTCATTTGACAATAGGTTTTATTATAGGTCTTCCCTAAACAGTACCTAAGAGCATTTTAAAAATAATTCAATTTTCAAAAATGTGATTTACCACCCACTTATTGTATAAAATATCTTGTTCTCCTGAGACTAAAGATGTTCTACACCAATAAACTATTTCAATGCATCATCTGTGACTCCTTGGGAGACCACAATACTTGATAGATAGCAGGAGTAATCCACTGTGTTATTACAGAGGCTGTACTCAGAAGGATAATCAATAGATTGGTGTCAACCTGAGGCACATTGGGGGAACATCACTAGTGGATTTCTTTTTGACTTTGACTTAAGAATATTGGTATTCTATGTTTCTGCCAGTGGTCTGCATGATGGAATAGTTAGCACAACATTAAGCTTTACAGGTGACACAAATTTAAAGTGGCTGGTATTTTGCATTGGAAGATTAAATGCCCTTTTGTATTTGAAGAGTATCCAGAAATAAAGACAATTGAACATGAAAAGGATATGTGAAGGAGAGTTTCACTGGAAAGAAACAATGTGAGCAACCAGCTGAAGAAAGGGCCACAAAGAAGAGAGGCCCTACCAGTCTTGAAAAAGCATAGCAACCAAAAGAGATAAACAGTCAGAATTGAAGATATGATGACATTGGACCAATAATTGTGCTTCAATTTTAAATGATGCCATTTGCGTGTTAATTTTATATTTATCAAACACCTACTCTGGGCCAGCTGGCATGATGCTGAGATATGTGAATATAGCCACAATTACTCTATCTTCCCAACAGATCATTTTTGATAAAGGAGCATGTTTTAGCAGGGGCTACAATCCCGGAACTTTTTCTCGGCGTTGGAGGAAGCATGAAGACTGGAAATCTATTGAGGGAAAGGCACAGAACAAATAGGTTTAAAATGCAAGACTTCAATTTAAAAGATAAAGTAACTTGGGCTTTTCAGCTTCAAGGGTGATCTAATAGAGGTCTCATGGAGGTAACCAGATATTTTCCATTTACTTAGAGTGGTACTTCTTTTAAATGGGCCTAACCTACTTCATAAGGGTATATATAAAGACAATTCGGGGGATAGTCAAAGTAAAAATAAGTTTTAAGTGAATAATATGGGAATCTCTTTTGGAAAACTCTGACAGTGCAATACTCCTTTTTGGCTAGGGTTCAATAGGGCCCTCTTAAATGAAGGATATGGTTCATGGCCTCCCATGTCTCTTCTAATTGACACTACCCATAAACACTGATGAATGTTTTTCAAATTCTCAAATTGGAAAGTAGCCCATCACCTGGGCAAGAATAAACATTTTCCAGACTTGTTTGACTCTTAGGCATTCACTCCTATTGCTTAACATTTTATCTCAGCCGCTTTCTATGACACTCTAAAACTCTAATTGATATATGGCTGGGGGTGAGGGTGCTGCTAAATTGAAGCATTACAATGATTACATTTTAAAGTTCACAAATATTTCTCATTACACAGGCACAACTCTATTCTGTAGATGCTTTTCTTAACTTTGTTCATTCATTTCTGGTAACTTTCCTAATTTTAAAAGCAATATGTACTTACTAAACATGCAGAAAACGCATTTAGAAAATTTAGTAAACTCAGGTAAGCAAAAGCAGAAAATAAAAAATCGGCCCCCACTCTATGGCTCAAAGATTACCATTATTCACATTTTTATTTCATCTGGCCCATGATTTTGGCATGTAGTCTTTTCTCTGTGGCACACACTTCTGCACGTAGGACATTCCCATGGGCTTATCCAGATTTGGACAACTGGGCTGCAGCATACAAAAAATAACCTTTGGTTTATTCATAATTCCCACAGTAACTGCATTCATTTTTCACACCTGCAGCAGAGCAACAACATAAAATAGTGGGTGGAAATTGGCATAGTGGTCATGAGTCCAGTATTAGGCCTGCTAAATTTAAATCTACACCTTCTTATCATTTAATCTTGAGCAAGACAGGTAATTCCTAAGTCTGTTTCCTCATCATTGGAATAGCTAATAAGATTGCCTACCTAAAGAGCTTATTGTGAGAATTAAATGAATATTTGTAAGGCATGCTCAGTACAGTGTCTGCCACACCGAGCAGGCTCAGTAAGTGTTGACACTTGTTTTTTTGTTTTGTTTTTTGTTTTTATTTTGAGATGGAGTCTTGCTCTGTCACCCAGGCTGGAGTGCAACGGTGCAATCTCGGCTCACTGCGATCTCCGCCTCTTGGGTTCAAGCGATTCTCCTGCCTCAGCTTCCCGAGTAGCTGGGATTACAGGTGCCCCCTACCACATCCAGCTAATTTTTGGATTTTTAGTTGAGACAGGTTTTTCCATGTTGGCCAGGCTGGTCTTGAACTTCTGACCTCAGATGATCTACCGCCTTGGCCTCCTAAAGTGCTGGGATTACAGGCATGAGCCACATGCCCGGCCAGCACTTTTTTTTTTTTTGTATTATTATTATTACTGTTTTCCAAATGAGAGCTCTGTAAGTGTATATGCATGCAGTCTCTTTGTTTGGAAGTCATAGTGATCATCTGTCCACATTAATAAATGTTGTTTTAAAATATAACTTTTAAATGTCTGCATAATAGTCCATTACTGCACTTATTACAAATTCTTTTTTTTTTTTTGAAAAGTAAAAATTGACTAAGGTAATTTATTCCAGTAACAGATTAAAGGAGGAGAATATGCTTCTTTCAATGGATACAGAATTAGCATTTGTATCTTCATGACTTTTTTTTTTGTATTTTTAGTAGAGATGGGGTTTCACTGTGTTAGCCCGGATGGTCTCGATCTCCTGACCTCATGATCCGCCTGTCT
>NW_012123487.1:311486-362728 GCF_000951035.1 Colobus angolensis palliatus
CGGCGACGGGTCTCGCTCCCTGGGCCCCAGGATTCGGCCAGTACTGCTGGGGACAGATTCTTTAACAAATACCCTACATAGGATATCCAAGAATTTGCAATTGTAAATAAACCAAAGGGATTTTTTTTAGCAATTATATTACTGCTTTATGGAAACTTGCCTCATCTTTGCCCATAGACTGAGAGTGAATAATGTGTCTTTTTACCTTTTTATACCAAGTTCTTATCCCACAGTAAGCTAGGATAAAGGAAGGGAAGGCAAGGCAAGGCAAGGGAAGGGAAGGGAAGGGAAGGGAAGGGAGTTTGAATAAATTTACCAGTTTAGGGGTAGTATTTTTTGATGTATTATGTTAAAAGATTCTGCCAGTCTGGATGTAAAGAGAAAAATATGTTCCATAAAACTTCCCAGAAGAGAAATAAAAGTAAATATGTTCTGTCATGTGGTACAATTAAATTTTAACTTTTCATGAATGTTCTCCATCAATCAATGATACAATTTCAAATTGTAAATAGCTTACTAGGATCAAAACAAAATCAAAAATAGGCCACAAATTGATACAAATAATTTTCTCTCTGAGGTGTTGATTGAATAAAATGGAACCTCATTGAGATCCAATTAAGAAAAACTCTCCAGGAAGCCATAAATGACCCAATGTATCTTGTGGGCTTACAAAAATAGCTCAAAAAGTGGAAGAAGCTGTCTGCTGTTATATTTACTTTTGTGTTTGCACAGAGCATTGTTCTAAAAAAAAATCATCTTAGAAATCATCAGCATATTGATGTAAAGTTTTCATCAATCATTGTTAGGGCCAAAGAAGAAAGAAAGATGAAAATAAGGAAGGAGACTAGTACTTTATTTGCTTTATTGTATCTCTAGACTGTCTAAGTGCTTTTCCATGCATCTCATTTAATTAAGGAAATTTGAAGTTTCAACGTATTAATATGAACTCCAAAGTAATCTACCAGGTTGTGAGTAAAGAATCAGGAAAGCGTGCTGACAAAAAGTTGCTCTCTCAGTGCTGGAACAGAGACCTAGCTCAAGCCTGGAGTTAAGGGAATTCAGCTATTGCTGAAATCATGAAATATTTTTAGCCCAGCAGGATTTGTTTTTTTTAATTCTTATTCTGGAAAGAATCAAACCCAATTTCCTGAGGTGTAACTTTCCAGTTTAATTTTCAAGGAAACAAGTAAAAAAAAAAAAAAACAGAATATCCCTCTTATGAAAAGGAAGCAGACCAGCCCTGATCAACAATGATACATAACGTATTTTGAACGTGACAGGTGGGGCTACTCCTTCCCCCTTGACTTCTCACATGCAAATGTCCATCACCATCACCAAGCATCCACTGGGTCTCTCACAGAATAGAGAGTTATGCAAAGAGAATTCCACAGACGCACTTCCCTGTCTCTGCACCTTCTCAAAGCTTGCAGAATTAGCTCCCTTTGACTACAGATGTTCAGAGGATTCTGCTGGTGCCTCATACAAGCAGTTTGTTACTTTGAGAAAAATGTGTCCAATCACAAATCATAAGAACAGATTGTCAGGCTGCCAAAACTTGCAATTCTGGGTCTTACTATCATCATTGTTATAGTCATTGTTGTGGTTATTGTTATTAAACATTGCGCCTAACCAAGAACTATTTCCCGGAACATGAATTTAATACAATTAACTATCAAGACTGTCTCTTATCTCTCCTTTCATTTTATTTATATCTCAGCATAAAAATAAGCAATTATTAGAATGACTATAAATGGCCTCCTGAAAAGAAAGGTTACCACTTTTCTCTGTAAAATATATAAAAGTGCTAAAATACAGTTTCCAGTATTATTTATCCATTCCCAACTGCTCACTATTGGCCACTGTACCATATGGCATCTTAGTGTTACACTTAAAATAATACATTCAGTATTCACAATAATCCTATTGAGTAATTACAGTTATTGCTTTTATAGATTAAGACACTAAGGCTTAGGGAGACCAAGAAACATAACCAGAGCTGCACACTTCATGAGCAGTAAAGTCATGATTGGAACCCAGGCCTTCTGATTTAAGTCCTTTGCTCTCCCACTATCACTTAATACTTTTTACACCTCCAAAAACCCCTTTAATAAATTCAAAGCTGCAACCACTCTCCTCACTACCATTTCAACTGTTCTCTGTTATGCTTTAAGCATCAGTTTTTTCAACAGATAAAATGTGCTGACTGGATTATTGAAACCCCACCTGACTGACTTAGAGCTAATTTTAACAGAATGAGTCACAGCTTATTCAAAACATTCACTGGGCAGATTGAAATTGTCAAAGCAGATAGACACGGTAAAATAAAAGTTATTAATTTGTTGCATCTCGATGTGGAGACATAGGCTAATGATTTTTTCTCTTGTTCCAGTCATTTGAAAAAGGGAGTAAGTGATAGGGAGGTAGAGCAAGACGGCCAAATAGAAGCCTCCCGTGATCATTTTCCCTCCCTGCAAGAACACCAAATTAAACAACTATCCATATAAAAAAGCGCCTTCACAAGAACCAAAAACCAGGGGAGTGATCACAGTGGTTTTAACATCATATTAAGGAAAGAGGCACTGAAGATGGTAGAAGACATAATCTTGAATCACTGACACCACCAGCTCCATCCCACGGCAGCAGCCCAGTGGCACAGAGAGAGAATCTGTGCACTTGGGGCAAGAAGAATGTGGTAATTGTGGGACTTTGCATTGTAGCTCAGTGCTGCCCTGTCACAGCAGAAAGCTACATGGGCAGAACTCAGCTGGCCCACACAGAGGTCACATCTAGAGCAACCCTAGCCACAGGGGAATTGTCCATCCCAGCTCAGAACCTGAGCTCCAGCAAGCCCTGCCATGGTAGGCTAAAGTTTTGTGGGTCCTAAATAAAACTGAAAGGCAGTCTAGGTCGCAAGGACTACAATTCTCGGGCAAGTCCTGGTGCTGTGCTGGGCTCAGAGCCAACGGACATGGGGAGCACACGACCTAATGAGACACCAGCTGGGGCAGCCAGGAGACTGCTTGTGTCACTCCTTCCCCAACTCCTGGCAGTGCTGCTCACAGTTCTGGAAGTGACTCCTTCCTTCTTGAGGACAGGAGAGGTGAAAGCAAAAAGGACTTTATCTTAAACTTGGATACCAGCTCAGCCACAGGAAAATTTGGCACCGCTAAGAGTCCTAAGGCCCTCATTCCATGCCCTAGCTCCTGGATGACATTTCTAGACATGCCTTGGGCCAGAAGGGAACCCATCGCCTTAAAGGGAAGGACTCAGTCCTGGCAGGATTCATCACCTGCTGACTAAAGAGCCCTTGAGTTCTGAATAATGAGTATTGGCAACAAGGCCACACTCGCCATGGGCCTTGGGTGAGACTCAGAGCCATGTTGGCTTCATGTGTGACCCAGCACATTCCCAGCTGTGGGGAGAGATCCTTTCTGCTTAAGGACAGGGAATAGTAAAGAGAACTTTGTCTTACAGCTTGGGCACTAGCTCAGCCACAGTGGGGTACAGTAGTATGCAGGTTCCCAGAGTCCCCGATTCTAGGCCTCCGCTCATGAACAGCATTTCTGGACCTCCCCAGGGCCAGTGGGGAGCTCACTTCCCTGAAGGGAGAGACGGAGGGCTCGCAGCGTTCAGCACAATCTGACTGAAGAGACTTTGGGCCTTAAGTGAATATTGGCAGTTTCCAGGCAGTGATCACCACGGGTCCAGCGCAGTGGCAGCCACAGAGAGAGACCCTTCTGCTTGAAAAAAGTAAAGGGAAAAATGGTGAGGGAAGAGTGGGAAGCACTTCATCTTGCAGCTTGGGTGCCAGCTCAGCTGCAGTAGAATAGATCACAGGCTAGATTCCTAAGGTTCCCAACTCTAGGCTCTGGCTCCCTGATGGCATCTTTAAACTTGCCTGGGAACTGGGAAACTCATCACCCTAAAAGGAAGGACACAAGCCTGGCTGGATTTACTACCTTCTAATTGTAGAGTCGCTGGGCCTTGAGTGGATGTGGGCAGTAGCCAGGAAGTGGTCACCACAGGCCTTGGGCAAGATCCAGTGCTGTGCTGGCTTTGGGTCTGACCCAATTCAGTCACAGCGGTGATGGCCACAGAGGTGTTTGTGTTACCCCTCCCTCCGCTCCGAGCACCTCAGCACAGAGAGTCTTCATTGTTTGCAGGAGAGTAAGGAAAGAGAACAAGAGTCTCTTCCTGGTAAGCCAGGGAATTCTCCCGGTTCTTACCTAAGACCACCAAGGCAGTACTCTATGAGTCTGCAAGAGCCACAGTGTTACTGCGTAGGGTCCCCTCTAATGCAGATTCCAGCTGCAGTGACCAAAGACTTAGATCACAACACCCAAGTCCCTTCAAATACTTGGAAAGCCTTCCCAAGAAAGAGGAATACAAACAAGCCCAGATTGTAAAGACTACAATAAATATCTAACTCTCCAATATCCAGACACCAAGGAATACCTATAACTATCAATACCATCTAGGAAAACACAACCTCACCAAATGAACTAAATAAGGCACTACTGAACAATCTCAGAGAGACACAAATATGTCACTTTTCAGACAGAGAATTCAAAATAACTGTTTTGAGGAAGCTCAATGAAAATCAAGATAACACAGAGAAGGAATTCAGAATCCCATCAAGTAAATTTAACAAAGAGATTGAAATAATTTAAAAGAATCAAGCAGAAATTCTAGAGCTGAAAAACGCAATTGACATACTGAAGAATACATTAGAGTTCCTATAACAATAGAATTGATCAATCAGAAGAAAGAATTAGTAAGCTTGAAGAAAGGCTATTTGAAAATACACAGTCAGAGAAGACAAAAGAAAAAATAATAAAAAGGAATGAAGCACACCTATGAGATCTAGAAAATAGCCTCGAAATGGCAAATCTAAGAGTTATTGGCCTTAAAAAGGAAGTAGAGAGAGAGAGAGAGAGATCATGGTAGAAACTTTATTAAGAGGGATAACAGAGAACTTCCCAAAACTAGAAAAAGATTATCAATATTCAGCTACAAGAAGGTTATAGAACACCCAGAAGATTTAACAGAGATAAGACTACCTCAATATATTTAATAATCAAACTCCCAAAGGTCAAGGATAAAGAAGGGATTCTAAAAGCAACAAGAGAAAGGAAACAACATAAGAAGGAGTTTCAGTACCCATGGCAGCAGACTTCTTAGTGGAAATCTTACAGGCTGAGAGACTGCCATGACATATTTAAAGTGCTGAAGAAAAAATCTTTTATCCTAGATTAGTACATCTAGTGAAAATATTCTCCAAACTTAAAGGAGAAATAAAAACTTTCCCAGACAAACAATAGCTGAGGAATTTTATGAACACCAGACCTGTTCAACAGGAACTAAAGGGAGTTCTTCACCCTGAAAGAAAAGGATGGTAATGAGTAATGAGAAATCCTCTGAAAGTACAAAACTCACTGGCAATAGTAAACACACAGAAAACACCGATTATTATAACACTGTTACTGTGGTGTATAAACTACTCAGATCTTGAATAGAAAGTCTAAAAGATGAACCTACCAAGACATAGGCAGTATATTCACATATAAACATAAACAATAAAACGTTAAAAAGCAGTGGGATGAAGTTAAAGTGTAGAGTTTTTGTTAGTTTTCTCTTTGCCTGTTTGTTTCTTTGTTTATGCAATCAGTGTTAAGTTGCCATCAGTTTAAAAGAATTGGTTATATTATTTGCAAACTTCAGATAGCCTCAAATAAAAAATGTACAACAGATACACAACAAATAAAAAGCAAGAAATTCAAATATACTACCAGAGAAAATCACCTACAATAAAAGGAAAACAGGAAGAAAGAAGAAAGAGATCACAAAGCAACCAGAAAACATAATGAAATTGTAAGAGTAAGTCCTTATTTATCAATCATAACATCAAATGTAAATAAACTAAACTATTCAATCAGAAAACATAAAGTAGCTGAATGGATTTTAAAAAATCAAAATGCAAGTGATTTGTTGCCTACAAGAAATACACTTCACCTGTAGTAAGGATAAACATAGCCTGAAAATAAAGGAGTATCGAAAGATATTCCATGCAAATGGAAGCCCAAAAAGGGTGGAAGTAGTTATAGCTAAATCAGACAAAATAGATTTCAAGATGAAACCATAAGAAAAGACAAAGAATATCACTATATATTGATGAAGTGCTGCATTAAACAAGAGAGCATAACAATTGGATATATATACACAACCAACACTGGAGCACCCAGATAGTAAAAGCAAATACTAGAACTAAGGAGACAGGCCCCAATACAATAATAGCTAGAGACATCAACACCCCACTTTCAACATTGGATGGATTGTCCAGACAGAAAATCAACAGAGAAACAGTGGACTTAATCTGCACTATAGACCAAAGGGACCTAACAGATATTTGCAGAACACTTTATCCAATGGCTGCAGAATATACATTCTTCTCCTCAGCACATGGATAATTCTCAAGGATGGATCATATGTTAGGCCACAAAATGTCTTTAAAAATTCAAAAAAAAATGAAATTATATCAACTATCTTCTCTGACAACAATGGACTAAAACTAGAAATCAATAACAAGAATAATTTTGGAAACTATACAAATAAATAGAAATTAAACAATATGTTCCTAAATGACCAGGGGGTCAAAAAAGAAATTATGAAGGAAATTGAAAATTTTCTTGAAACAAATGATAACGGAAACACAACATACCAAATCCTGTCAAACACAGGAAAAGCAGTACTAAGAGGAAAGATTACAGCAATAAATGCTGACATCAAAGAAGCAGAAAAACTTCAAATAAACAATGTAACACACAATGAATTTTAAAGAATTAGAAAAGCAAGAGCAAATCAAACCCAAAATTTTTCAAAGAAAAGAAATGATAAAGATCAGAGCAGAAATAAATGAAATCGAAATTAAGAAAACTATACCAAAAATTAATAAAATGAAAAGTTTTTTTAAAAAAAGATAAAATCAACAAACCTTTACCCAGACTAGAAAAAAAAAACCCAGAATATTCAAATAAATAAAATCACAGGTGAAAAAGAATACATAGCAACTGATACAACAGAAATTCAAAGGGTCATTAGTGGCTATTAGGAGAAACTATATGCCAATAAATTGGAAAACCTAGAAGAAATGCAAAAATTCTGAGACACATATAACCTACCAAGATTGAACTAGGAAGAAATTCAAAACCTGAACAGACCAATAACAAATAATGAGATCAAAGCCGTAAGAAAACTCTCCCAGCAAAGAAAAACCCAGGACTCAGTGGCTTCACAGCTGACTTTTACCAAACATTTAAAGAAGAACTAATACCAATCCTATTCAAACTGTTCTGAAAAATAGAGGAAGAAGGAATACTTCCAAACTCACTCTACAAGGCCAGTGTTATTCTGATACTGAAAACAGACAAAATTACAACAAAAAAAGAAAACTACAGACCAATAACTCTAATAAATATTGATGCAAAAATCCTCAAAAACATACTAGCAAACCAAGCTCCACAACACATTAAAAAGATCTTTGATCATGATCAAGTAGGATTTATTCCAGGGATACAAGGATGGTTTGACTTGTACAATCAATGTGATACATCATATCAATAGAATGAGGAAAAAAACCACATGATCATTTCAATCGATGTTAAAAAAGCATTTGATAAAATTCAACATATCTTCATGATAAAAAAATTACTCTGAGAAAACTGGGTATAGAAGAAAGATACCTCAACACAATAAAAGCCATATACAAAGGACCTACAGCTAGTATCACACTAAATGGGGAATAACTGAAAGTCTTTCCTCGAAGACCTTGGACAAGACAAGAATGCCCACTTTTGCCACTGAGATTCAACATAGTACTGGAAGTCCTAGGCAGAGCAATTACACAAGAGAAAGAAATAAACGACATTCAAATTTAAAAGGGAAAAAGTCAAATTTTTTTTTGCCAATGATATGAACTTAAATTTGGAAAGCCTAAAGACTCCACTGAAAAACTTAGAACCGATAAACAAATTCAATAAAGTTGCAAGATACAAAATCAACACAGGAAAATCAGTAGCATTTCTATATGCCAACAGTGAACAATCTGAAAAAGAAATTTTAAAAAGTAATTGCATTTAAAAATAGTTACAAATAAAATATAATACCTAGGAATAAGCATAACCAAAAAAGTGAAAGATCTCTATGATGAAAACCATAAAGCACTGATGCAAGAAATTGAAAAAGACACACACAAAAAATGGAAAGATATTTGGTTTTCATGGATAGAAAGAATAAATATTGTTAAAATGTCCATACTAGAAAAAGGAATCTATAAATTCAATGCAATCCCTATCAAAATGCCAATGATATTCTTCACAGAAATAGAAAAAACCATCCTAAAATTTATATGGAACCACAAACAATCTAGAATAGCCAAAACTATCTTCAGAAAAATGAACAAAATTAGAGGAATGACATTACCTCACTTCAGATTATACTACAGAGCTATAGTAACCAAAACAGCATGGTACTGGCATAAAAACAGATACACAGACCAATGAAACAGAATAGAGAAACAAACCCAGAAATAAACCCATGCATTATAGTAAACTCATTTTTGACAAGGGTGCCATAAACACACTGGGGAAAGGACAGTCTTTTCAATAAATGTTGCTGGGAAAACTGGCTATCTATATGCAGAATGGACAATTTGGATCACAATAAGTTAAAAACTTTCTGAACAATAAAGGAAACAATCAACAAAGTGAAGAGAAAACCCACAGAATGGAACAAAGTTTTACAAACTATCCATCTGACAAGAGATTAATAACCAGAACACATAAGGAGCTCAAACAACTCTACAGGAAAAAAATCTAATAATCTAATTTAAAAACGGGCAGAAGATCTGAATAGGCATTTCTCAAAAGAAGACATGCAAATGGCAAAAAGGTATATGAAAAGATGCTCTGCATCACTGATCATCAGAGAAATGTAAATTAAAACGACAATGAGATGTCATCTCACCCCAGTTAAAGTGGCTTTTATTCATAAGACAGGTAATAATGAATGCTGGTAAGGATGTGGAGAAAAGCAAACCTTCATACACTGCTGGTTGGAATGTAAATTAGTGCAACTACTATGGAGAACAGTTTAGGTGTTCCTCCAAAAACCAAAAATAGAACTACCATATGATCCCACTATCCCACTGCTAGGTATATACCCAAAGGAAGGAAATCAGTATATCGAAGAGACATCTTCACTCCCACTTTTATTGTAGCACTATTCACAATGTCTAAGATTTAGAAACAACCTAAATGTCCATCACCAGACAAATGGATTTAAAAGATGTGGCACATATACACAACAAAGTACTTGTCAGCCATAAAAAAAAGAATGAGATCCTGTCATTTGCAACAACATGGATGGAACTGAAGATCATTATGTACAGTGAAATAAGCCAAGCAAAGAAAGACAAACTTCACATGTTCTCACTTACTTGTGGGAGCTAAAAATTAAAATAACTGAACTCATGGAGATAGAGAATAGAATGAGGGTTACCAGCGCCTGGGAAGGTGAATGAGGGTTGAGCAAGGTGTGGGTATGGCTAATGGGTACAAAAATACAGTTAGAATAAATAAGATCTAGTATTTGGTAGCACAACACTGTGATTGTAGTCAAAAATAATTTATTGTATATTTCAAAATAACTTAAAGGTTGTAATTGGATTATTTATAACACAAAAAAAGGTTAAATACTTGAAGTTATGAGTGTCTCATTTACCCTGATGTGATTATTACTCATTGCATGCTTGTATCAAGATATTTCATGTACTCCATAAATATATACACTACTATGTACCCACAAAAATTGAAAAAATAATTAAAAAGGAAATAAGCCTCAAGTAAAATGAAGAAGAATCTAAATAATGGAAAGGTGCTATATGTTTACTTCCTTCATGTTTTGTATTGGGTAGAGAGTTTACCAATTATTCATGTACTGGGTGTCATACTGTTTAAAAATATTGCATAATTCAGAAAGTTTGGTTCCAGTGTTTATTATCTACGATTCCTTAGCAAGTCATGTCATCTCACAAGATTTGTTTCCTCACCTGTAAAATGTTAATAACAGTAGTGATCATAGTTAATAGTAGTTAATAACAGCAAATATTAATAGTAACTATTAATTATAATAGTAAAACTCATATTATTTTGAAGCATGAATGAAAGATCATACATTAGAAGTCAACCACGTTGAAGGAAAAATGGCAAGCACTAAATAGTCACTTAAAATATTATATGGTATTTGTCTCCAGAATGTTAACAGAAGATACTAAACTTGAGCACTTATCAACTAACTGAATTGCTTAATCAATTGTAGCACTGTTCCTTGAGTCCTTCAAGTCATTTTTAAAACTCTTCAATGAGTTATTTATAGGCAAAGAAATACTACCAATGAAAATGATGATTAATATTAAACCTTCTCTATACTTCCAAAAAATAGTAGGCCGGGGGTGGGAGAGAATAGACCACAAGAGTTATGTGTTTTTCCAGGGGTCAACTTCAACCGTTTTTAGGGAAGATGGGAAATGGAAAATCTTTTACCCCCCATGGAAAAAGAGAAAAAGAAATTTCCATAGAAATGATTCCTCTGGCATTTCTATTATAAAATGAGAAATTACATCTGAATTTTTTACATTCCAAGATAAAAAAAAAGTTATTGATAAATGGACACTAAAAGGTGAAGACTTCTTTGTTCTCCTTGAGTCCCAATTGTACAGGGCTAGCCACTGTGACATATGGTACCTCATTTAGTTCTCTATATAGTGTTCCTGTTGCTTCAATACCACAAGAAATAAAAGAGAAATTCAAAAACTGCTGCACCCGCCTTCAGCTCATGTATTTTAGTACTTGTGAGCAGGCATCTTGGAATAATGAAAAATGCTGAAACTAGATTCAGGATTTAGAAGATTATGATTTGCAGATTCTAACTCAGTACTTTCCCATCCTAAAAATAGCATGCTGTTACTGCTTATGGCATGAGAAAATTCAGTTCAAACAACTAATGCACATAGGCAGAGGGCATGCCAACCGTGTACACTGGACTCACATGGCTTTACTACAGCCTTAAAAAGAAACACACCTAGAATCAAAAGATCTCAGTCCAAGGCAAGGGCTAATGGAATGTCAAAGCAGTGTCATCACAGCCCCTTAATTGATTTGAAGGTGCTTGCATATTCAAGGCAAAATGATGTTCTCACTGATGGGAGATACAGAATGTATAATTTTCATCTCATCAGTCCACATTTCCTTTGGGAATCCAGAGGAAGTTTCTTTACAAAACTCATATTATTTTCTCTAAATCCAGGGAAATTTGGCACATCACATGATAGGGATTGAAGGTAAGCTACCTAGCACCACATATGTTAAACGTTTTAATTCCCTAGCAAAATGAGTTTTGTGTTAATGCCTCTGTAGGAACTCCACTTCATGGAGTTTCCCTGCTTCTTCTAAGGCGGCCAATCACCAGGTTGCCAACAAGGAAACATGCTGACGATGCCATAGATCAATATAATTGCCATGTTTTGTGGGATGCTCTACTGGGAAGTACATTTTGGAGTAAGAATGCCTACCAATGGACCAGGAAAAGAAGGCAGTGAATGTGCCTTTATTTATAAAATATTACATTAGCAAAAATAGTATTTTATTTAAAAAAAATTCCCTCCACTATTCCTTTCAATATTCTTTAGAGTCAGACAGTCTACTTTTTCATTCTTGGGCCTCCACTGAGTAACTTCATCTGAAGTGTTGTAGATGGTAAAGAGTGCATTTTCACATGACCTGTTTGGGAGTGAATAATATTACTGAGTTTTTACTGAAGCATACTAGATAAAACTTTTCATTTGGCCCAGAAAAAACTATGGTTTTTGAAAATTAATAAACAGCATAACTTGATCATAAAGTTTCCACAATATTTTCATATATGTATTGCCCCAAAACATACTATTTCTACCTCATAAGCCTAATGCAAAACGAAAGTGAGAGAGAAGGGAAGAGGAAGAAACAGAGGTAGAGACAGAAGAAGGAAGGATGAGAGAAAGGTAAGAAGAAAGTTTAAATAGGAAGCAAAAATGTGTTTAAATCTCAGCTCAAACAGCCACATACACTGCGGTCACTTAATACACATTTAGTGAATGAATGAGCAAATGGATGAGAAGATTCAGATTATTATCAGCAGTATTAGTAAAGTAGCAACAACAATAACCAACACTTTGTTAGTCTACTTATTAGCCAGGCACCATTCCAAGCAGTTTATATGTGTTAACTTGTTTAACCTGAGTAACCCTAGAAGGTTAGGCACTATTTTCATTTATAAATAAGCAAACTGAGGCTCAGGAATATTAAGTAACTTGCCAAAGATCACACATCTAGTAAGCAGCAGAACAGGATTTGGACCCAGGCAGTCTGGTTCCAGAGTGCCTGTTCTAATGACTCCGTTTACTGAAAACTTTACTCTGATTGGCTTAAACAATTAAGAAATGCATCATCAGGGCAGAGGTAGAATAAGTTCCAAGGGTAGTACATCCAGTAATCAATATTTTTACCTCAACAGGACCCAAATGACCAGGCGTGGTGGCTCACACCTGTAACCACAACACTTTGGGAGGCCAAGATGGGCAAATCACTTGAGGACAGAAATTCCAGACCAGACTGGCCAACATGATGAAACCCTGTCTCTACTAAAAGTACAAAAATTAGCCAGGAGTGGTGGCACATGCTTGTAGTCCCAGCTACTCAGGAGGCAGAGGCAGGAGAACCACCTGAACTCAGGAGGCAGAGGTTGCAGCGAGCCAAGATCATGCCACTGCACTCCAACCTGGGAGACAAAGCGAGACTCCATCTCAAAAAAAAGGGGGACCGAAGTTCTGTCCATCTATCTGTCTTACTATATGCTTTTTTAAATGCATTTATTGATTTCACCTTTTGGATACAGGTTGCCCTTTTCTGCATCTAGGAGAAGAGGAGAGAGAAAAGAAAAAAAAACAAAAAAAACTTAGCTCTTAACATTCATTGGAATATAAGTCTCCAACCCAATCTAATTGGGGCAACCTAAGGCATATACCCCGCCCTAGACCAAAATGGTCACCAGGAGAGTGACATAAACTGATTGAGTCAGATGGCTCATCTGGAATGGAATAATTTTTGGAGAGTCACTATAATGTTTTGGGTTAGAAATTGTCCACTATATTATTGTCCACTGTAGTATTTCGGTTTACAAACGGCTAATGTGAAGCCTACAGAGAGATCAATATATTCTGTCTTCAAGATAATAAGACATGATAACTTCTTCAAAAATTTTATGAATTAGAACATCTCTAGGTTTACCTTTTGTTCTGTCATTCTATGATATTATAAATTCACTGAATTTTTACCAATGTTTCTCAGGAGAAAAGTGTTCCTATGGAAATATTTTCATATACCCCAATTTTTCTAATACAGCACAATCAAACTTGCATCATTTATCCTATTGGTGACTTAGGAGGAAAAGAATGATGAAATAAAAGGGAAACGTAAGGCACTGACTTTGCTCTTTCACTGTCTTAGGAGCAGATGTTTTCCATCTTAATGTATGAGTTACCCATGGTTGTGCCCATAAGTACAGTAATGGACCTTCAGCAGGCCTGGCATGTGGGTCTCCTCAGAGATGCTACACCTGGGAAACCAATCTTTGATTCAGTTGGTCTGACGGGGAACACTCAAGATGGCACCAAGGTTGCTTTCGCACTGCAAACTGACAGACAGGCAGGTGAGTCCCCATATTATCAGCAAGGAACGGGAGAATATGACCATACCCCAATAACGGCAATCAGGCACTTTTTACCAAGCAAGAACTCTAACTCCATGCAGGTGGTAGCAGCAGCTGTTATATGTTCCTACAGAGACTCAGGGACCTGACGAGTCTTCTCCTGGGAGCGTGCCTTATTGTCTCCTTCTTTCTGTAACAATCTTGAGTTTCCATATCCTTTGCCATTAAAGAAACATTATATTTCATAAGTTTGTCTACCGGCCTCTTACCATAAATCACATCACTCTCCCATGGAGACATTCATACAGTTATACAGGATATTGAACAAGAGTAGTTTGGAAGTCAATCATTTTCTGTAAAGTCTCTATGTATTAAGCTAGAGATGGCTGAAAGGAATTTTTCTAAGGTATTCTACATGGTTCTGCAGGCATCTAAGAACACCCTGAAATGATCAAGGGGATCCACTGAAATTAAGAGTTTAATAGGCTAACGAGAATGCCTCTGCCTTGGCACTTGGATTAATTCTCTATTGAATCGAGTTCTTTAGAACCTCGCTACTCAAGACAGCAGCCCATGGACCAGGAACATCTGCTGAAATCTAGGGGTCCTATCCCATATCTACTTATTTAGAATCTGAATTTTAACAGGATCTCCAAGTGTTTCTCATGCAAATTAAAGTTTGGGTAGCTATCACTGCTTTAAGGATCTGCCTTCTTTGGCTTATAAGAATTTACTTCCTTCTATCCCTTCATTATATAATAAAGTCATGTGGGCTCAGTCAAATACCCATTTGCAAATACCCATTCCCAGAGCCACATGTAGCAAATGAGACAGATATACACAAATAACAATGTGGTACCTATAATTTCAAGGTACATGCAGTACCTTGAAGATTCTAGATATTCTCAAAATAGGAACCACTGATACGATTATATGAATTACCAATTACTAGAATTAAAGCTTTAAATTAAAATAAAACTATGTGAAATACATGACAATCAGACTTAATTTAAGTTAAAAGGACCATTTTGCCTGAAGTAGAGAGACTTGAGAAAACATCACTGCCTTCCTCAAATGTGTGAAGCCTGGTCCCATGAGAAGGGACTAAATCTCTGTAGGAGACAAAAGGCAAAAATAGAGCAAGAACGAAGATGTGACAGGGAAGCAGATCCCAGCTTTATTTAAAGAAGAAGTCCTTGATAGTTAGAACTATCCACGGTATTGAATATGCCGCCCAGGAAATCATTACCCAAACTGCATTGAGAATAAAATCCATTCCTGTGATTATGGCCTATACAATAACAGGCCTCTGCTTCTCTGACCATCCTCCTCCTCATTCACTGCATTTGCCTCACCTTACCTTAGCTCCCTACTCTTTCTCCGACACATGGACCAAGCTCAGTTCACCCAAGGGTTCTGCACCTGCTGCTACCTTAACCTGAATGATCATCTCCTGCCATTCTCCTGACTCACATCTTCACGCCAGTCAGGTCCCTGCTCAAATGTCTCATCACTTAACCCATGAGCCTGTTGCTGACTGCTCAGTCTATCTAGAATAATTTCTCTCCTTCATCTCTCTCTCTCTCTCTCAACTAGTTATGTTATGGTAATACACAATGTCCAATTCTCAGTTCTTAGAAAAAACTAAGAGTTGCCTAGCATGATATCTAGAATGCCAGTTGCTACAGATTGGCTGTGACTGTGACTCACAGGCTTCTTCAAATGACAGAAGGGAAGAGCAAGAGTCTAAGTTGAACCATGTGATCACAGTAAAGTTTCTGCCCAAAACTAAGAAAAGTGTATTGTATTCAAAGTCAATGTCCTGATTGTGATACTACACCATAGTCTTGCATGATGTTACCACTGGGGGAAACTGGATAGATACAGTCCATGGCATCTCTCCGAGTTATTTCTTACAGCTGCACATGCACTTACATCTCTCTCAAAATATCAAAAAGCTTAGCTTTTTTTTTAAAAAAAGTATCTGCCTTACTCAAAGTTGACATGTATCACACTCTACTCACATTCCACTGGCCAACACAAGTCACGTGAACAGGCAGGAAAACATACCTGCCACGAGAAGCCACGACAAGCCACATGGCTCTGGATGGAGGTGGACAGTTCATGTAACAGTCAGGATCCCACCTGGAAAACAGAAACCACATTAAGTTTCTTAACAGAGAGAATTTAATATGACGAAGTGTTATGTTAAAATCATGGTTGAAACCTAAAATGATAGAAAGAGAACACTAAGGTAGTAAGAATAATAGCTGCAAATACCACCCAATACTAGGGGACAAAGGGAAGAAGTTGGTTTTCACAGAAATCAAAAGCTTGGAGGAGGGGCCCCAAAAAGATGAGACTCAGAAAAGAGTGCACACTGCTCAGTTGGGGGTATTATGGAGGAATTTGAAAGACTTGCTGTAGTTGTTATTTCTACAATTGGTCACAAGACTATATTCAGTAATTATTATTTTGATCTTTTTTTTTTGTACCCATTCCATGTTTCTTGTCCTCAGTCAGCACCTCAGCTAGTTGGGGTTCTTGGTGGGGTGACTCAAACCCTGATTCCTGAAAGACCTGATTCTCAGTGGTTCTAACTTTTTGTTGGTTGCTGTAGTTTTCCTTTGAGTTTTGCCAAGAGGACATGGGAACACTAAGAGATGCCCCAGAGAATCCCTTAAGCTCCAACCATTTTGCTCCCTGCCTCGATCATATGGTAGTAACTCAATTTTCTTTGGTAATCAGAATCAATTATCTTAATTAGTAGGGATTCCACTCTTTACCAGGATAGCTAGGAGATAGTCTCAACTGGCAATGCAATCGAACTAATGTTGTATCCCCACATAGAAACATTCCTCCCTTGGAAACAAAGTCAGACGAAACTGCTGATCTAAACATTCTGGGGATAAGAATTAGAAATTCTGTAGGTGGGTTATCAAAATTGATAGTGAGAAGAACCATCTGTGTTTCTACTCTTGATTCTGGGACCCAGGCATGCTGGCTGTGGGAGAAACAGCACCATATACTGACCACCAATTTTATTCTCTGAGATAGAACCCCAGCGTTGTCTCCTCACTGAAAAATTAATTCAACCTTTAGTTGGTCATTCTGTGACTCTCTCAGGCCAGCTGCTTCTGGGTACTGGAGTATATCATAAATCATTGATGTTACAGCTCATCTCCTCAATCTCCCTTCCTACCATAATGGACTTCACTCTACAGGTGACTATATTATGTGGCTGAGTATTTCTGTTCTAATTAAATCTCTCATAACTGGAAAAATAACCATAGGAGAGTCCATTGACTCACTTGGCCAATGGTGAGACAGACTTGGGCAAAATTTCATTGATTGCTTGGCCACCATAAGGCCCTAGTTGACTAGTGGACCATAGAATTTCTTTGGGTCCTCAGGAATAAGCATAATTTCAGAGCCAGTGTTCACTAATCCCCCACTGTCTGAGTATTTGCCTTTCTCAAGTATCTTCCTCTCTCCTTCCCCCTTTCCATAGTCACTCATAAAGGGAAGAGTTAAGTGAATATTTAAAAACAGTAATACAAATCTACTCAACTCTCTTGCTTCTTTTATTTTTCTTCACAGCACTGATTACTATTCAAATTACATCTTTTGTTGTTGTTGTTATTTAGTTATCTTTCATATTCTTTGTTTCTGAGTAAAACAAGCTCCAGGAGGATGGTATGTCTTATTCATCACTGTTTTTCCCCAGTGCTTAGAACAATGCCTGGACACTAATAACTATTTAATAAATACTTGTTGAACAAACAAACATTTCTGAAAGGTAGTTTGGCAATATGTATCAAAAGCCTTAAAAATGCATAAAGCATGTAGCCTAAACATTAGACTTCTAGAAATTTTAAACTTCTTGAAATTCATCCTTAGAAAACACTTACATTTCAGTAAAATTTAGTATTCAAAGAATTATTCATCACAGTATAAAATCTGTAAAAGTAAAATAACCTAAACACATGATCAGAGATTATTAATCCATTAATTCAACATATACTTCTTAAGTACCACTAAATATCAGGAACACTGGGCTCGGTGCCCAGTATACTAGAGTTAATAAGACAAATACGATCCCTCAAGGAGCCCAGAGAGAAAGATGTCAAGAGACTATTTTACTTTTTATTTTTAAATGCAGCAAATACATTTATAGATACTCCACTAATAACAGCAATAATAATGAGGATACTTTACATTTGCATAGCACTCCTCACTTTTCAAAGTAATTCTCCAGCCATTATATTTCTTAAAATTAGGTCATATTAAACTGCACTTGAACTCCATTATTAGATCTTTTCTGAGAAGAGAGTTGAGAGACTGTTGGCCCTTTTACATTAATTATGGACATATAAGATGAATTAATCAAATTCTGCTGTATTTGCTATTAAGGTCAATTGTGTGGGGAAAAAAAGTCACTCTGCAGGGTTTACAGTAGGATGCAGCAGAGAGGATTGTGTAAAAAAATAAAAGGTTTTTACAATGATTTTATTTTTAAATAAACCCTGAACCCGTTGTCTGGATGAAGCCTCACTAGTAGTCTGCACAAACACTACCATTTCGGAGATTCAAATTAACTGGCAGAGACAGGTTTACAGTGAAGCTTCAAGGCCTCAAGCTTTGGGGCCCTTTGATTGCATGGGCTGTGGGAGAGGACTTTGCAAGGTATTCAATGGCCATGTGTTTTTGTAAATTTGACAAAAAGATTTTTACCTCCATCAGTCTAGACTGGCATGTGCCTTTTTCATCAAACTTGTCCTCTTCCACATTTATCTTTTCTTTCCTTCCTTCCTTCCTTTCTTTCTTTCTTTCTTTCTTTCTTTCTTTCTTTCTTTCTTTCTTTCTTTCTTTCTTTCTCTCTTTCTCTCTTTCTCTCTTTCTCTCTCTCTCTCTCTCTCTCTCTTTCTTTTTTTTGGACAGAGTTTTGCTCTTGTTCCCCAGGCTGGCATGCAATGGTGAGATCTCAGCTCATTGCAACCTCCATCTCCCGGGTTCAAGCAATTCTTCTGCCTCAGCCTCCCAAGTAACTGGGATTACAGGCATATGCCACCACGCCCAGGTAATGTTTGTATTTTTAGTAGAGATGGGGTGTCACCATGTTGACCAGGCTGGTCTTGAACTCCTGACCTCAAGTGATCCACCTGCCTCGGCCTCCCAAAGTGTTGGGATTACAGGCATGAACCTCTGTGCCTAGCCCACATTTTTCGTTCATCAGGTGGCACTACAGGGGCCACAGGCAGAGCTTTCCATAGGGTGTGCAGAGTCCCAAAAAATATTTTTGTAAAGCCCCTGTCTATATAAACAGCTTTATGGAATACTACAAAATTCATGGACCTATAGGAGGTATAGGGATGTATCAACGAAGACTTAGAATAATGAGTAGATGAGAAATTTATGTATATGTGTGTTGTCTCATCAAGACACATGAATATCCTTTGTAGTATCCAGGGACCATCTTTGCCCATTCTGGGCCAGAAGCCATTTCTTTTTGTTCTATAGAATCAAATGTGTGGTTTCTGGCTAATTTCCTAACACCCGTCATAAGAAAAAAGCAGCACACTCATTACTCACAATGCATGGCTCAGTGTGTGTGTGTGTGCGCATTGTTTGTTCTGAGACAGTGTCTCACTCTGTAGCCCAGGCTAAAGTGCAGTGGCACAATCATAGTTCCCTGAAGCTTTGAACTCCTAGGCTCTTTCTCAGCCTCCCCTGTAGCTAGGACTACAGGTAGGGGCCATCATGCTTGGCTAATTTGTGTGTGTGTGTGCGTGTGTGTGTGTGCATGCACGTGCGTACAAGGTCTCACTATGTTGCCCAGATTGGTTTCAAACTCTGGGTCTTAAGCAATCCTCTCACCTCAGCCTCCCAAAGTACTGAGATTACAGGTGTGAGTCATTGCTTCCTGTCACGGCTTTTTGAAACCTGTTTGTACTGAAACAATACTGATCCTCTAGCCTGTGCAGTCTCCTATTGCTATTTATTTGATGCCATTTACATGATGACTCATAAGCCACATCACCCGTTGTGCCACCTGGGGATTCTGGCTTCCAGTGACTCTCAAAGTTGTTATGACATTTATTTGATTATGACCATAAATTCCAGGCTTACCAAAGTATACAGGAAAATGTGAACAATGATTTAGATGCTGGTCATGTTAAATTTACCATTTGTTACTTTATAGCTTCAGTACAGAACAACGTATCTACCATCCATTTCTCCTCTTAAGCTCTTTAGGCCAAATCATTGTGTTTCTAGGATGTGATCATTTACCATTTTTGCCTGTACCACCGCCTTCCACACACTGGGGAGGAGGGGAAGAAGGATCACGGCGGGAGGGAGAAGAGTGATTCCATTCCTACAAAGAATGCCCGTGCCTCATTCAACATGGTTTAAGAATGACCTGGGAGAATGCGACATCACCATATCTCACCATACCATCTTCCCAGGAGGCAAAAGACTGCATCAGTCGGAAGGGCACACTGACATTACAGAGCAATGCTCTTGAGAAACCCTTGGAGGACAGAAGCACAGCCACTCTGGAGGACGCCTGACAGATGGTGTGGAAACTGCAGAGGAGTTAGAGTGACAGCTCTGGATGCCCATGGCAAAGGTCCTACAAAGTAGACAACTGCTACCATCCCTAACTGCCTTCAGGGGCTGTAGATCAGAGGCAGCCCTGCCATTGGAGCAAGGACTGGTGAGAGCCCATGCACAGGCCCACATCCAGATCTTAGGCCCCAGGGTTAACAGTAGATGGTCGGTAGCTCAGAGCCCTGAACTCATCCTGTGTCACCCAAAATCAGTCTGTCAGCACCATTGTGGTGGCCCAACATCACAGGTTATCTGGAAAAACAAATGTCATACTGGTCAGTGGGTACAGTGTACTCATCAGGCCTCTCAAACCCTGAGTCCTACAGATCTTTGGGGTATATGGCCAACCTGAAACATGCAGTAGAGGGTCAGAGAACATACCAGGCTGAAATGAGGACCAAGGCACATGCAGGTCCAGATCCAGGACTGGATGTGCCCCACCCAGGTGGCAATAGTAGCCCCAGCCAATCTCAGGAACCACAGGGTAACTTCAACAGTTTTAAGGAAGGCACTCCACAGTGCATGGTCCCCTGAGGCTCAGTGTTTGGGGGCTCTGATGGCTGGAGTCTAAAAGTAATACTGCAAACAGGTATTTGTGAAAGGCTATTAAGGGGATGCTGACTTGGAAGACACATTTAGTTGGGGTTAATATAGTTATTTGGGTTGCCATTACTTTTGTGTATAATTAAGTTTCTGCCAGCCATCCCAATGCAAAAATGTCTTTCTAGGAATTTCTACTACCCACTGTACCAACTCACCCCATATCATGATGTGCGGGAGCAGGGCCAGATGCCACAGTAAGGTGTGACATTGCACCAGAAGAATGTATCTCGCAGGTAGTGGTGAGAAACCGAGTTTAAAAGTAGGGAGCAAGAGGACAGTCTGTGGGAAAGTTTGTTGATGTTAATATCTCATGGATGAAATGAACATGATAGAAATTTTCCCAAATTTAACAATAATTTACCTGAAATTACCAATAATGAGTTGTGAAATCAAAGAAGCTTCTAAACATGTCAACAGTGAGACTGAACTATTTTCTGTACAGAAAATATTACAAAATACTGTCACATAATACGATAGCCAAAGAGTCGTTAAGGTCATTTTATCAATCTGCCATGTCTTCCGGGTCTTCCGTTTAGCACCCTTGGTACTCTGTGGCCCCTGACATATTTTATGTCCAAGCTCCTTCCCACAGGAGTTTTGTTGGGCACTTGCAGTTAATTTGGTAAACTAATTTGAACTGAAGAGTTAGGCTGGTTTATAATGACTTCAAATAGTATCATCTCCCCGTTCTGGTTTGCATTTTAGCCAGCATTTTTCAGTGCTTGAATGCAGCATTTTCTCAATTTGGTTTCAATGAAGATCAACCAAAAATATAGGAAAAAGTATTAGAGAGATATCCTAGTCTATTAATAGAGCTATAATATTTCTGAATTTTGTGATGTTTACAGCAGTAACTTTTATATTTTGTAGCTTGCTGTAATTTCTTTTCTCACGCTAAACAAATATTAACTTTAATTCCCAATTTTGAATATACGTTTTTAAAGAAGGCCCTCAAAATTGTACACATTTCTAGGTTCACAATGCCTAGATCCACCTGTTACTAGGGCCACATCTCACACAGCTTCAAAATAGCTGAGTTGTCAATTGAAATCTGCTGTTAGCTACAATAAAAAAAAAAAAAAGACATGTAGATTTATGAGTTCCTCTGACTAGCAAGTACAGCATTTACTCCCCAAAAGGAGTCATTCACATAAAAAGTCAAATAAATACATATATTCTTATCAAATGAGACTTTCAGCAGATGTAAACATGCACACAAATAATCCCTAACCTCTTTATTCTGTCAGAAGGCTGAAAAATATTGTGCCTGGCTAAGTTTCCTGTTCCTGAAAATTCATTTTTAATTCCTAAGCAAGTAATTTCATCTTTGTTTTCCTACCAGCTCCTACTTTCATGGAATTCTCTCAGGAGAAGTTCCTAAAGTATCCAGGACTGTTCTAGCCAGCTGTGCAGGGTTGGGCTAAGGGCCAATGTGTGTAAATATGGGAAGGCCAGGAGGTCAACAGAATTCTGGCTGGGTTCTGCCCAGGCCTCATTCTCTGAGGGGTGGTTCTACACTTCATCACTAGGGAAACTATCTCCCACAGCTCCATGTGCTGTATATGACCAAAAACACACCACAGTGGAATCTGAATGTCTGAGTTTAGGGTGGTCACTTTTAATGCAGCAGATGGAAGAGAAGAGTAGAATACCAGTGGGAGATATTAGAAAGCTGGAACGCTTTAGCGTTAATCTTACATAATCTGATTTTAAAATAGTTCCCATTGGACAAGTCAGGAGTAAAGCAAGGCCCATCCTGTTGCAGTCAACATGAAAAGAATTAGTTACTAGCAATGCCTTACTCTAGATTTAGTTTGTGCAGCTATACATGTTCTTAGTGTTTGAATTTGCCTCAGTCAAGGAAATTAACATGAACTATACTCACAACCTCTCCCCCACAAAAAAGGTGAAATCTCAGTGGCTTAAAATAAAACTTTATTTTTAACCCACACAAAGTCCAGTATGTATACTTGTGTGACTCTACTCCATACAGTGACTCAGGAACCCAGACTGTTTTAATCATGTGACTCTTCTGTCTGTCTTATTGCCCTGATAGAATATAACTGGCAGATGGGAGGGTTGAAAAAAATGCAAGAATGTGCAAGACTTTCTGTATATGTCAGGATTAGAGGTGAAGTTTGTCACCTCTGCCCACATTGCACTAGTCAGAACTCAATCACATGGCTTTATCTAGCTGGATGAGACACTGGGAAATATCACTGAAATGTGTGCAAAGAAATGAAAGGAAACAGGTTTGGTGTCACACTAGTGGTATCACCATAAACCAGCTAAACTCCGAGTTTGAATATCAGTTCCCCATATACCAAGAAACACTTTTGCACGCTGAGGAAACTTTAAACAACTCCACTTCCTGCTAGAAATCCTTTATTTGACTTTATGCTTTAAATGAATATGGAAAGATTAGAATCTGATTTATATGAGTCTTGTTGCTTAAGTAAACCCTGATTGAACATCTCTTTTCTCTTATTTGGTTCTATGTCGATATTACCCATATGAATTGAGGTTGGTAGGGTAAATATTTAATGTTCAGGAATGTTCTGTTTATTTTGTTTTGTTTTGAGACAAATTCTCCCTCTGCCGCCCAGGCTGGAGTGCAGTGGCATGATCTCGGCTCACTGCAACCTCCATCTCCTGGGTTCAAGCAGTTCTCCTACTTCAGCCTCCAGAGCAGCTGGGATTACAGGCGCTCACCACCATACTCAGCTGTTTGGTTTTTTTTTTCATTTTTAGTAGAGACGGGGTTTCACCACGTTCACCAGGCTGGTCTCAAACTCCTGACCTCCAGTAATCCACCCACCTCGGCCTTCCAAAGTACTGGGACTGCAGGCATGACCCACCGCGCCCAGTCTTCTGTCTTTTACTGCTCCACCATGTCTTCCTGACCTCCCAGTTAGCACCCTTGATACTCTCTGGCCCTTGTCATATTTTATCTCCAAGCTCCTTCTCACAAGAGTTTTGTAAGACACTTGCAGTTAATTTGATAAACTAATTGGAACTGAGGAGTTAGGTTGATTAACAATGACTTCAAGCATTATCATCTCCCTGTTCTGGTTTGCATTTTAACCAACATTTTTCAGTGCTTTAATGCATTTCCTCAATCTGGTTTCAGTGAAGATTAACCCTATAAAATGTTGGTGGAGGGAGGGGGGCAAATGGGTAAAATCTCCCTTTCAGCTAAGTTTGGCCGGTTGTATGTGGCTACATACTGCAGCTCTTCCTCTTAAAGATGCGTAATGTACATGACAATATTACAGGTCCTGGGAAAACCTGGAGTAAAGACTTTAGTTTTTTTGTTTATTCCATTTTTTTCCAAGCTTTTTGACCATGGGATTTATTTGCTATTTTTTATTTTTTGTTTTTTAGTTTTATCATTTCTTTTTGTTTTTGTATAGCTCTTACTCAAGTCATGAAATATTTCTAGTGTAGGGAACCGAAGCCCAAGAGAGAGCCAGTAAGGGCAGTAGTTGAGGTAGGGGATTTTTCACAGTGTCATGAGCTGTCTTCTCTCTGTCTGTGAGGCCATCATTGGTTTCCATTTTTTATCCTTTCTATGGCTCAATTTCACATGTGTTTTTTGAGCTCCTAACTCCGTGTTTTATCCATCTAAATCAGTGCATCTCTAGTGATAAATAAATAAGAAAGAAATAAGAATCTAAACAACCGGTCCCCTTGAGGAGAATTCCAACCTCTCTTCCATTTCAATTAAAGAAATTTCAGCATCATTGTTTTATTTGGTCTGCTCCACATCAAAAAAAAGTTTAAATCAAATTCAAAATTTTCCCACTTTGGGCTTTGCACTTAAAGAGAAAAGAACTTTGTCCTCTCAGAGGGAAGGACTTTTAGAAAAAAATAAACCAAATAAATCCAATAAGCCCCCTACCAGTGATCCCCCTTCTCCTCTGGCTTTTCCCTGCTGGGGAAAAAAAATAAACTTTCCGCTTGACTCTCTCTTGCTGACAGTCTCTTCTAACTGCATCACAAATTGAACTTTAAAATAAATAAATGAATAGAGGCAGCTGCTACGGGATGGGAAATGCAGAGATATAAGAGTAGGACTTTGTGAGAAAAGAAATCTTAGCATCAATTGATCTGAAAACATCCAGTCAGTGTTTTTCATGTGGCTCTAATCTAAATGGAGAAATAAAGGCATTTTCAGCAATCATGGGTGATCACATCAAAATGAAAACTTGAAGCTTTGTATAAATGATCCACCAAAACTAGACAGTAGAAAGAAATTTGGGATAACCTTGACCAAGTCTACCTCATGCCAAGTAAAAAAGAATCCACGAAAAAGCAACCCCCAAGAGAACAAAAGACAGCCCCAGCCTGGTTGTTGGTGTTACTGGAATGACTGGAAAGGGTCACCTGTGCTCTGATGAATGGTAGCCCCTTATTTAAAAGTACTTCTCATTGGCCAAACATGATGCCTCCAGCCACATGAGCTTCGAGCAAGTCCCCAAGTAAGCCATAAACTCTCTGGAACCTGGGAGCATTTTCTATACTACTTTATATCCACCACAATGTTTGAAAAACGTACTTCTTTCTTTCTTTGCTGAGACAAGAGTCTCACTCTGGCAGCAGGCTGGAGTGCAGGGGCACAATCTTGGCTCACTGCAACCTCCACCTCCCACGTTCATGTGATTCTCATGCCTCAGCCTCCCAAGTAGCTGGGATTACAAGCGTGCACCATCACGCTTGGCTAATTTTTGTATTTTTAGTAGAGATGGGAGTTTGCTATGTTGGCCAGGGTGGTCTCGAACTCCTGAGCTCAAGTAATCTGCCCAACTCAGCGTCCCAAAGTGCTGGGATTACAGGGATGAGTCACCACATTCAGCCTGGAACACTTGCTTTATTCAGTAAATATAGTATACAGATTGTGGATCACAAGCTATGATTTCCAGGTCCTTGTCTTATCATCTCTTAGCCATGTAATTTAGGTAAGTCACAATTTCATGGAGCTTGTTTCTTCATCCGTATAGTTAATATCTTAAAAATCTTTAGTCCTTCTAGCACAGAGTTGTTAAAAGAATGGAGTACAGTGCCAGAGGTGGAGGACTGGACGGAGGACAGTAGGCATCATGCAGCTTCAGGACCCACTTCTCACTTCAGCTCCAGCAGCTCCACTTATGTCTATTTCATATCTTAGAATTCCATGTAAATTTTAGTATAAAGCAAGCATTGCAATGCTTACAAATATTTGGAAAACATTACTGTGTGACAATGTGCTTCCTAAAGTGAGAAGCAATGTAACTTATTTTTACAGTATTGTATTGAGGTATAATTTACTTAAAGAAAAATATACATATCTCAAATGCACACTCAATGACTTATTTATGTATGTATGCATACTGTTTGTACATCACTCAAATAAAGGTATTGAACATTTTCTTTTCTTAGAAAATTATTTCATTCCACTTTCCATTTAATAACTCTCTCTCTCTCTACATACACACAAACACACAAACACACACACACACACACACACACACACCTGCCCCCAGGCAACCACTGAGCTGGGCTCTATCGCCACAGATTATTTTTGCCTAGTCTAGAGCAATCATGTGGTATGTACGCTTCTGAATCTGGCTTCTCTCTCTCTCTCTCTCAGCATAATATCTATAAGACTTATCCATGTTATTACATATAATTGCAGTTAATTTTTCTCTTTGTTACATAGTGTTCCATCATATGAAGATGCCATAAATGTCTTTCTCTGTTAACATGCTAACAATCTATGGAGCAGTTTCTAGTTTGGAGCTATTACAAATAAATCTGCTGTCAATATTTATATTCACACCCTTTTGTGGTCATCTGTTTTTATTTCTCTTGGATAAATACTTAATGGAATTGGTAGGATATAGGGTAAGTATACGTTTAACTTTACAAGAAAGTCAGTTTCCCCAAGTGGTCACATCATTTGATACTCCCACCAGCAAAGTAAGAGCATTTCCATTGTTCACATCCTCGCCAGCAGTGGATGGTGTCAGCGTTTTTAATTTTAACAAGTTTAATAGGTTCATAATATCTCATTGTGGTTTTAATTTGCATTTCCCCTATTTAAGTACATGCTAATATACACATTACCCATTCTAATAGTCTTTTTGAGGGACTGTTTGTTTAAGTTTTTTGCCCATTTAAAAACTGTTGGGTAATTTGTCTTTTTATTATTGGTTTATAAGGGTTCTTTATATATTCTGAATAAGAGTCCTTTGTCAGATAAACATATTGTTAATATTTTTTCCCTGTCTGTGGCTTTTCACTTTCTTAATAGTGTCTTTGAAGAGCAGAATGTTTTTAATTTTTATGAAGTCTCATCTAAAATTATTTCCTTATATCAAGATAGGCAAAAAGATATTCTCTTATATTTTCTTGTAGAAGTTTTACAAATTTAGTTTTTATATTAAGCACAATCATGAGAAGGATATATTTTGATTTGTTAGTTTCTTATTGGGTCTTAAATAAGATGTCTGAGGTTGAGAAATACCATTTGGGTAACTTTCAAGACTTAGAATCTTGCAGATAGATGACTATTAACACTTGTAAGAATCAATAAGAGTATTTAAGTCTAATGCCTTTCCATTTGTCCACATGGCAAGCCGTAAAGAGTTTGAAGTAGGACACCCTGACAGTGAAAACGGTGTGCTAGACAACATCCTTAATAATACCAAGACAAGAGTCTTGCCAGGACTTTCCTGGCAAACTCAGGCATATTATCACTCCGGATTCAGGTCTTCTGACTCTTGGTTAAGTATCATCCTAGATAATTCAATCAACAGTGATTAACTTCTGCAGAACTGTTTGTTTCAACTACTAAAACAGTATCGAGGTGTCAAAAACAGTTGAATACTGGACTCTTTGGTCTTCCCTCTTAGGTCTGGGCCAAGGAACATCAGACACGGTTTGGAAAATCAAGACTTGTAACTTGTGCATCCTTGAAGAATCACTGTTGAGACTGAACAAAGAATTTTCAACCCTGGTGTTCTATGTCTCCTTTGGGGAGCTCTTCTAAAAAGATATATTGTTACTGCTCCAGTTTGCATCACCATTTGGTTTAATTATTATTCGTAATTGGGAAATAATTAGATAAAACGATGATGTAAACCCCTGTGGAAAATAGACATCTCTTAAGAACTCTAATGTTTTCCGTCACTTAAAAGGAAGGGGATATGACTTACTAGAGGAAAAAACTAATTAGAAAAGCAGACACATCTTCTCCCTCTCCTCATATTTCAGGCATGCTGGCAAGTGCTCAAAAATGATCACAGAGTGGCCTATTTCTCAAGGACCCTAGGAGAGCATGATAAATTTAAATCATCATCTCAGGAAAAGTGCCTTGAGCACTTATCTTTGCCATTTTATAATCTTCAGTCAGAAGAGAGAGCTTGGCTCTCCAAACTGGCAAAGCCATACAAAATTTTGGCTAAAGAAAAGCTGAGGTAACACCCACAAAGTAAATCTAGGCAAGTTAAGATTCCTACCAAAAGAAATACATTTCAGCAAAGTGAGGAGACAGAAATGTTTAAGACAATGCTGTTCCCCAGAAAAATGAAAACAAGACTTACCCAGGGACACAAATCAGGAAAGTTCAACAGTACAAGGAGATGAGAGGCAAGTGATTAGATGTTCAGATGTGGGTCTAGCAACTTCAAAACCCCAAGTAAATCTCTCTAAAACTCTCTGTCTAGGATTAGATCATTGGATTTTAAAAGGTGGATTAACAATAACAAATAAAAATCAGGTAACTACCCAAGGAAAAAAAAAGTAACAATAAAGCAAATATTATGAAAATGACATCCCAATGAAAGTCATATTTAAATATTTCCACTTTAAAATGTAAATATTTATTAATAAATTATAATGTAATTATTTGAAGATGACAAACAGAAAGACTTAGAAAAAAAGCACTAGGATTGCAAATATACAAAATGCTCTTAACCCTTTCTCCCAACTGGTCCAGTTAAACATCCATCCCTTGACAATTAGACTAAAATGTAAATCTGGATTCCCAAGACTCAATTCTTGGCTATAAGTCAGAATTTGTTAATGTTCTTAGATTAGTCTCTCTATAGCATAATGCTACAATGTAAACTTATCTAGCCACAAATATTAATCCTGAATTAAAGAGTTCTGAGAATTTGAGTACTATCTGATCTTGAATAGATGTCCTCTCTTCTTCACTTTCCCCTCATCCTGTATCCACACCAGACCAATCTGGCGCAACTTTTATATAACAGTATTTTTCTTTTGCCATGGGCCCTCAGGTCATGTAACCCAAGGATGCCCAGACGAACCAAGCATGCAACCACTGGGGGAACCCAAGTGCTGGGACCAAGGAGCGGGGACTGACTTAAGTGGACACCATAAGGCAAGATCTACTGTCCAATCAGATGGAGCTCTGGCATCACCCCATGGTGGGATCCAATCAGATCCTGCCTCCCTGCATCACTTCATCAGTTCATTGCAAGATCTAGTCAGACCATACCTCATTACCCTATGCTTATAAAACCTGACCCAGCCCCTAGCCTGGGGAGACACTGCTTTGGAGCTGTCCCTGGTATTTTCCTTACTTGTTACAAGTAATAAAATCCCTTTGCTAAATCCTCCTTGGTTGTGGTCATTGGGTTGATACCCACCAGGCAACTGAACCAACCCATTGTGTGGGCAACAATCCCTTTATGCAAACAGTAAATTCCCAAACTTTTTCCAAGGTGAATGGGAACCCTTGGCTGTAGGACATAGAGCTTACTTGGAACTGCCACTCCAAGTTGTACAAAAATATTTACTGAATCACCACTAAGTAAAGCTCTCAGTGCTTGGTAGTTTGATATATAAGTCAATGAGTATTGCAGACAAAATGAGCTACTGTGGGGAAAGGTTTCTCGGAGGAGTGTGACTTTGGTTTAGTCTTGAAGGTTAGACAGGTGGTAAAGAAGTGGGAGAACAATCTTGGCAAAGGCACTTAGATCTGTTTGCGCCCAACATGTATAAGAGACTGAGAGAGGCCGGGCGCAGTGGCTTAAGTCTGTAATCCCAGAACTTTGGGAGGCCAAGACGGGCGGATCACGAGGTCAGGAGATCGAGACCATCCTGGCTAACACGGTGAAACACCGTCTCTACTAAAAAATACAAAAAAAAAAAAAAAACTAGCCGGGTGAGGTGGCGGGCGCCTGTAGTCCCAGCTACTCGGGAGGCTGAGGCAGGAGAATGGCGGGAACCCGGGAGGCGGAGCTTGCAGTGAGCTGAGATCCGGCCACTGCACTCCAGCCTGGGCGACAGAGCAAGACTCCGTCTCAAAAAAAAAAAAAAAAAAAAGACTGAGAGAGAAGGAGGAGGAATCTAACAAGAGCAAGGCTCTAGTGTGGTGGAGAGTTGGGAGTGGGAATGCAGACAGCCTGGGGGTCCAGACCGTGGGGTGCCTTCTGTCACACAATGGGCATGAGCTTTCACTAAGTGGTGATGACTCCTTGGAAAATTAAAGGAGTGTCATCCAAGACATCTTGCAAACGTGCCTTTTGAGAATCTTCTTTTCTGTCGGATTTTTGAAGAAAGATTAATGGCTAAAAAGAGCATGTGGGAGGAAGGGGGAACTGAAGTCATATCTTTACTGAGAGCTTCATGTGAATGGTAAAGAGTCAAATCAAAAGCACTGGACCAGATTATCCCAATTGATTCAGGTTATCCATCAAACTAGGGGTCATTTTCAACAAGGTAAATAAATGCAAATGCCTGCCTCTACTTGACATTATCTATCTGACCTCTACATTGATCCCTATTTGGATTGACATGACTTTAAAATCCATAATCCAATTCTCTTTCCACCAGTTGTATGCTGAAAAACTGGCTCTCTGGAAAAAAAAAAAAAAAAAAGGCTCTATTTGGTTACATTTTTCAATTTCCATTGTGTAAATATCTCACCCATGACCAATTTCAAGCTTCCGACAAGAGGGAGGTCACTAAAAATAGAGTTGAAAAGAGATGCACAAAACTGACTCTTGCAAGCTGGAATAACCAGCTCTATCACACCATTACACTGACTCCTAAATTTTTCACCTTCAAAATGTACTTATCTTATACCTTTCTTCTAAGGTTTTGTCTCCTTGGGCATCCCAAGGTGAATATTGCTTGAGATGAACTTGCCTGCGTTCCTGTGAAATTTACTGAGTTTCTGTACTACAAACCACAAAACATCCATAAATCTGGAAATAAGAAGGGCATAATGGCCCATTCACTCTCTTTTCACATCTTTACCAGTCTCGAGAAGAATGGGAAATGAAAGAGTGAGTTAATTTAAATGCATCTCCTCCTTCTAAAGTAACAACTAAAAACCCTCACCTAGCTGAGGGTGAGTTAATATTATTAGGTTCAAAATAGAAAATAGTGCGTTGCCTTTTCTATAGTATGCCAGATGTGAAAAATGGCTCAAAGTCCCATTTTGGAAATCTCCTTATTTGTAAAATCATGTTTAGCTTTGTTCATTTATACTACTCAGTATAGAATGTTTGGAAATAAATAGCGCAACATTTGTTTGTTTTTCCTCTTTGGTGATTCTTTTGCAATTAGTGTCATGAATTCTTTCAAAATCAGGAGAAAAAATACGTTAAGACTGTTTTGTTCTTTCTTTGTTGAAACATGGTTTAATGTTTATTATCATAATTTTGATTGCTATTGCACCACCTCAAGTGATGTATTTTTTACTCATTGAGCTATTATTTGGCTTACATTCACGATTTCTGCATTAATACCATTCAAGGTTATACAATAACAATCAGAAATTATGATAATAAACATTGAACCACATTTCAACAAAAAGTGATAAACTCATATGAGTTTTTTTAATCTTTTCATTAACAAAGCATCTTATGCTTCAGTGACACTTTAATTACCAAGAAATTACCCAAGAAAATATGTAATTATTTCTAGTAATTGACAGTGACTCTACATGCAACACTTCTTTATAGTAAAATAATTGCTAAAATGTGGTCCTTTTTTTCCCAGACATGTGGTTTAATTGATTGCATTCTCTCTTTTGAGTAAAATGTTAGTACAAATATATATATAATCACTAAAGTGCCCAAGTATTTCTAGTTCAATTGAGAACTGTTTAGTAACCTCAAAAATAATGTTTGATAATGGGCTAGTATTAATAAAATTATCTTGATAAATTTAGGGTAATTGTTTAGACTTCTTATTCTACCCCAATGTACTAACACATGCTCTTTCTCAGAGCGGCTTTGCTAGTCTTTGCAAAACCGTATGTACATTGCAAAGAACATTCTCTAAAGTGGCTATTCAAAGGATCAAAATCCTTTGCTTACGTACGAACATTCATTGAAAGGAAAAGGAAAAGCTTTTCTCAAAATCTAAAGCCATACTTGGGAGAAAATCATTTTGATCTTTGCTATCTTTAACATTTCAATTCTTTATTATTCTGTAAAATCTATTCATAACCTAGACACATTCTTTAAATAAAGAAAAAAAACCAAGGGTTCAAACGTGTCCATCTCTCCACTTCCTGTTTTTTTCACCTGACAGTTTGGTCTAACAAGAGCCCTCACTCAAGAGCCTTAACACAACTCTTTCCACAAATGTCTGCTATCTCTTATTTCTCCACTACTTCTTTCCTTCTCTGAGTCAGGGCAAAACATGTACTAAATAAGCTTTTGTCTTCACACACTGTTCCTTTTGAAACTGACCAAGAGTGGATTTTTTTCTAACTAACAAGATACAACCATGACCCAGATGATAACATTGTATCAATATAGTTTAATTTGAAGAAAAATAAATACAGTTTTCCACACTATAGAGAAGGACTAAAATGTTTGTAAACTCTGGGCATTGCAGAACATCCACCTGCACATTTCTATCTTCTTTATAAAAATCATCTTCAGGAGTCATTCTCCTGCTACAATCTTAGGAGAAAGCCCACAAATCTAAAATCACAGTATAAAACCCTGACATTGCTGCTTCGCGATCTCTGGATTAGCATGGGAAGCTATTTTGGGAACTATGGATCCCCAAATATTCGTAGAAGCCACTTGAAGGGATGGATAGTGAAAAGAAGCAGAAGACAAAGTGAGCGATGTGTCTGTCCCCAGTCGCTTGTCTGTTACACGACCAGTGGCTCTCTGAATTTATCTCTTGTTTATATCGGATTTTTTCGTTGCTTATAATTTTAGGAAAACCATCATTTTCTCTCAGTTTATAGATTAGAAAATGGAGGTTTTTTCGTGAATACAACAGATTTGCCCTGAGTCAAACACCTGCTCAATGGCAGTGTCAGGTCTAGAATATAGTACATGTGACTTTCAGTCCAGTGCTTGTTTTCCTAGATGTCTCTATCCTGAGACAGAAAAGTGCTCCAGCATTTTGTTTCATAGTCTATGGACTGCTCATGAGACTTTCCACCATGTTTCTTCAGGGAGATAAATTCAGCCAGAGAGAGATCCGAGGCAACAAGCATCACTGAATAAAAATATTGGCCCTGAATCAGGACCCAGCTTAATGTAATATACCAGAGCATGTAATATAATCCTGTCTGTCTTGATCCACGCTGCAGACAACTAGTCAGCCATGCCCTTGGGAGACTATTACTTGACATCTATGATGTTTAGATACAAAGTAGCGCTTACTGCTCCTTATGTAGATACTTTACTATTCATCTGCTGAAACCTTAAGCAGGACCTCTAGCACACTGTGTTTAACAAGGACAGCAACAATGCCTCAGGCCTTAAGTTCCCATTCTAGTCCAGTCTTCTACTATATATGCTGGGTGTCTCCTTTCATCCTCTCCCATTTACTACAATATTCATCTTCCACCCCTTGCTGATGGAGAATGTGGTGTTCTTTTTTTTTTTTTTTTTTTCCAATGGAATGGGAAGCCTGAAAGCGTAATGCTTGCAGAATAATTTTTCCTGTGTTTGTTTTTCACTTGTCTTGATAAATTTTTAGTTTGACAGGTAGAAAGGGCTTTCTGTTTTTCTATGTGCTATAGAGGGTCTCATCACTCAACAAATCCCACGAGCTTTTACATTCTCAGCACTGTGTCCTTCTTCTGACCTTAAATTTCTCACTGCCTGGAAATAAAGCTTTTCATGAAAACTCACAAAGCCCTACCAGCTGAGTTTGACAATGAGACAGGCAATGAACAAGGCAGATTATCATTGGAGGAAATGGCAACCTCCTCATCAAAAATCATTTGTTTAACAGAAAACCCAGGAGTCTACTGTAAGTTAACAGACTTGCCCCCTTGCCTCCAGCAGCTTATAATTTCTTGGGAACACAGAACACAGTGGCACTTAGAGAACGAAATGACTTTATTTCTCTTTGCATTAGATATATCCTCGCCCTGTTTCTGGCATGGAAAGATTCTAAGTTGTTTTCAGCCTCGCTTCAGGGAGAGCCCATCAGCTAGAACAGAAACACTGTACCCCTTATACTACTTGTGTTTGGGATTCCATTTAAGAGGCCCCAAGAGGAGCAGCAAGAAAAGGGGGCAAAAAGCTCCATGAAGGAGGAGAAAACCGACCTATCCTGAGCACCCCTGGTGGGTTCCTGAGTCATGGAGTGTACTATATGGCTTGCCAATGACTCAGTAAGGGACCACTGGAAAGGCCCTGAACCTGCCTAGCTACCATTTCCTCATCTTTAAAACAGGACCAATTGCACCCGCCTGTGTGCAACTGCTGTGACTTTCAGGCAGGATAAAGAATGTGAAATGATTGGCTCAGTGCTGTTCCAAGCTTGGTGTTCAGTAACTGTTGCTGATTACTATTATTTGATTAATATTATTTGGTGTCCTTTCATCCTCTTAAGAATCCTGAGAAGCGGGAGGCTGAGGCAGGGGGATCACAAGGTCAGGAGATTGAGACCATCCTGGCTAACACAGTGAAACCCCGTTTCTACTAAAAAAAATACAAAAAAAAAAAAAATTGCTGTGCATGGTGGCGGGCACCTGTAGTCCCAGCTACTCGGGAGGCTGAAGCAGGAGAATGGCGTGAACTGGGGAGGCGGAGGTTGCAGTGAGCCGAGATCGCGCCACTGCACTCCAGCCTGGGTGACACAGCGAGACTCTGTCTCAAAAAAAAAAAAAAAGAAAAAAAAGAATCCTGTGAAACAAGTGTTATTCCCATTGCACAGCTGAGCAAAATAAGGCATAGAATGTAAAGGAACTTGTACAAGAAAACACACACTTTGGGAAGGTGGAGTGCCAGGTCCCAATACCATGGCCATGCCATGCATGGGAGCCCAGCAATCTTCTGGGTAGCAGCCTCTATAGAGAAGTTTAGACTTCCGTGATTTTCCAGTAGGTAAGCAGAGAAGGAACGCAGTTAAGCCTATATTTACCCTTGGGTTGCAGGTTCCTAACCTCTTGGCAAGAGGAAACAGCTTAGTCCAGGCATCAAAGAGAAATGTAATCCTGATAAGGAGAAGATCGGATCTTTCTCCAAATCATGTAGAGGATTGTCCCACCCAGAGGCTTGGTAGAGCAGACCCTCTCGCTTGCCTATGAGATTCAGGAGCCCACTGTATAGGGAGTCACTAGACTGTAATTGTTTCGTGTTTAATTTTCCACCTACTATGAACTGAATCAAGATTCGGGCCACTGTACTTCAAATAACACCCAAGTTATTGTTCCAAATATTGTGGTTCAGTTATTCGGTCAAGCAAGAATAGCCTACAATATTTAAGTCCCAGGTTCATTGTAAACAAAGAAAATCCATCAAAAAGGGAATATCTCAAGAGAAATCCTTTTCAGGTTTTCATTACAGACTGTAAAGGATAAAAATCTTTCATCTTGCTGATGGTTTCATGTCCCCATACGCATTTACAGTGAGGTGATTGTTTTGCTCAGCTGAAGGCTTATCTATTCTTTGAAGAAAGCCCATTGAAACCGTGGTTGTTAAATACGTGTGCAGATCCTGGAAACCCTTCAGGGTCACCCAGCTTAATGTCCAGACCCAGTAGAGTGCCAACAAGAGAAAATGTTGTTAAACTGTCACTCCCAGACATTCAAGCTCTCTCAGCTACCAGATGGATATTTTATCAAGCAGTTGCCTCCATTTTAAAAACTCTAAGTTAGAAGGAACTTGCTTCCTTCAGCTCTCACAAACTCAGTGTGGAGCCTTGGATTCACTGTGTAACTGCTCCATGCCTCTCTTTAGAGAGTGTAAAGTGGGAAGAATAACTGTCCTTATCCTTAGAGCTTGTATTAGCCAGAGTTCCTTAGCAAAATAGAACCACTAGAAGAAATAGTATGTGTGTGTATATATACAAATATATATATATATACACACACACACACACACATACATAAACACACTCACACTCACACACACAGAGATAGACAGACAGTCAGAGATTTATTTTAAGGATAAGTTCACATGGTCATGGGGAATGGCAAGTCCAAAATCTGTATGTAAAGTCAGCAGTCTGGACATTCCAGTAAGAACTGGTGTTACCATCTGAATTCCGTAGGGCAGTAGTAGACTGGGAAGTCAAGCAGGGTTTCTATGTGGCAGTCTTGAGGCAGAACTGCTTCTTTTTGAAAAATCTTAGCCTTAAGGCCTTCAACTAATTAGGTAAGACCCACCCACATTATGGATGGTAATTGGCTTTACTTAAAGTCAGTTCATTGTAAATTAATCACATCCACAAATACCTTCAAGCAACATTTAGATTCGTGTTTGACCAAACAGCCAGGTACCCTAACCTAGCCAAGTGGATTCATAAAACGAACTATCACAAGGCCCTTTTAAAGTTCACATCGAATGAGTTCATTCATAGAAAAAGAATATCAAAGGTACAAAGAATGCACAGAGTTATTTAGTAAATATCAAACTCCTATGTGACGTGGGGCTTTGCGGAATGTAGAGATGAATAAATCAAAGATTCACCTTCAAGGAACATACCATCCAACTGAGATGCCAAGATTAAATGCGCAGGAAGGGAACTGCTGCCCGAAGAAGTGCTGAAGGAACCGTGTGAAGACCCAGGAGGCTGCGGGACAGAGACACTGCTGGGGACTGAAGGGTCCCAAGGAGCCTCTTGGAAAGAAACTGCTTTTCTGGAACGGTCCTTCCAGGCACTCACTCTACCCTGAATCCAATTATGTCTCCTCCGTCCCTCGCTCTCATGAACTTTATTCTTGTTTTTTTTTTTTTTAATAACATATTACAATACATGACTATTCACTTATTTGCATGGCTCACTATTTAATAGTGTTCTCTCTCAAATCAAAATTTCACAACAGCAAAAGGGCCCTGTATATTGTTCTCACCACTATCTCCCTAACATTTAACATAGTACTTGGCATGTGATGGTTGTGCAAATTATATACAGTGAATGTTTGAATAAATGAATATGTATGTTTTTTCTACAACAAAATTTTACCAGCTTTTAACTGTTTAAGAAAATCCAAGTTTACAGTAAAATTGAAAATTGTGCCATAAGCAACCAGATCTTGCTCTCTGATCCATGTTTCTGATTTCTTTATCTCTCTAGTTTTATTGCTAAAACATTTGAAAGTAAGTGACATCAGTCACTTGCTTTCTCCTTTAAATATTTCAGCACACACCTAAAAATAAGGTGTCTGCTCTACAGAACCCCAATACCATAAGCCAGTTTAAAAAAACTAGCAATAATATTTCACTTTCCTCTAATATCTAAACCACATTCAGATCTCACCAACTGATATTTAAGTCTCTTTTTACTTTCAAACTAGCATCTAATCCAGATTCTGTAACCTTGAGGGAGGCTGAGGTGGGTGGATCATCTGAGGTAAGGAGTTCAAGACCAGCCTGGTCAACATGGCAAAATCCCGTCTCTACTAAAAAGCAAAAATTAGCTGGTCGTGGTAGCAGACAGCTGTAATCCCCAAAGTTACTACTCCAGAGGTTGAGGCACGGCACAAGAATCACTTGAACCTGGCAGGTGGAGTTTGCAGTGCGCCAAGTTCATGCCACTGTATTCCAGCCTGGGCGACAGAGTGAGACTTCATCTCAAAAAAAAAAAAGAGAGAGAGAGATTCTGGAAGCCCCTGTCCAACACATACACAAACATATTATTGTTATTATTATTTTTATTACTTTGTACTGAAATCTTGAAGTAATTCAATTGTCCTCTAGAGTGTTCCATATTCTGGATTTGTCTGCTTGTCTCCTTATGGTGCCATTTAAATTGTTCTTCCAGTTCCCATATATACTGGAAACTAGAAGTCAGACCTAACGCTGTGATTAGATTCAGTTACAAATGTTTTCTAAGAATAACTGATAGGCAATGCTTCTTACTTAATATTGCATCCCAACAGGGTGCACACTGTGCCAACTTGTTCACCACTGGGGATGCCAAGGTTAACTATGAAATCAAGATGGTCACCACCTGATCTGTCTGTTATATTGGTGCATTCTCCCCCTTCATGCTAGCAAGAACTCATTCAAGCAAACTTTCGAAAATTTGTTTATAATTGAAATCCAAGTTAAATTCTTTTCCCTAGGACTTAATGCAATCCAAAATGCTTAGTTTATTTGTAGAACTTCTTTATCCCTTTTCTTTTGGGGTGGATGGCTGTGTGAAGGGTTCTTCAATTACCTTTGCAGGAAAATGTTGCTGAGCTTACTCAAGTCTTCATGAATTTTAAAATAAAAGCACTCCTCCATATATTTAAAAAGACAGCATTTTGTACAAATCTTTATAGCATTTTTGTTCAGCATTAATTACATATATCAACTTTTCATCCTTCCTGTAAACTGATATTATTTATTAAACTCACAAGAAAAGACACAATTAATCTTTATGATTCATTGTTTCTCCTGCAAAGAACTAAAGCATCAACTGAGTTGACTTTTAAAGTGTTTTTTTTAATCTCCTACTGGGGCTGTATAATTGGGTTAAATCAGTACTGCTCAAACCAGAGGACCGCTGGGAATATGCAGCAGAGAGCTGGAGGTACTCCATAAGCATGGAGCCTCTTTCTGAAGCATCGTTTTTCCTAGATGGTAAGTAATTTAAAAGATCTTTCTGCACCAAAATAAACTCAGATATATTACAGAATAAAATGCAAAATTAACATGAATTTAAGGAGAAAACAGAAGGCCATTTTGCATAAGCCACTAGTCACAACCTCCTCTACTTCCTACCACTTTCCCATGGTCTCTCCACAGCCCCAACCCACAGGTGGTCACTCTGCTCTGCCCTTTGAAGTCCTTGGTTAACTAAAGCACCTGGCTAACATTTAAATCAACAAAAGAAAAGTTCCTCTGAAAAAATTATTGAAGCTTTGTTTTTCTTTTTTTCTTTTTATTTTTGAAATGGAGTCTTGCTCTGTTGCCCAGGCTGGAATGCAATGGCACGATCTCGGCTTCCTGCACCTCTGCCTCTCAGGCTCAAGCGATTCTCCTGCCTTAGCCTCCTGAGTAGCTGGGATTACAGGCATGCACCACGATGCCTGACCAATTTTTTGTATTTTTAGTAGAGACAGGATTTCCCCATGTTGGCCAGGCTGGTCTCAAACTCCTGACCTCAAGTGATCCACCTACTCAGCCTCCCAAAGTGCTGGAATTACAGGAGTGAGCCACCGCACCCAGTCAAAAATTTACAAAGATTTCTAACAGCCAATGTCTCCAACCCTATCCTCTATATGAAAGATGTGAGTGTGGGAACTAGAGACTGGGTATGTAAGAACCCTTCCATTTTTAATGATTCCATAAATGTCATTGACCTTCCTGCACTTCCATGTACGAGCAAGATGCCTATGACGCTTGGTTTCTGCATCCTCGTGTCTCCTACACACCGTCTTTTCCTGAACAAACATTTATTAAGAGTTGGCTGTCAGAAAGGCACCTTTTCAAGCACTTTATTAGTGATGATTCACTTCACATCCACCTAATAAAGTAGTTACTAATGTTCTTGCCATTTTATGGATGAGGAAAGTGAGGCACGAAGAGCTAAGTGACTGGCCCAACTTAGTTGGGAACAGCTGAAGCCAGTATTTGAAATGAAGCAGTCTGGCATTTTAATAACACCTGCCCCAGGCTTTGCATTTAGGAAGAACTCAAATACTGTGTGTGATAATTGTGTCGCTATAGCAAGCAAATTTGGAGTCATCGTTGATTCTTCCTTCTGCCTTACATTCAAGCAATCGCCAAGCTCACTAATACCTTAAAGAGTCCCTCACCTTCTTTACATTCCCACCGCTGCTGCCTTAGGTCAGGTGTTCATTCCCTCAATCCTTCTCAGCGGGACATTCTCAGAGTATGTGGCATTTCTGGTCTTTAATTCCTTCTCTACTCTAACCCATCCTTCACGCTCTGCCAGAGTTTCTTCCGATGCACAACTCTGATTGTGGTGATCTCTCCCCGCAAACCTCCAACGGCTCCTCTTTGCTTACAGAATGGAACCAACAGTCTGTTCGTGGCAATCAAGACCTAACCTGCCTTCCCTGGTGTATCCCCACTGACATAATACACCTGTGAAATGAAACTAAATCTTGGGACCCCAAATCACTAAGCCAAAGGAAAAAGTCAAGCTGGGAACTGCTTAGGGCAAACTTGTCTCCCATGCTATTCCTTAAAAAGATAGCTACTAAGATTTTTAAAAAGCTACAAACCCCCTCCCAGGGAATTTCCTTGTGGACAAAGAACAAACAGAACTCAAAGTCATCCTTCTGCTCACTAAGAATAATGCATATCTGATTCCATCCTTTGGAAAAGCTAATCAGAAACTGGAAAGAATGCAACCATTTGTTTCTTATCTACCTATGACCTGGAAGCCCCCTCCCCACTTCGAGGCTTCTAGTTTCCCCACCTTTTCAGACAAAATTAATGTACATTTTATGTATATTGATTGATGTCTCATGTTTCCCTAAAATGTATGAAACCAAGTTGTGAAAAATACTATTGAGGACCACAAATTCTTCCTTTCCTTTACAAAGCACAGTGTTTTCAATACCGCCGACTGTGCTCCCCACGGTTAGTGGTTGAGTGGGTTATGTCTATCAGTATTTACTCCCATTAGAAATTAAACTGAAATTTTTAAAATATTGAAGCATTAATTTAAAAAGAAGAAAAATCCATTATATATTGATATAAATAACATTAAAAATAACCATTCTTTATGAAATAAAACGGAATATTGAGTGAAAACAGTAGTTTTATATCTCTGCAAATTTCTCTGCTGTCTGGCTTAACAGAGGACAGTTAGATTCTCCTAAATGCTTCTCTATTCAGGCTCTGGCATTATCACATATCTCAAAGCCTCCAGAAAGCTCCACTGTAGGTTTATGAGAAAATGAAAGTGAAAAGGCAGATAACATCTTAGTATTATTATAAAAAGAGTTTATTTTTATCTCATGGATGCCCTGAAAACGTTGTGGAGAACCCCTGAAATCCTTGGACTGTATTTTGAGAACCATTGCTTTGTGTAAATTGTGTCTTGCTTTTATACTGGTTCACCCAAGCTTGCGGCATTTCCTCTCTTTAGAAAGTTCTTCTCCCTTAGTTTCTGCCTATAAATACTCAACCAATGCATCAATGCTCAAAGTGTCACGTTTTTATGAAACTTCCTCCCTCTGCAGTAAGAATTCCTTCCCTGTTTTATAGCACTTTGTACCTTGATTTACATTTAAAATATTCAATTACTTGGGCAACAATTACTGAGTGCCTACTATGTTCTAAGTGTCCTACACTTTCCCTGCCTACTCCCCCTACATTAAAATTTATCTTCAGCTCAGCCTCCTCAAAGAGACAATCAAAACAACATATTAGTGGTCAAATTTTAGGCCCACTGATATACTGGGAAAGGAGTTGTTTTTTAAAAAGACTCAGAGGACCATGCCGGGCGCGGTGGCTCAAGCCTGTAATCCCAGCACTTTGGGAGGCCGAGACGGGCGGATCACGAGGTCAGGACATCAAGACCATCCTGGCTAACATGGTGAAACCCCGTCTCTACTAAAAATACAAAAAAAAACTAGCCGGGCGAGGTGGCAGCGCCTGTAGTCCCAGCTACTTGGGAGGCTGAGGCAGGAGAATGGCATGAACCCGGGAGGTGGAGCTTGCAGTGAGCTGAGATCCGGCCACAGCACTCCAGCCTGGGTGACAGAGCGAGACTCTGTCTCAAAAAAAAAAAAAAAAGACTCAGAGGACCTTTCCATAGTTCTGAAATTACACCATATAAACCATCTGTTTCTGTCATTATTGAAGATGTCTACTATATTTAAGCCACACTAAAATAAATTCAATTATCTTTGGTAAGTAGAAAATTAAGAGCAATTCATCTGATAAATGTTTATAAGCATACATCATTGAGCCACTCTAGCCCTTGTCGACTTATACCACGGACATTCAATTTGACAGCTGTTGTTGAAGAATTTGAATTCCAAATGAGTGGGATGACCCTGTAGCCCTACATTTCTAGAATGCGAAGATTCAAACGAGTATCAAGTATCTGAATAAAGAGATCCAAGTCTGGTACCTCTGTAGCAATGGCATGCATAGCTTTAGCCATGGCCCTTGACATTTCTGGAGCTCAGTGTCTTCCACTAGACTAGAATCCTCTCGAACCCAGAAACCATGTCATTTTTATCTCTGCACTTAGTAAGCACTCCATACACTTTTGATGAACAAAGGACTCCACGATGAAGAATTATGTTAAATAAACCCCAAAGTCCTTCTCAGTTAGAAGAGCACCTAACACAGGGCCCGCATGTCATGACCACTCATTAAATATTCAAGGCACACATGAAGACACAACTGAACAGTCTATAATTTCTGGTTCTATTATAAGCAAGATGTTTCCCTAGGCACCATGCTGTCTCAGTAAGAACTAAGATATTGTCCCTGCCCTCACAGAACTCAAAACTTAGCCCAATATTAGCTGCAATGACAAACAACCAGGGAGCAAACAAAACACCTTAGATTCATGATGTTTTATCTGCCTTGGAACACCAGGATATTTCAAGTTCCACCTCTGACTGGCAAAATCACTTTTTATTTCTGCTTCTAATAGACACATAACTAAAGGCAAGGGCTAATGGGATGTCAAAGCAGTGTCATCACAGCCCCTTAATTGATGTGAAGGTGCTTGCATAACTATTCAAGGCAAAATGATGTTCTCACTGATGGGAGATATAGAATGTACAATTTGCATCTCATCAGAAAAAAACTATTGGTTGGTTTCCTCTACGAAGCACTAATGTTCCTCAATACTGCTGACTGCGCTATTTTGAGAAATAGCCAGCATGCCCTCCGCCGTTAGAGAGTAGAAGGAAATATTGCCTCCCCAGGTGTCAGATTTCCTTTCTATAATGGAAGGATGTGTGGGACAGCATTTCAAACATAGTCACAGAGGAAAAAGGAGGCTGACAAGTAAGATGGATGAATGAGAGGGAAAACATGTGTTGAGAAGGAAGCTGTCAGATGTACATCCCGTTTGTGCATCAGAAGTGTCCTAATTAAAAGTGCCCATCATAAGAGTCTTTGGGGAGGAAAGGAAAAAAAAGGAAGCCCACAGCTTTGCAATACAAGAGATCTCAGAGAAAAGGCATGGCTCAGGGGCTCCATTGAACAGCAGCATTCACATTGGTGGCTGTATCCTGGCATCTCGGATATTTATTGCTTCTATAACTCAACCCAGGAAATCTGCATCCTCACCAAGGAAGCCCTTAAATATAAATAATATCACAAATTTAGTTGACGTAAAGAAGTTGGGAATACTGGGGTGTTACCGTGCAATTTGGAGCTCAGTTTTTCCAACTTCTCATCAATAATGATTTTTTTCTTTCCCACAATTGGAGTCCTGAGCCTTCTGTGTTTACAGTGACATTAGTCAATTCCCTAGATACACTGGGTGAAATTAAATAAAGGACTGCAGGGAAATTTATCTATAGAACATGAATCCTTAATGGGCCTTCATCCCTATAACTCATATACCAGAAAGGGGCTTGCAGAAACAGATCTAGTATCTAGCCACCCATGAAGGCTAGGTGGTTGTGAACAGATAAATGAGTATCTCTATTCCTCTTTTGCTTTATTTATAGCATAAAGGGGCTGGACTCAATAAACTTTGAGTTCTTTCCACTCTGACCTTCAGACTCTGTCATTTTTCTCAAATTTCCCTCCTCCTTCCTAGGAAGTACATAGGGGCCATTGTTAATTTGTGGTGGATTTGTGGTGGGAAGGAAGTGGCGGTAGTTAAGAATGTGAGCTCTTCTGTTAGACTGCTCAGGTTCAATCTCATCTCTACCACTCACTATCTGTGGGACTTAGGACAAGTTACCTAAACTCACTGTGTCTCCATTTCCTTATCAATAAAGTGGGGCAATAATAGTACCCATACCTCATAAAGTTGCTAAGCTCTAATGGAAAAATATATACAAAACAGTTGTTACAGTTCCTGTTACATAGTAAACATGCAGCAAGTGTTTGCTGATGTGAGAGAATACAATCACTGCATACATGTGAGAGGACACAATCTCTGCCACACATATGGCCAGAGGCAGACCTGCAGAAGTGGAGTAATTGCAGGAATTAGGAGAGGGATCCTTTGTTACAAAATAAATAAACGCTACTTGCTTATGTCAAGATTTCTTTTACAGTGTAAAAGGAGAACAATAGCACACCAGTTTGAATTCATATTCTGTTGTAAATAGATGTATTAGTCTGTTCTCAGGCTGCTAATGAAGACATACCCGAGACTGGGTAATTTATAAAGAAAAAGATGTTTAATGGACTCAGAGTTCCACATGGCTGTGGAGGGCTCACAATCATGGTGGAATCATGTCTTACATGGCAGTAGGCAAGACAGGGTGTTGCAGGGGAACTGAACTTCATAAAACCATCAGATCTCATGAGACTTATTCACTATCATGAGAACAGCACAGGAACAGCTGCCCCCAGGATTCAATTACCTCCCACTGGGTCCCGCCCACAACACATGGGGATTGTGGGAACTACAATTCAAGATGAGATTTGGGTGGGGACACAGCTGAACCATATCAATAAATTTTACTTATTTATTGATTTATTGAAAATAGGCTTATAAAAAAAGTATTTGATGGAAGAAAGAAGAAGAATACAAGGATAAATAACAGATCTAGCAAGGGGAAAATATATGAATGAAAGACCAATTTCCGTTACCTTTAATATTGCTTGGCTTCATTGTCAATCTTATGTTTATTTATGGATCAAATTGATTTGTATCTTTATAAGCACCTTCTTCAAAATGATCCAGAAGACTCAGTTTGGGGAGGCTATATTCAGTCTATATTTATGATTAGGTCATGTTCAAAAATTTGGTTTTATTAAGACAGATCTCATCCTGAATCACAAGAAGGGTGTTTCCATTGGCAGACACCCTGGTAGATTTTTACATACTCTAAAATAGTACTAGTGCTAAATACAAGTGAGTTGCTCAGAGTGTCCCTGAGGGTTTGACTCCACCAGCAGCTCTGCTATAAACCTGAGAACATTGGGCCAAAGGCCATATCTTGAAAAAATACCTTAACACTGACCAAAGTGCTTTATCAGACACAGATGTCTCCAGAATTAGGCAGTATCAAACCACGTTCACAGATTTCAGCCAAATACAAGCCAAAATATATTGAAAAGTCCATAGGTTGTATGGCTACCTGATTTCTGGCTCCTCATTAAGAGTAAATTGATAAAATATACCTGAAAGGCATGAGGTTTGGCAGAGAAATATCAGATTAAGATTATAACTCATTAAATATTTAAAAACTCACCTACATTAGTATTTTTCAGCTGGTAGGATCATCAGTCACATTGAACTACAGTTTTTATGTATTTTGCTGATGCAAAAACATTATGACAACACAAGCCAGAGTGACACAGGAAGCTACATTAAAACAAGGGAAGAAGACAAAGAGAAGGAGTGAAAAAAGGACAGAAGCTTAGTTTCAAAATCAACTCAAACAAAAAGTGAGCAATCCAAGAAATAGCAAAATCTATCTACAGTCAAAGGGAGGTTTTTGTGTGCTTCTGTATGTCAAATTCATTCAGATGCCATTGCTTGCCTTTTCTGATGCCTTATTGACTAAATCATGTCAGCCAAACAGTCAATTCAATCAATTGTTTAAAAATAAGCTGATGACCTCTTTCAGTGATAGAGATATTTTGAAAACACCATTTTTAGTCCAGTGCAGAATGCAATATCTCCTACCAAGTTGTTATCCAACAATAAGTTGTTGATAGATAGATTCATCTAATAATGAAAAATATAGACTGATAATCCAAATAACACTTTTAAAATCAAAAGCTACATATACAATGTGCCACGTTAACAAACTTGAACATTCTTTGAGAATTTTGATTTCTAAGAACCTAAAAAAAAAGAAACTACCAATTTTTTTTAAATGTGCTGGTTGTCTTTCAATTGGTAGGTATACACAAGTACAGGAAACATTGAATATAACTATTTTTGAGGGAATTTTGGCTTTTATAAGTTCTAGTAAATGACTTATAAGAGCAATGGCAAGAGGGGACTTACCTCGCCTCATGTTATCTATTGAAGAGTAAATGAGAACCTGCACTATTAAATTGGTCCTTTTTATTCAATGTTTAATTATGTAGCTTATGGAGAATGTACTAATGGTCCTTTTATGAATATTAAACAAGCAGAAATATTCTGTATCCTGGAGTGCAGAATAAGGAATCAGTCATGAACATTACTTAGCCAGTTTGCATGAAATAGATATTTAACACTTTCACTGAAAATTAGCACATAGAATTACATGCTACATCTACAGAGAAAGCAGAGGTATTTGTAAAAGAATAAACTGGATGGAGGAAATAATAGAGCCAAACATTTCAGCTGTTTTTTTTTCCTTCTTTGTTGATTTACCTAATGCTCAAAGATAGACACCAAAATGCAGTGACTGCTAAAGTCAAATAGACTTTGAGGCAAATTTCTTCAAACTTTGAAGGAGTACTCCTAAAATGAGTAAGAATGTTGGAATAATCAGTGATTAAAGTCAAGCAAGAAGAAATGAAAAACATGGAGATTATTAAAATAGCATCAGAAAGAAAATGGCACATTTGGGAAACAAACAAAGATCCAACATACACATAATTGGTGTTTAAAGATACTACAAAATCTGGAACTAAAACATTTTTTCCTGAAAATATAAAAAAAGAAAATACTCCTTAAATGAAACAAGACCAAAATGTACAGATTAAAGACCATGTCATATTCCAAGGAGGGATAACACTGACTGGAAAATGCAGACTTGCCCTGTTTACATTACCAGACTCTTGTGGGTATGATGTCAAGAACACCAAATCAACTATGAGAGTAAAAAATCATCAGCTTAGGCTTAGCCTTCCTATAAGCCACATTCAATGCTAGAGATTGCTAAACTTTCTACAAAGTTCTGGGGAAAAGAAAAGTGTGATCTTAAAAGAGTATATTATTATACACTTGCAACTAGAAAGGCCAAAGATACATGCCCTCATATATTTCAAATTTCAGGTGATATAGTTTCCATGGACACTGCTTGGGGAAACGACTTGCAAGTAAACCTCAGGCAATCAAGACATGAATGGAGAAACCATAGTGAAAAGACTGGTTGTGAACACTGAATAAATTTAAATATAGGATTCAGGCTAAATAACTGTCAGAAGAGGATATGAGTTTTATAGACCAAAGCAATGAAGAAATATTATACCTAAAAATGTTGAGAGGTAAAGAAAGGAGGTAAGAATAGAGTAAATAAGCTAATCTCTTCTTTCCAAGTTGGGGTCAAAAGATACAGTTTAAAGCAGATAAATCTCCGGTTTCAGTGTAATATGTTTGAGTACAAAATAACTCCTAGATAAATTAAGAGAAATAATATGAACTATAAACAACAGAAGTTGAGTTGTGGAAGGGAAGGAAGAAAGATAGGAAGAATCATAAATATTAATTTTCTCATAGAGATAAAAAAGAGTATTTAAAGATGATAAAAAAGAAATTATAAAATATTTTTAAATAATTGAAAACATAAAAATGAAATTAAAAACAACATAAGCTAAATAGTAAGAGGTATAAAAAATATAAACAAAAGAAACATTCCAAATAAAACTATCAGAAATGTAGCTTAAGTAAAAGTAATCGCAAAAGTAAAGTAAATAAGGCCACCAAAAGGGAACTGATTAAATAACTTTTGCAGTATCCACACAATGGAATACTATAGAATTATGTAAGGATAGAGATAGAGCTTTTTTGAAAACAACTTCCAAGTACTTGATAAAGGAAAAAAACAAAACAAAATGTCAAATAGTATATGGAAGATTTTTCCGCTTGTGTAAAAAAAAAGATATTCACTGTACATACACACAGACACACATACAACAAATATGTGTATAGGCAGGGCATATTTCTGGAGGTACGTAGAAGAAAGTGTCAATAATGATACTTCTTTCTTGGGTGGAAGAATGGTATAAAATTGAAGAAGACTTATTTTTCTTTTTCTTTGTTTGGGTACAGTTACTAGTACATTGAAAAGGATAAAATAAAACCAGTTAGTGTGAGAAAATGCATATATATATATATATATATTCACATACATATGTATACATATATATAATATGTATTTATTAGCAGTTAATAAATATGTGTATGTAAGAGTGTGTGTGTATATTCAAAGAAGAATCACAAACTAACAGACTAAGTAATAAGTTGGCCAATAAATTTTGCTAAAAAAAATTTAAAAAAAGAATCAGTTTAGATTTTTTACATTGTATCAAAATAAATTCCAAACCAATAAAAGAGATAAATGTAAAAAAAAAAAAAAAAAAGCCAGACACAGTGTTGTTTGTGTGCCTGTATTCTCAACTACTTGGGAGGCTGAGCAGGGAGGATTGCTTCAGCCCAGGGGTTTGAGAACAGCCTGAGAAACATAGAAAGATCCCATATCAGAAAATGAAAAGAAAACCAAAAGAAACTGTAGAGGAAATTTTTATGTATATCTAGTTTGGAAGTGATTTTCCAAATATTATAAAAAGACCAAAAAAAATGAAGACGAACTTGCAACAATATGGCAGTCAAACGGGTTGATTAATATTCTTAATACTTAAAAAGCCCTTATAAAGCCGTGAGAAAAACATATTCTTATCTGAAAGAAGAATGGCTAAGAAAATAAACATAGCTAATTCAATAGATTTTTATTTAGCTAGTGAACTTGTGGTATTAGGCTTTGAGACTTTAGAGGTAAGCTAAAAGCTCTCAGGGAGTTTACAGTTTAGTGGAGGAAGTACATTCTAGAATTAGACGAATTCTCATTTCTAATTAGTTGGTCAAAATGATTGACTTCATAATTATAAAAGACCCACAACTGGTTACTTTCTTTTATGATCATTTAAAGCATTTGGGGCTGGGTGCAGTGGCTCACGCCTGTAATCCCAGCACTTTGGGAGGCCAAGTAGGAGCGGATCACCTGAGGTCAGGAGTTCGAGGCCAGCCTGGCCAACATGGTGAAACCCCATCTCTACTAAAAATACAAAAATTAGCTGGGTGTGGTGGCAAGTGCCTGTAATCCCAGCTACTCAGGAGACTAAGGAAGGAGAATCACTTGAACCCGGGAGACGGAGTTTGCAGTGAGCCAAGATCACACCACTGCACTCCAGCCTGGGTGACAGTGAGACTCTGTCTCAAAATAATAATGAATAAATAAAAATAAAGCATTTGGAAGCCAGGTATTATTCATAACTAATTAGTTTGGATTTATAACACTATCAATGTATACAGCAATACCAATTCATCCCTCAGGCTCTGCTACCTACTAGGCTATAGAAGTGCATTATTTCATTTTGTCCTCACAGCTATAGGAAACTGCTTTTTTATTTTTTCAGTTTTTCCTATGGGACAACTATGGGGCCTAAAGAGATGAAGCAATTTGTTCGAACACGTTCTTTTGGTAAAAGGCACCATCCAAGTCCTTTTCAACCCCCAAATCTATGTTAATAAGGTGACGATATTTGTAAAGAGCAAAATTGGTCAGAAACATATGCCTACTAGGTCAGATAATGTGTTCCCTAAACATAGCTCTCTATAAAACATGAATGGTTGATTTTGCAGTATAGATGAACTTACTTTATACATTTCTTGACTTTCTGTAAAATATTTTCACTATAAAATATATATATACACATATATGTGTATGTATGTATATATGGTGTTTTCATTTTTGTTGGTTTCATTTTGCTTCTGATAGTCATTAATGCTGCAGTTTGATTAAATGATACAATTGCCCTTGAACTCTCTCTATATTCCAAGGCAGCAGAGCAGGAAGAAACATATGGCACCAGTGCCGTGGCAGCACAATTTTAGGCCTCCTCAAGAATTATGTGGCCATGGTGGTGATTTGCTATCAACAATTTCACGACTCCTAATTCAGAGCAGTGGATTCACGGCCTTAAAATGTGAACCTGTCGCTCAGCCAGGCAGCCTCTCATACTCTGAGCAGTCTGACTTTTCAGCAGACAGCTTCTGAGTTTCCCTGCTCATGACCACTGCAGCCAGGAAAATTTGGACCAACTCAGCATTCAAGGACAATAGGACAGGCGTGTGCTCTGTAAATGGCACGCGGCATGATTGTCAGAACAACAGACTTTGTATGAAGCCAAAGGAAGAAGAGTGCTTTTTGTGTGTTTGTGAACGTGCACACATACACACACTTCCCATGCACAAAACAAAAAACTGTTTCGTGATCATTTACAAAATCTCATATTCATTGATTGACTAAACGATTACTTTTGCCATTGCAAAGTTTTGTGTTTGAAAAATAAAATTTCATCTCAACATTATAGTATTTGCATTGGGAATTCTTTTCAGTTAAAATCTGAAGTGCCCACAATTCTCATCAGTATATTTCTTCCTGTTTTTAGTTTTTCTGGACAGCTTTGCTGTAGCAATAAATTTTTATTGTATGAGGCTCTACATTCTAGTAAATTTGTAGTTGATTATCCTAAACTCATTCAGGGCCAAGTTTCCAGGGACAGTTAGCTATGACCTTGTCGAACCAAATGTGGGATGATGGTTTTTTTTTTTTTTTTTTTCCTTAGTTTTGGGGGTACATGTTGTGTTTTGTTACATGGATACGTTCTTTAGTGGTGATTTCTGAGATTTTCTGGACAGCTTTGCTGTAGCAATAAATTTTTATTGTATGAGGCTCTACATTCTAGTAAATTTGTAGTTGATTATCCTAAACTCATTCAGGG